>NC_044389.1:9733541-10045833 GCF_006542625.1 Nomascus leucogenys | reverse complement strand
ATTAGTTTGATTCTTTCAAGGCTTAAAGTTCTTTTAGAATATCTATAAAGTAACCTTTCTTCTAGAGCTGATTTCTGAAGTCTCTGTTGAGTACCTATGTATTCAACAAGATGTCTCCATTTTGCCTGTAGTGAAGTGGAACAGTTATCAGCCTGTGTGAGTTCTGGGAATTGATTATCTTACAGCTGCCTCATAGCTGTTCTTTCCTCAAAAGTTATTCTTACTTGGTCTTACGGGGTTTTGTTAAATTATGCATGCAGATTGATATTCATCCAAAGGGTTAATGGGACTCTAATGCAGGTTTTTGGATATTTTGTGTGCATGTCTCCCTCCTCTCTGTCCCATACATTCTAGCTGCCTTGACCTCCCCAAACTTTGATCTCTGTATCTTCAACTTACCATGATGGACAGCTTCTATTTGAGTTTCTCCATCCTGTGCTGTGGCCAGGAAACTTCCTCTAGGCAGAGAGACAGGGCAATGACCTGACCCACCTTGTTTGTTTTCCTTCCCTGAGGATCATAGCCCTTTGCTGGCTATTGTATACTTTCTGAAAATATTAGCTTCATATATTTTGTTTGTTTTTTAACTGTTTATGGCTATTTCCATATAAGTTAATTCTTCATGTGTGAACTTTCTCTTACATATTCATCAAAGGTTATTAGCATCAGATAGTTTTTGTTGTAGCTGAAAGAAACTTTAACTTTTGTGTTTATACTTTTAGTTCCAGGCTATTTTTTGTGATTGTTTTACTTTGTTACTGTTTGAAGAATGCTTTATTTTTTGAGATAGGGTCTCCCTCTGTTGCTTAGACTGGAGTGCAATGGTACGATCTTGGCTCACGCCAACCTCTGCCTCCAGGGTTCAAGCAATTCTGGTGCCTCAGCTTCCCATGTAGCTGGGACCTCAGGTGTGCGTCATCATGCCTGGCTAATTTTTGTATTTTTTGGTAGAGACAGGGTTTCACCATGTTGGGCAGGCTGGTCTTGAACTCCCGAACTCAAGAGACCCACCCGCCTCAGCCTCCCAAAGTTCTGGGATTACAGACGTGAGCCACCATGCTCAGCCTTAAGAATGCTTTAAAAACATGTTAGTATGTAGTTGTATTTGTATGTTTAACAGGTGTCACGTACTCACCAGGTTAGGATTCTGTGTAGGTCTTTGGTGCGAATAACTTCTGTGAGAATAACTTTGGCTATTCTCGTATCTTTATTTTGCATGGTCACTCAAGGCTCTAAGTACCACCACACTGGCAAATAAGAGCTAGAGACAGAAACAGCCCATAATGCTGTGCCCTGAAATTTAGCATTTACATATTTCCAACCTCGAGTGATTTTCGTTATTCTGAAATCTAAGACCTGGTTTGATATGTAAATTACACTCCATTTTTTTTTCAGTTCTCAGATAGGAAACCTCTTAGGTTAATAATGGGCTGGTATGCTGTGACTTAGATATCGGGAATAATTTCTGGTGTTTCCCTCCTATGTTGATTCTGTAAGTATCACTAGGTTTATTGTGGTCTTGAAGTGGCCTAAAAGAACTGGACATGCAAGAAATACATGCTAGTCTACAGTGAGGATCTTCTCAGTGTTTCTGTGTCATAAATGAATGATATTTCCTAAGACCCTTGCGTCTTACAGATCTTGATGTGACTGTATCTTCTGGAGAATAAAAGAATCTAAGTACTTCATTACATCTTACTTCATTTTCATGTTTTTGAATCCAGTGCTCTTTGACTTCGTAATCATGCTTAAAACTTTGAGTTTGGACTGTCATCAGGCCTGGGTGTGAAACACAAGATCTTGTTTGAGTGCTCAAAATACAGCAGAACTATTACCTCCCTTTAGGTGAGCATAAAATTTTTATTAGTGAAACCTAAGATCATGTATTTTAAAAATTTGTTGTTAGAACCCTCATTTCTAAGAAGTAAAAAGGCAATACTTTTCTACACTGCCTTTTTAGTAGATTTTTATGTGTTTCATGTTCTTTCTTCAGAAAAACCTCCCTAATGGCCTAAGACATTATATAAAAAATGTTAACCTGTATAGTGTACAGAATGTCAGGATTGTAATTTGTGCATATGGTAAATACAGCTAAAATAAATATACCCAGTTGTAGCCGAAAGCATAATGTTTTTGTGTCATCTAGACAATACAACCTGAAAGAACTGTAATATTTTTGATAGGAGCAGTTGAAGTGTCAGAATAGAAGTTTTTAAAGGAATAGATGAGAATACTACATTCTATAAATAACCAGAGAAATTCAATCATATAAGAAAAGTTGGGACAGTTTTTCTCAACATGCATCCAGCTTTGTTATGAATTCTGCTTATTAAAATAAATTTTATTTTAGAGTTTGACATACTGTGTAAAGTTTCCTCTTTGGTCATTTTTTTAAATAGGATGAATCATACCAAGTTATAACATGTAGGCTATGAAATTATTAAATCTTAAAGAGCAGGTAAACTTGATTGGAACAATCTAAACAAGCACAGTCTGAGCAGCCATGATAATGTTAGAAATTTATCAAAATGTACACATCTGCTCAGTATTTCTGGTATAAGAATTCTGAAAATATGAGTTTTTTCCTCCATGACTTGTCTCTTTGGTAGCAAAGCATATGATAGTTCTCAATCTTCTGATTTGTATTAGATGACTAGTTTTAATTTTTAACAAATTTAAGCGGGTGCAGTGGATGTTAACATCAGATCCTATGGGTGCTCTTCAGACAGCAGGAGGGGCTTCTCCACCTCTTCACATTCTAGCAGAGCTCAGTGATAGAAAGCATGAGGCCTGGGGATACATTGATTCATTCTGTTAACCTGCTTCCAGCGCTGGCTCTGCACAGAGCATTAGGATGTGTTATGGAAAAGTATTATTAAAGGGGGAAGAATGTTAGGAGGCAGCTTATCCTGTATTAACGAGGGCTTCATAGAGTGGTAGCATGGGAACTGGGCCTGAAATAATTTGTTGGATGGACTAAGTGAAACAGTGTGGTCCATGCGGAAGGAACATGGCAGAGGCATGGAGATTTGCAGCTTCTTTAGGAAACAGGGGCCAGTTTTATGGATAGATACAGAGTGTGTGGGTTGGTTGTCACTGAAAATAAAGCCAGATGGGTAGGTTGGGGCCAGATTGTGGAGGGATTTCAGTGCCAGTCTACGTTTGGAGGTTTTTTTTTTTTTGACAGTATTGGATATCTTTAGGTTTTAAAATAGAGAATTGACATAATTTTATATTTCAAAGAGACAGTTACGAGTGGCACTGTGGATAAGTAATGCAGGGAGGCCACTGAGGAAACTACCATTGTAGTATAAGCACAAGATAATAATGTTTTTACACATTTTCATATTTTCCAGATTTTTATAATGCTATATATTGTTTTTGTCATCACAATAAATTTTTTAAACTTTTATTTTAGGTTCGGGGTACATGTGCAGGTTTGTTATATAGGTTAGCATGTCACGCGGATTTCTTGTACAGATTATTTTGTCACCTAGGTACTAAGCCTAATACCCTACCCAATAGATATTTTTTCTGCTCCTCCCCACCCATCCCTTACCCTCAGGTAGGCTCCAGTGTCTGCTTCTCTCTTTATGTCCATGAGTTCTAATCACTTAGCTGTCACTTGTAAGTGAGAACATGCAGTATTTGGTTTCTGTTGCTGTGTTAATTTGCTAAGGAGAGTGACCTCCAGCTCCATCCATGTTCCTGCAAAGGACATGATCTCATTCTTTTTTATGGCTGCATGGTATTCCATGGTATATATGTACCACATTTTCTTTATCCTGTCTTCCACTGATGGGCATTTAGATTGATTCCATGTCTCTGCTGTTGTGAATAGTGCTACAGTGAACATATGCATGCATGTGTCTTTATGATAGAACAATTTATATTCCTTTGAGTACATACCCAGTAATGAGATTGCTCGGTTGAATGGTAGTTCTGATTTTAGCTCTTTGAGGAATTGCCACACTGCTTTCCACAGTGGTTGAGCTAACTTACATTCCCAACAACAGTGTGTATAAGTGTTCCTTTTTCTCCACAACCTTGCCAGCATCTCTTATTTTTTGACTTGTTAGTAATCGCCATTCTGACTGGTGTAAGCTGGTATCTCATTGTGGTTTTGATTTGCATTTCTCTAATTTTGAGTGATATTGAGCTTTTTTTTCATACGCTTGTTGACCTCATGTATGCCTTCTTTTGAGAAGTGTCTGTTCATATCCTTTGCATGCTTTTTAATGGGGTTGTTTGTTGTTTTCTTATCAATTTGTTTCAGTTCCTTATAGATGCTAAATATTAGACCTTTGTCAGAGGCATAGTTTTCAAATATTTTCTCCTGTAAATTTGTCTGTTTACCTGGAAAAAAATAAACAGACATAGTCTGTTGTCTGTTTACTCTGTTGATAGTTTCTTTTGTGGGATTGCAATAATTTTTAAGTTGACACTGTAGAAGTCAGGAGGAGCAGACGGAGAGGCTGTGCAGTCTCCTAGTCAGTCCTGGTGCTCTGAGTCTCACCCCAGGTTCTCTATTTATTACTTAATCTATACCTCTCTTAGCCTCACTTTCTTTATCTCTAAAAATGAGAATAATAGCAGAACATAAAGCACTTGATTGTTAAAAGTACTGAATGAAAGCTCTTAGAGTAGTGCCTGGCATTCAGAATGTAATCAACAAATTCAAACCCCCCACCCCGCCACCTGACCTGCAAAGCCCCCTGGGCCAGGTTTCCTCCTGCTTCCTCCCTTGAGCCTGTTTGTGTCTCTTTCTGTCTTCTCACTACGCATAACCCACAGTGGCCTCGATTCAGTTCTTCAGGCATGCCACCCTCTTTCTGTCCTAAGGGCCTTTTATTTGCCACACCTTCTAGAACGTGCTTCAACACTCTCCAAGGCTGGCTCTGTCTCCTCCTTTGGGTCTCAACATAAATGTCTCTGCCTCAGAGGGACAGGATGCCCTGATGACCCTCTCTCCAGTGACCTCTTCTCAGCCAGATGCTGTCCAACACACCCTGTGTTTTCTTCACTTTCTTTATTGTGATCTATAATTTTCTTGTTTTGCTTTTACACGTTTATTGTCTCTCACCCCACTGTAGCATATAGTCTGTGATAACAAAGGGGTTTAAAACATCAAGATCTCTTGAATAAATGTTAATAGTAGCAATGCAGTGGTAGTAGTTATTGCTGTTTTTCCTATCATTATCAAGAAGTGATTAGGTCCTGAGATGTTTTGGAGCAAGAGTGGGTTTTGTTGTCTCTGTTGCAACTACTCACCTCCGATGTTATAGTGCAAAGGCAGCCACAGACAATATGTAAATGAATGACATGGCTGTGTTTCACTACAACTCTTTTTACAAAAACAGGTGGCTAGTCCATGGGCTGTAGTTTGCTGAATGATCGCTGTTTTAGAGAATCACCAACCTTTGAGATGATCAGATTCATTCCTTTATTCATTCAGATATTTTCTGAGGACCTATTATGGGCCAGATGCTGGTCTATGTATGTAGAATGCACAGATTAAATGCATAGTCCACAACTTAATGGGTATATAAAGAGATAAATCAGTAATTACATTACTGAAGAGATGAATACTTGATGGAGACATGTGCAGAATGCACAGGAGGAGAGGAACCCACTAGGCTTGGGCAGAGATGGGCTCTGGAAAGTTTTCTAAGCCAAGTTGTGCTGGATTTTGAAGGAAAAATACAAGTTTGCCAGGCTGAGCATGGGCAAAGGTAGAATATAGATCTGTCAAGGAGAGAGGCTATCAATTTGGGTTATTAGGATCCCTTAAAGGGCCAATTACTCAGTAGGGGAACGCTGGGAGATTTTTTGTAGGATTGGGGGTGGTGGAAGATAGTTAGTTGTTTGACACATGCAGAGTTTGAGGTTCCTAAGGGACATTTAGGTAGAAATTTCCAAAATGCCAAAATTGGAGCTAAGGAGAAGTCTGAGCCAAAGATACAATGTGGTGTCATTACCCCATGGATGTGAGTTGAAGCCATGGGAATAGATGAGCAGATTCAGAGACGGGGGGAGGATAGAGTAAGGAGATGATCAAGAAGGGAATTTTCCATCCATATTTAACGGGTACCTGAGGAGAGAAGCCAGCAAGAGACAGAACACTGTAGGGTGGGAGTGGGGAGACACCTGGAAAATGTAGTGTATGAGGCTAAGGAAGAGGGAGTTTCCAAGTAGAAAGTGGTCAAGACTGTCTCATAGACAAGAGGACCAGTAAAAATACAGAGAGGCTGTTGGGATTGGAAATTAGGAAGCAGTTGGTGACCTAGTTTTGAATGAGCAATTTTAGTAAAACGTGGGAGTGGAAGTCACATATTAATTAGTAGGTTGAGAAGTGAATGGAAAGTGGGGAAGTGGAAGCAATGAGAATAGACGGCTGTTTCTAAAAATGTGCTGATGGAGAAAAGAGCCACGGGTGCTGACTGGAGGGGGAAGAAGGGTTGAGTTTCGTTTTATGTTTCAGAGCATGGTGGGAGAGATTGGAAGGAATGTGAAATAGAAGTGCTACAGTGGCCTGTGGAGAGAAGTTGGTGAAAGGTGTGGGGGTGATAACTGTTAGACAAGGCCCTCCAGAGAACAGGAAATGAGGGATTGAAGTCACATGCAGAAGAGTGGATCCTGGAATGTAAGTCTTGTAAGACCAAATAGGGAAAAAATAGGTGAAAAACAGAGTGGGCAAAGATTCCTGTGAGAAGAATAAAAACGATTAACTGATTGGTATCACCTCAGTGCCACTTCACTATTTTTTACCACTGTTTTACTTAATTTTACAACTATACTATCTACCAAGGAAGTTTAAATCAAATGGGAAAATATCCCCATAAGACAAACTAGTGAATTACTGAGATGGTATAAAAGAGAAGATGGTCTTATTATAATTCCTTTGGGTCTTAATGATACCATTGACCTTGGAACTTATCTTGGAGGCTGCAAAAGAACCATTCAATTTGTTCTGGTATTTAGTATGTATCACAGTGTTACCCATTTCTACATATTATTGAAATGGACATTGGCAATGCCTGTATTTTCATTGTGCATTCAGCAAACAAAATTGTCCTATCTTTGGCTTACTTTCATTGCAACTCAGCATGCCTAGTAATGTCCTGAAGAAACATTAAAAATCCAAGTTTACTCCGTCTACACCCAGAGAGTCAGCTTCAGTGGCTCTGGAGTGTGAAGCACAGGCATAATAAATATTTCTCAATTCATTTGGAGAAACACTATATCTTTAATCAGTATTTATTGAGCACCTACTGTGCATCAAATTTCCTCAGGCACTGAAGATAGAACCATAAACCAGATAGAAGAGGTTCCACGGTCAATTATGATACCATGTAATTGAGTGCTGTGATGGCAGAGTGTCTGAGATCAGAACATCGGAGATGAATTCAACCCCAAGTTGAAGTCCAGGAAGCTTATCAGGTATAGTGTAGTATGAAGGGCAAAGGATTTGAGGTGTGAGGGTAAGGAAATGGCAGGAAAGGAAGAAAGGGTGCTTCAGACAAAGGGAATGGTATATGTAAAGACTGGCACAGGTAGATTGTAGAGTGTCAGGGGAAAGACGAGAAAAGGGACTGGAGAAGATTGTGACAGCACTGTGAGCTGCTGAGGAGTTTGCCTTTTATCCTAAGAGCAAGATGGTGCCATTGAAGGGTTTAAGCAAGGGTTTGATACGATCTTCTTTCTTTTTTAGAAATTTTAGTTGGACTGAAGTTTGGAAGACAGGAGTGGAGTAGGGTAGAGTAGGAAGGATTGGACATAAAGAGACCCCTTAGGAGGCTGTTGCAGTATACCAGAAAGGACAGCCCAACCTATGTAGTGAGAGAGTAGGGGACGGAGAGAAGTAGATGGATTTAAGGAGATGGATTTAATTAAATTCCTTTATTCGTCAGGGTTTTTCAGAGAAGCAGAACCAATATGAAAAAAGAGATTTAATGTAAAATATTGGCCTATGTGGTTATGGAGGCTGAGAAGTCCCATGATCTGCTGTCTGCAAGGTGGAGACCCAGGAAAGCTAGTGTTTCAGTTTGAAGGCCTGGGAGCCTGAGAGCCAATGGTATAGATTCCAGTCTGAGTCTGCAGCCTGAGAACCAGGAGCATCAAAAGCAGGAAAAGATTGATGTCCTAGTTCAATCCGTCAGGTCAGGCAGAGTGTGAATGTAACCTTCCTCTACCTTTTTGCTCTTTTCTGATTGTCAACAAATTGGATGTTACCCACCCACATTGGGGAAGGCCATCTGCTTTCCTCAGTCAACCAATTCAAATGCTAATATCTTCTAAAAACACCCTCACAGACACACCCAGAAATAATGTTTAACCAGATATCTGAGTATCTCATGTCCTACTCAAGGTGACATATAAAATTAACTATGACATCTCCTGACCCTGTGAGCCACATTCACATAAGAATAGTTTGAAAGGGAAAATAATTAAGGAAGAAAAAGCAAGGAAAAGCAGCTCTAGCTCAACTCTACTGGCAAAAATCCATTACTAATTCGAAGAGATTTAGCTGAAGCATATGGCCCTTGCAGTGACCTGATTCGTCTGTAATTGTGTTTGTTTTTAAAATGGATAGTAAAGATAACGATGAATAATTTGGATTTTTTTTTTGTCCTGTTACTTTTGACCTTTGGTTGATATAAAATCTCAAGGTATCTGTCCTGTTTATCATTGTATATGAGCTCCTAGCACAAAGCTTTCTTCTGGATTTTATAACAAAAAGGGGATGTATCCTATCTTCTACACTCTTCCCTTCCTTATTCCAAAACCATATAAAAATCATGACTTCAAAGCATAGGCTGAGAAGGTGGAGAGCACTGAGTGATTTGGGTAGGTGGAATCTCATGCTGGAGAGAGGGGATGGAATCTTGCAATAAATATTTACTGGACACCAGCTGTGCTGAGCTTTCTATCTCGGGATGGCTTTTCCTGTTTCTCGTGGTGCCTGCCTCTGAAATTTTCAATTCTGCTCTTTGTTTGCCTTCTCAAATGTTCCTTTGGAACCTCTACTCACCTTTCTCTTGGGGGTTAATCCATGTGTTTCTCCTCTCTGGTTTACTAATTTATTTTGCTGGAGTACATCCTTGGTAGTTTCCTAAGAGACAGTTCAAAGAAAGCAAACCTGCAGAATGTTTATATTTTTGAAATCACCTGTAGTCTGCATTTACTAGATTAAAAATCATTTTCTAGGTTGAAAAGAGTTTTCAACTATAGAGACTTCCAGTGTTGTTCAAGAGAAACGATAACACCAGTTGGGTAAATATTCTTTTGTAGGTGATCTTATTTTTTTTTTTCTCCTTGAAAGCTTTAGAATCTTCTCTCATCCCTGGTGTTTTAAAACTTTAGTGGCATTTGTGTGTGGATGTGTCTATATGCTCGTGAGAATGTGTGTCAGAGTGAGAGAGAGGTTTATGTTGCTAAGGACTTGTTAAACTGTTTGAAACCTGTCTCTCTGTTTGAAACTTGTCTCTCCCTTCAGCTCTGGGCAATCATCTTGTGTTCTTTATTGTTAGTTTCTACCTCTCTGTTTTCTCTTTCTTTCTAGAATTTCTGTTATTTGCTTTTGGACTTCATAAAGTGATTACCTGTATCATTACCTTTTTCTGGTGTGATTTCTCTTACCTTATGTTTTCCTTCTGCATTTTAGACAATCTTACTTGACTTAATTTTCTAACCCTTTAGTTGAATTTTTGTTTGGTATTTTTAATTTCTAAGAATTTTTTTTGGTTTCTGATTGCTTGTTTTTTGGTTTTTTGTTTATTTATTGATTTATTTTTTTGAGACAGTCTCATTCTGTCACCCAGGCTGGAGTGTAGTGGTGCTATATCAGTTCACTGCAACCTCTGCCTCCTGGGTTCAAGTGATTCTCCTGCCTCAGCCTCCTGAGTAGCTGGGACTACAGGTGTGCGCCACTATGCCTGGCTAATTTTTTTTTTAGTAGAGATGGGGTTTCACCATGTTGGTCAGGCTGGTCTCAAACTCCTGACCTCGTGATCCACCCACCTTGGCCTCCCAAAGTGTTGGGATTACAGGTGTGAGCCACCATGCCTGGCATCTTGCTTGTTTTTATAGCACATTGTTCTTTATTTTATTGTTGCAATATCTTCCCAAATTTCTCTGAGGATACTAATTAGATTTTTTAAAAGATCTCTATGTTGCTTGAATTTTTTTTTGAGACAGAGTCTCCCTCTGTCGCCCAGGCTGGAGTACAATTGGCGTGATCTGGGCTCACTGCAACCTCTGCCTCCCGGGTTCAAGAGATTCTACTGCCTCAGCCTCCTGTGTAGCTGGGATTACAGGCGCATGCCACCATGCCCGGCTAATTTTTGGTATTTTTAGTAGAGACGGGGTTTCGCCATGTTAGTCAGGCTGGTCTCGAACTCCTGACTTCGTGATCCGCCTGCCTTGGCCTGACTTCGTGATCTGCCTGCCTTGGCCTCCCAAAGTGCTGGGATTACAGCTTGAATTCTCCTTATATTCTTCAGGGCAGTTTTTCTTTGCTTTATTTGTTTTATCCTGGAAGATTTTCTCAAATTCTTTGTGATCTTTTATTATTGAGTTGGATGAGCTTGAGTTAATTTGTTCAAATTCTTTAGAAGTCTGTTTCCTCCAACTCCGAGGTGTGGCAGGGGGTGGGGGTAAGAGGAAAATGTGTGGTACTGGGTGCTTACCCTATGCCCAGAAGAGGAGATGGTGGGTGGGGGTATATAGTTCCTGCCTCATTTCTCAGCCCATTTCTTCCTCCATCTTCCCTTGGATCTGCATCTTGAAGTTTCTGGGCCTCCAGGCTGGTAGGTCAGCAGGTTCTTCCTCTACTGCAGCATTGCTGTCTCATCTGCTTCAGGCTGTGCATCTCCTCCTCTGTTCATCAGTTTAGGGCCTCCATCTGTGTCCTGTTTCCAGAAATTGTGACATATCTAGCTCAGTAAGTACTTGTCTCTTTTCTCTTTTTTTGATCTAGGTTTAAATATGCAGAGTGCTTAATAGAAAGCACTCAGTAAATGTTGGTTGTTATTTTTAATTCTACGTCTTACAATTGAATTACTCTCATTTTCAAGCATCTTTGATTAGAGAGGATAAAAATACCTGTGTTCTGTCTCACCTTGTGCTGGCAGTCTCCTGTTCTCTTAAATCTAGTCAATGTTGATGACCAGCATCTCTGAGGGTGCTTTGCAGTATTGTAAAATGAGTCCATTTCATCTGTATTGTAAAAACATCATGAAAATGCATTTTAAGGGCGCTCTGTGGAAAAGACTTCTTATGTCATCATACTACAATTTTCTGAGTTGTTTCCTTAGCAAATCGAATACTTGCTTTAATTTTACTTCCATTTTGAATGCTAAAGCCACTGATCAGAAAATATGATTCAACTGAATTTGCTCACAAAAAATATTGTTTCTTTTAATTTGCTTTTGGGCTCTGATGTTTCTCCTGAAAATCACTGTTATGAAGGATCCAGGGGCTTTAGCAATCCATATTTATAACGTAACAGTTTAGTAGCATTAGTAGATTTAGAATCAGTTAAAAATCATTGACCAACTCTTCTAATTCTGAAAGATATTAGTACAAGGTCACTCAGTATTTGACGTATCTTTTCAGTGTCTATTTATAAGCAGATCTGTCCGGTAACAAAGCCTGACATTTGCAGCATTTATATGACACGTACCTTACCTTTTGCTAATTTCCTTCCGTTGGTAGCACTTTGTCACGTTCATTCTGCAATCCTTCACTTTCCAGTTCCCTTCTATGACATTGGGTTAACTCTCTCTTGTGGTCGTTTTATTCTAATCAGGTGGAAAAGATGTCACTAGATATTTGTGAATGTCTGCGTTAAATGCAATCACTTTCAATGATATAACACAACCCAAACAGAAGTGCAGATGCAGACACTCAGGTCTTTGGGTTATTCTAATAACCCAAAAATGCGTAACCTCAATTTCTTAGGTTGTTGAAAGAAAGTCAACTCAAGATTTGAATCTCAATTAAAAACACACTGCATGAATAGGTTTTATAGTTTCTTGCTCAGTTAGTCTCGTGTTTTGTATTTACCTTCAACCAATCTCTTCACAACTCCAAAAACATTAAAAAAATAGAACAAAACAAACAACTTTGACTAGTTTCTCTTTCTGGCCTGGATATTAAATAATGCCAGGGAACCACAACTATCTGTTAAGTCTTTCTATTGCTCATAATTCCCAGGTTGTGTACACATGTGTAATGAGGTTAGTGAAAGGTGGGTGTGTGTGTTTGGGGGTGGGGGGTTACCCTTTACCTTTTGCTAGATAGATTTTTAAAATCAAAAGCATAAGGTCTAAGCTTTCTTCCACCTATTTACAGCCTTGCCTGTGCAGGCACCGTGTGTACATCCTGCCCTTCTTCATTATTCACCTTTCTGGGGCTCACTTTGCTGATCACGGAGAGTAACCCTACAGGCTGTCTGACCACTCTGTAGGAGAGCCTCCCATAGAGCTTTTCAGACCAAAGTTTCCTAAAGTCCCTACAGATGATTGTATTTTCAGGTGTGCATGCTCTCAGTGGGACATGGTTTAACTACACTGGTTCCCTTGGAGATCTTTCAGGTATGTAGACCTTTTCTCATTCCTGTAACAAAGAGGATTACTCTTTGCTCATCCCCAAACCTCTCAACTGATCATTCAGCAAGACCTGCGAATTCTGTAACTTAATCCATCCACTCAGCCCCGTTCCTGCTCTCAGAACATCAGGATTTCTCTCTTTACTGGCTGCCTCCCAGCTGGTTTCCCTGCCTTCAGCCTTGCCCCTCTCCAACCCATCTTCCACATAGCGAATCATACCCAGCTCTCCCTCCTTTAAAATTCTTTGTTGGCTCCACGTTGCTGTCAGAAGAAAGGCCAGACACCTTAATGTCAAGCAAGACTCTTCCAGCTGACCTCTGCAGTTTCTGCTCCCCTAAAATGCCCTATTTCTTCTGTAGTCCTAACTTGACTAGCTCATTTTTATCCTTTATGACTCAGGTCAAGTTTATCTCCTCCAGTAACCTATTCCTTGCTTAGTCTGGGTGGTGCTAGGGATACCCTCTCCTGTGTGCTTCCACAGCTCTGGGCCCATGCCTCCGTCATGCCACTTAGCACCCTTTAGTGTCATTTTCTGCACATGTGTGTCTGATAGGAGGAACTATGCCTCATTTTTTAAAATTATTTCATAAGAGCTGTCATGGCACACGGTGTATGTTCAATGATTATTTCTCAAACTCATCTGAACTGAGTGAAGGCAGAGGATACGTCTTCACTGTTCTCTTCCTTCTCCTACTTCTTCAGCTTTACTCTCCCTGTGGTGATTTTCATTTTCTAAGCTTCTGTGCTCCCCTCAAGTGACTGTGATACTGATACTACGAGTGCTTCTATTTTAGTCACCTATCTCCTGGGTTGAGAGGGGCTGATCTTCTTCCCGATTTTCTGTATCTTCTATCTTGCTTCTTTGTTTTCCTTTCTCGGAGCTAGTTAACTAGCTAGCTAGCTCTAGGGCTCTCTCAGTGTCTGCTTCTGACTTAAACCGCAGTTTTATTGAGATATAATTCTCAAATTATATCTTAAACCGCAGTTTTATTGAGATATAAATAAACCGCAGTTTTATTTATATCTCTTAAACCGCAGTTTTATTGAGATATAATTTATATTGAGATATATTTATATCTCTTAAACCGCAGTTTTATTGAGATGTAATTCACATATTTCACCATATATTTCCACCATTTAAAGCATAAATTCAAATATTTTAATCCTATCCACAGAGTTGTGCAACCATCACTACAGTAATTTGAGAACATTTCATCACCCTGAAAAGAAACTTATCAATATACTGTCACTCCAGATTTCTCAAGCCCCAGCCCCTGGCAACTGCTAATCTACTTTCTGTCTCTATACATTTGCCTATTCTAGACATCTGATATGATGGAGTTATACAATCTATGTGACCTTTTATGTCTGGCTTCTTTCACTTGCCTTAATGTTTTCAAGGTTCATCCAGTTTACACCACATATCAGCATTTCATTCCTGTGTTAATCTACTCAGGCTGCCCCCTTCCATTTGTAAAAGAGACATAACGGGAGGCACACAGGGTTCACTATCCCAGAGCAGTTCTGAAATGCATCAGGACACACATTGATACGGCTAAGTTGTTCCACCGTCTAAGTGATTTTTCATGGCTCTGGCCTCTACCATCTGGACTTTTGATTCTGCCCTCTTTGTCTACTTTCCTTTTTTATAAAAGTTTTGAATCCTAAGAGTGTTCTTAGCCTGTTTTCTGCCTGTAGAAGTTTGGTTGTCTCAAGACCTCCTTTCAGTTAGTATTATCTCTGTTTTAGTCTAAGCTGACCGTTTCTGCTAATATAATTATCTTAAAAAGTTTGTGAGTCTGCTATGAATATTACTGGATTCACTCCATTAGATAAAACCCACATGAAAAAAATCACTTCAAAATAAAGCCTTTCTCTACCTTGGGCTTCCGCTGAGGTTACTGAGGGACAACAACTTTATGTTTCCTAGATTCCTATTGATTACCAGTCATTTAAGATACGGCCTTAGATTTTTCTGGTCTTAACCCAACGATTTTAGTCATACCTTTAGCTTACCATTAGACCATATTTTCCTGTTAGTGTCTGAGTAGGATCATTGCCTAGAAGTCATTTCTTAATTTTGATATTATTTACCATCTGGAGAGGCTTGGACTTTTCAAACCTCTAACAAGTCCTACCTCCTTTATATTTAGCAATTCCCTTATATTGAAGTCTTTAGCTTATCCTTCTACTGTTACTAAACTTTACCAGAAGAGTGAGAAGAAGATAGGTAGCATCTTCAAAACTCTACCTGGAAATCTCCTTAGCTAGATTTTTAAGTTCATAAGTTACAATCTATATGTTTCATATTATAGCAGGTAACATTGTTGCTCAATTTTCTGCTATTCATTAACAAGAATTCACTTCCCATTAGTTTCCTCAGCTTCCTTTAAGCCTTCACTGACAACTTCTTCAAAAGGCATAAAGCTTCTTCTGGAAGTCTCTTTGAAGCTCCTTAGGCTTTCAGTAATGCTTTCCTCAAGTTCCTTACAGCTTCCACTCACTGCCTGGCTTCAAAGCCACTCTTACTGGGTAAGTTTTTTATTATGGTATTAATAGCACCCCTCTTCCAAGTACCAAAATCTGCATTAGTTATATGTTGCTGAGTAACAAATCACTCTAAAGCTTAGATGCTTAAAACTACAGCAATCATTTATGATCTAATGGTTTCTGTGGATCAGAAATTTGAGAACAGCTTGGCTGAGTGATCCTGGCTTGGAGCTTCTCATGAGTTTGCAGTCAGATTTGGTTAGTTCTACACATCTGAAGGCTTGATGGAGGATGGAGAACCCTTTTCTGAGATGAAGTGATTACTCACTTGGCTAATGAGTTGATGCCATGTGGACCTCTGGACGGGGCTGCTTAAATGTCCTCATGGCATAGCTGGCTTCCCCCTTGATGAGCAATCCAAGAGCCCAAGGAAGAATCTGCAGTATCTCTTATGACCTAGACTCAGAAGTCACACACTTCACTTCCTCAGTATTTTAGTGGTCAGCCCTGATTCACTGGTGTGAGGATCACTGGAGAGCTGCCATCTTGGAAGTTAGCTCCTGTGCACCTTGACCTATGTTCTATTTTTCCTTTTGGTGGAAAGGTGCTTTCGCAATTACAGTAAGAGTGGCACTAATGATAGCAATGCCTATGATTTGTTGGGTGTTTATTATATGTTAGGCAATATGATAAGCATTTTAGATGCAATTTCTCTTTTATCATTATAATGAATAGATGGTTTTATCCTCATTTTTCATGTGAGAAAACTGAAATTCAGAGAGTTTGAATCTTCTTTGAGATTATACACTTACTAGTAATTATATAAAATGCACATCTGTAATACAATTCTGAAATGTGCCACTTCTCTTGCTTTGTTTAATTGTGTCTTTCTTTTCTCCTTTGGGAGAGCTGTAGCCGTAATACTACAGAGTTTTGTTTAAAGACGTTTGTCCCAGTGTGAAGAAAGCTTGATAAAAAATAGCTGCTGTTTATGTTTCCAAACAAGGTGAGAAGGGAAGAATTGCTTCTCAGTCACGTGAACAAAACAAAGCACCTCTCTAACAAAATATCTGTGAAAGGAGAAACTGTAAAAACAACTAGGAAGAACTATGGTAAAACTAAAAAAAAAAAAAGAGCCCAAACAGTATATTGCCCTGTACATATAAATATATCAGAAAGAAACTTCAAATATAAAATTATAAGAAAAACATGGCCCTTGAATGAAAACACTGAATCATTCTGCTTGATGTATTTTGCTTTCATTTAGTTTCTTCTTCCCATAGCACTTACTCTCGCCTCTGTTCTGGCCCTGTTACCCATTTTATCTTAGGCTGTGGTTATCAGTGAGCCACAGTGCTCCAGCAGATTGTCAGCCCCGGTAGGGACTACTCCTTTGTTTCTGAATTTTCTAGAACACCTTGTGAAGTGTCTTGACAATGGTAGGCATCTGTGAATGCGTATTGAATTGGATTAATATACATTTACTTTCTTAACTTCTTTATTGATCGTTTATGATAATTCCTAAGTATTTTAGTCCTTTTGGTCTACTGTAAAAAAAAATTGTTTTCTTAATTTTATTTTTTGATGATTTATTGTGAGTGTATAGAAATACAGTTGATTTTCATATGTTGAATTGTATTCTGTAAACTTGCTAAACTCGTTTATTAGTTATAATAGAGTGGATTTCTTGGGATTTTCTATATACAAGATCGTGTCATCTGCAAAGAGAAAGTTTTCCTTTTTGCTTCCAGTCTGCACATTTCTTGCTTTATTTTCTTGCCTAATTTCTCTGGCTAGCACCTTCCATACAATGTTGAATAGAAATTGTGAGAGCAGACATCCTTTTCTTATTTTTAATCTTAGAGGGGAAGAATTCAGTCTTTTACTGTATTAGCTGTGGATTTTTCCAATAAGCCCTTATAAGATTGAATATATTTTCTTTAATTACTAGTTTAAATGTTTTTATTATGTGGTTTATCTGAATCAATTAAGAAGATCATATTGTTTTTCTTTATTCTATTAATATGGCATAGTACATGGATTAATTACATATGTAAAACCATTCTTGGATTCCTAGCATAAATATCACTTTATCATGGTATATAATATTTTTTACATGTTGCCAGCTTCATCGTGCAGTATTTTGGTGAGGATTTTGGATCTATAAGAGTTATTGATTTATAGTTTTCTTGAGATGTCTTTATTTGGTTTTAGCATCAAGGTTATAATGGACTCATAGAATGAGTTTAGGAGTTTTCCGTCCTCTTCGTTTTTTGGGTGGGGGGGTGTAATTTGTGAAGAATTGGTATTAATTCTTCTTTAAATATTTGATAGAATTCACTAATGACATCTGTGTCTGGATTTTTCTTTGTGGGAATTTTTTTTTCTAATTCAATCTCTGTTTTAGATTTTCAGATTTTCTGATTTTCTATTTCTTCTTGATTCAGCTTTAATAGTTTGTATTTCTGTGGAATTTGTCCGTTTCACAAGGTTGTCTAATTTGTTGAGATGCAGTTGTTCATAGTACAATATTCCCACATGATCCTGCAAAATAGGTGGTGATGTTCCCTCTTTCATTCCTAATTTTAGTAATTTGAGCCTTCTGTTTTTCTTGGCTGGCTCAGCTAAAGGTTTGTCAAATTTGTTGGTAATTCAAAGAACTAAGATTTTGTTTTCATTGGCTTTCTCTCCTGTTTTTCTATTCTCTGTTTTATTTATTTTCACTGTAATCTTTATTATTTCCTTTCTTCTTTTTGGTTTAAGTTTAGTTTGCTATTCTTTCTTCAGTGTTTTAAAGTAAAAAATTACTTTATTGAATTAACATCTTTTTTCTTTTTTAATGTAGGCATTTACAGTTATAATTTTCCTTTTACCCATTGCTTTAGTTGCTTCCCATAAGCTTTGGTATGTCATTCATTTTTTTTTTGTCACTGCTCCTATTTTATTTTATTTTTATTATTTTTTTATTGTACTTTAAGTTTTACGGTACATGTGCACAATGTGCAGGTTTGTTACATATGTATACATGTGCCATGTTGGTGTGCTGCATCCATTAACTCGTCATTTAGCATCGGGTATATCTCCTAATGCTATCCCTCCCTCCTCCCCCCACCCCACAACAGTCCCCGGAGTGTGATGTTCCCCTTCCTGTGTCCATGTATTCTCATTGTTCAATTCCCACCTATGAGTGAGAACATGCGGTGTTTGGTTTTTTGTCCTTGCGATAGTTTACTGAGAATGATGATTTCCAGTTCATCCATGTCCCCACAAAGGACATGAACTCATCATTTTTTATGGCTGCATAGTATTCCATAGTGTATATGTGCCACATTTTCTTAATCCAGTCTATCATTGTTGGACATTTGGGTTGGTTCCAAGTCTTTGCTGTTGTGAATAGTGCCGCAATAAACATACGTGTGCATGTGTCTTTATAGCAGCATGATTTATAGTCCTTTGGGTATATACCCAGTAATGGAATGGCTGGGTCAAATGGTATTTCTAGTTCTAGATCCCTGAGGAATCGCCACACTGACTTCCACAATGGTTGAACTAGTTTACAGTCCCACCAACAGTGTAAAAGTGTTCCTATTTCTCCACATCCTCTCCAGCACCTGTTGTTTCCTGATTTTTTAATGATGGCCATCCTAACTGGTGTGAGATGGTATCTCACTGTGGTTTTGATTTGCATTTCTCTGATGGCCAGTGATGATGAGCATTTTTTCATGTGTTTCTTGGCTGCATAAATGTCTTCTTTTGAGAAGTGTCTGTTCATGTCCTTTGCCGACTTTTTGATGGGGTTGTTTGTTTTTTTCTTGTAAATTTGTTTGAGTTCATTGTAGATTCTGGATATTAGCCCTTTGTCAGATGAGTAGGTTGCAAAAATTTTCTCCCACTTTGTAGGTTGCCTGTTCACTCTGATGGTAGTTTCTTTTGCTGTGCAGAAGCTCTTTACTTTCATTAGATCCCATTCATCAATTTTGGCTTTTATTGCCATTGCTTTTGGTGTTTTAGACATGAAGTCCTTGTCCATGCCTGTGTCCTGAATGGTACTGCCTAGGTTTTCTTGTAGGATTTTAATGGTTTTAGGTCTAACATGTAAGTCTTTAATCCATCTTGAATTAATTTTTGTATAAGGTGTAAGGAAGGGATCCAGTTTCAGCTTTCTACATATGGCTAGCCAGTTTCCCCAGCACCATTTATTAAATAGGGAATCCTTTCCCTATTGCTTGTTTTTGTGAGGTTTGTCAAAGATCAGATAGTTGTAGATGTGCAGCATTATTTCTGAGGGCTCTGTTCTGTTCCATTGATCTATATCTCTGTTTTGGTACCAGTACCATGCTGTTTTGGTTACTGTAGCCTTGTAGTATAGTTTGAAGTCAGGTAGTGTGATGCCTCCAGCTTTGTTCTTTTGGATTAGGATTGACTTGGCGATGAGGGCTCTTTTTTGGTTCCATATGAACTTCAAACTAGTTTTTTCCAATTCTGTGAAGAAAGTCATTGGTAGCTTGATGAGCATGGCATTGAATCTATAAATTACCTTGGATAGTATGGCCATTTTCACGATATTGATTCTTCCAAACCATGAGCATGGAATGTTCTTCCATTTGTTTGTATCCTGTTTTATTTCATTGAGCAGTGGTTTGTAGTTCTCCTTGAAGAGGTCCTTCACATCCCTTGTAAGTTGGATTCCTAGGTGTTTTATTCTCTTTGAAGCAATTGTGAATGGGAGTTCACTCATGATTTGGCTCTCTGTTTGTCTGTGATTGATGTATAAGAATGCTTGTGATTTTTGTACATTGATTTTGTATCCTGAGACTTTGCTGAAGTTGCTTATCAGCTTAAGGAGATTTTGGGCTGAGACAGTGGGGTTTTCTAGATATACAATCATGTCATCTGCAAACAGGGACAATTTGACTTTCTCTTTTCCTAATTGAATACCCTTTATTTCCTTCTCCTGCCTGATTGCCCTGGCCAGAACTTCCAACACTATGTTGAATAGGAGTGGTGAGAGAGGGCATCCCTGTCTTGTGCCAGTTTTCAAAGGGAATGCTTCCAGTTTTTGCCCATTCAGTATGATATTGGCTGTAGGTTTGTCATAGATAGCTCTTATTATTTTGAGATATGTCCCATCAATACCTAATTTATTGAGAGTTTTTAACATGAAGGGTTGTCGAATTTTGTCAAAGGCCTTCTCTGCATCTATTGAGATAATCATGTGGTTTTTGTCTTTGGTTCTGTTTATATGCTGGATTATATTTATTGATTTGCGTATGTTGAACCAGCCTTGCATCCCAGGGATGAAGCCCACTTGATCATGGTGGATAAGCTTTTTGATGTGCTGCTGGATTTGGTTTGCCAGTATTTTATTGAGGGTTTTTGCATCAATGTTCATCAAGGATATTGGTCTAAAATTCTCTTTTTTGGTTGTGTCTCTGCCAGCCTTTGGTATCAGGATGATGCTGGCCTCACAAAATGAGTTAGGGAGGATTCCCTCTTTTTCTGTTGATTGGAATAGTTTCAGAAGGAATGGTATCAGTTCCTCCTTGTACCTCTGGTAGAATTTGGCTGTGAATCCATCTGGTCCTGGACTCCTTTTGGTTGGTAAGCTACTGATTATTGCCTCAATTTCAGAGCCTGTTATTGGTCTATTCAGAGATTCAACTTCTTCCTGGTTTAGTCTTAGGAGGGCGTATGTGTCAAGGAATTTATCCATTTCTTCTAGATTTTCTAGTTGATTTGCATAGAGGTGTTTGTAGTATTCTCTGATGGTAGATTGTATTTCTGTGGGATCGGTGGTGATATCCCCTTTATCATTTTTTATTGCATCTATTTGATTCTTCTCTCTTTTCTTCTTTATTAGTCTTGCTAGCGGTCCATCAATTTTGTTGATCTTTTCAAAAAACCAGCTCCTGGATTCATTAATTTTTTGAAGGGTTTTTTGTTTCTCTATTTCCTTCAGTTCTGCTCTGATATTAGTTATTTCTTGCCTTCTGCTAGCTTTTGAATACAAAGAAGGCCATTACATAATGGGAAAGGGGTCAATTCAACAAGAAGAGCTAACTATCCTAAATATATATGCACCCAATACAGGAGCACCCAGATTCATAAAGCAAGTCCTGAGTGACCTACAAAGAGACTTAGACTCCCACACAATAATAATGGGAGACTTTAACACCCCACTGTCAACATTGGACAGATCAACGAGACAGAAAGTTAGCAAGGATACCCAGGAATTGAACTCAGCTTTGCACCAAGTGGACCTAATAGACATCTACAGAACTCTCCACCCCAAATCAACAGAATATACATTTTTGTCAGCACCACACCACACCTATTCCAAAATTGACCATAAAGTTGGAAGTAAAGCTCTCCTCAGCAAATGTGAAAGAACAGAAATTGTAACAAACTTGTCTCTCAGACCATAGTGCAATCAAACTAGAACTCAGGATTAAGAAACTCACTCAGAACTGCTCAACTACATGGAAACTGAACAACCTGCTTTTGAATGACTACTGGGTACATAACGAAATGAAGGCAGAAATAAAGATGTTCTTTGAAACCAACGAGAACAAAGACACAACATACCAGAATCTCTGGGACACATTCAAAGCAGTGTGTAGAGGGAAATTTATAGCACTAAATGCCCACAAGAGAAAGCAGGAAAGATCCAAAATTGACACCCTAACATCACAATTAAAAGAACTAGAAAAGCAAGAGCAAACACATATCATTCATTTTTATTCATCTTAGTATTTTCTAATTCCCCTTTCAATTTTATCTTTGACCCAGTGGTTATTTATGTGTCTTCGTATATTTGAGAATTCCCCAAATTTCCTTGTTACTGGTTTTTTTTTTATTATTGTACTTTAAGTTTTAGGGTACATGTGCACAATGTGCAGGTTTGTTACATATGTATCCATGTGCCATGTTCTTGTGCTGCACCCATTAGTTCGTCATTTAGCATTAGGTGTATCTGCTAATGCTGTCCCTCCCCCTTCCCCCCACCCCATAACAGTCCCCAGAGTGTCATGTTCCCCTTCCTTGTTACTGATTTTTAATTTCATTCTGTTATGACCACAGAACATACTTTACATCATTTCAATCCTTTTTAGTTTATTAATGCTTGTTTTATGGCCTAAGATACAGTTTACCCTGGAGAATATTCTATGTGCGCTTGAGAAAAATACGCATTCTGCTTTTCTTGGGTGGAATGTTTTATAGAGGTCTGTTAGGTTTAGTCGGTGTTCAGATCTTCTGTTTTCTTGTTTATCTTCTGCCTCGTTGTTCTATTATTGAAAGTGAGGTATTGAAGTCTCCAGCTATTATTTTGAATTGTTTATTTCTCCTGTCAATTCTATTCATTTTTGCTTGATGTAATTTGGGTATCTGTTGTTAGGTGCGTATATATTTATACTCATTGTATGTTCCTAATGCATTGACATTTTTATCATTATGAACTACCCTCTTCATCTCTTCTTTTAAGACCTACTTTATCTCATATGAGGACCGCCACCCCAGCTTTCTGATGGTTGCTCTTTGCATGGCATGTGTTTTTACTTCCTTTTACTTTTAACCTATTTGTGTATTTGAACCAAAGGTGTCTCCTATAGATAGCATGAATCATTAAAAATTCAGTCTGACGAGCTCTGCTTTATGATTGGATTGTTTGAGAAGTCCTCATTGAATGCTATTATTAATATAGTTTTATATTGTTGTGCGAGTTCACATTTTGCTTTCCGTATGTCTCATGCGTTTTTTTTTTGTTATCTGCTCCTCATTGGTGCTTTATTTTGCATTAAGTGGATATTTTCTAGTGTAGCATGTTAATTCCTTTGTTATTTTTTCCACTGTATTTTTTGTGTTATTTTCTTATTGTTTGCTATAGGACTCACCATATACATCTCAACTTGCGAGAGTCTACTTTAGATAGATAAATGTTACTCCTCTAAACCTTATAGGTACAGAAATGTTACTCCTATAAACCTCTATTCCCTCTTCTCCCTTTTTTGTGCTATTATTCTTTTTTTTTTTGAGACGGAGTCTTGCTCTGTCGCCCAGGCTAGAGTGCAGTGGTGCAATCTCGGCTCACTGCAAGCTCCGCCTCCCAGGTTCATGCCATTCTCCTGCCTCAGCCTCTCTGAGTAGCTGGGACTACAGGTGCCCGCCACCACACCTGGCTAATTTTTTGTATTTTTAGTAGAGACGGGGTTTCACCGTGGTCTCGATCTCCTGACCTCGTGATCCGCCCACCTCGGCCTCCCAAAGTGCTGGGATTACAAGCGTGAGCCACCGCGCCTGGCCTTATTATTCTTATATGTATTACATCTATGTATGTTAGAAACCCAATGAAAGATATTTTTTGGTTATTACTTTATATAATTTTATGTCTTTTAAAGAAGCAGAGGATAAAGGAGAGCAAATTTATATTTTTGTAATTTGTTATGTTAACCTTCTTATTTACCATTTTGGAGGTTCTTCATTTCTTTCTGTGAGTTTGAGTTACCATATGGTGTCATTTCCATACTATAATATAGCTTTGCCCTCACCACCTCCTTTGTGCTGTTACTGTTAAATATTGTGTTTCAATAGATTATAGGCCTAATAATACAGTTATATACCTATTGTTTTATACAATTGCATTTTAAGTCAGTTATGAGAAGAAATATACATAATTATTTTTACCAGTACCCTTTGCTTTTTTGTGTGGATTTATCATCTGATATCACTTGCTTTCAGCCTGAAGGACTTCCTTTAGTATTTCTCATCAGGTGGGTCTATAAGCAACAAATCTCCTAGTTTTTGTTTATCTGACAGTGTCTTTATTTTAGCTTAATTTTTTGGAAGATAGTTTTGCTGGAAATAAGATTCTGGGTTGACAGTTGTTTTTCTCCTCCAGCAGTTAGTCATCTCGCTGCCTTATATAGCCTCCATTGTTTCTGGTAAGACATCAACTGTTAAGCTACTGGCTTACTTGTAGATGATGAGTCATTCTTTTCTTCCTGCTTTCAAGATTTTCTCTTTACCTTTCTACACTTCTTACTATAGTGTATCTAGGTGTGGATCTCTTTATATTTACCTTATTTGGGCTTCCTTGAGCTTCTGATGTATACATTAATCATTTAAATAAATTTTGAAAGATTTGGATTATTTAAATTTTTTTTCTGCTCCTGTCTCTCTTTTTTCCTTCTGAAACATCCTTTCTCTGTATGTTGGTACACCTAATGATGTTCCACATCTCTCTGAGGCTCTGCTTATTTTTCTTCATTTCTTTCCTCTGTGTTCCTTGGATTGTATAATATGTATTGATCTATCTTCAAGTTCACTTATTTTTTTTCCTGCCACTTCAGATCTGTTGTAGAGGCCCTTCAGTTAATATTTCGTTTTAGTTATTTTGCTTTTTAACACCAAACTTTCCATTTGGTTTTTATAATTTCTCTCTCTTTATTGTTATTTTCTATTTGATGAAATATTGTCATCATAGTCCCTTTACTTCTTTAAGCATAGTTTCGTTAGTTATTTTATTATATTTATAATAGCTCTTTTGAAGTTTTTGACTGCTGGGTCTTTTCTTAGGCAGTTTCTGTTGCCTACATTTTTCTCATATCTGAATCACCCTTTCCTGTATTTTTTTCTTTTGTGTGTCTCATTTTATTTTTGTTGTAATGGAACTTTTAGATAATTATTGTAGCACCCTTGACTACTAATTACCTCTCTTCCTCTCTGGGGCTTGTTGTTTGCTTATTTATTTGTTTAACAACTTGCTTGATCCACTTTAGTGAAGCCTATTTCCCTTGCACTGTGAATTCACTAATGTCACTCCACAGAAGGCATAGCCTTGGGCATGTACACAATCACACTAACAATGTTTTAGCAGGGCTGTCTCTCCCTGATCTGTGTTGCATTGTCTTCCTCCCTTTGGTATCACACTCAGCTGTCAGGTTCCACTAATTACTGACTGATTGCTCTATAATTTTCTAGTGTCCTGGGGCATACATTATTTATTCCACAGTCTGATCCAGTTAAATTCAAGCTCCTTTACAAGGGTAGTTTTTTTTTTTTTTTTTTTGAGATGGAGTCTCTCTCTGTCACCCAGGCTGGAGTGCAGTGGCGCAATCTCGGCTCACTGCAAGCTCTGCCTCCTGGGTTCACGCCATTCTCCTGCCTCAGCCTCTCTGAGTAGCTGGGACTACAGGCACCCGCCACCACGCCCGGCTAATTTTTTTATATTTTTAGTAGAGATGGGGTTTCACCATGGTCTCGATCTCCTGACCTTGCGATCCACCCACCTCGGCCTCCCACACAAGGGTAGTTTTTAAAGCCACTCTCTGAGGTTAGTTCTGACCTCTGGATAGCTCTTTTCAGGTATTTCCTTGGCTCTCTCTAATAAACTACCTTGTCTACAGTTTATTATTTTGCTTCATGGAGCTACCAGCCTCCTCCTAATTGCTTACCATCAAAATCTTTATTGTTTTTGAGATTACCCTTAGGCCCAAATTTCCCCCACAGTTTGTTCCAAATAAAGTTAATTCTTTTGTAGAGGACTCTTGAGATCTCTGTTCTTATGGCCTGCCTCTACGCTTGGGCAAAATCTCTCAGTCACCATTCTGAAGCTGGAGTTGGGGACAGTGGACTGCTTCTCTTGGATTGACACTACTGGTTTATAAGTCAGGTGTGAGGTAGGGGCAGTAGCCTCTAGTCTTCTCCCTTTTTCTCTCTAGTGTTGAACTTCTAGCCTATGGTGAACCAGGGAAATGGTGATTGGGGCCCCAGTATTGTTTGGCCTGCTGTGCCTGGGGTAGTACCTCTGTCTTATATGTTTGGGCCAAGTGAAGGAAGGTTCCCTGACCTTTTGACCACTCTCTCATGTAATTCAGCCTCTACAACATGGAGCTGGGGGTGTGGTTGGAGTGAGAAATGGTGGTGGCCTGCCCATCCCAGGGAGATACTATAGTCCTTGACTCTAGGAAAGGAAACCCATCCATTTGGCCACACGCATCCAGAGTAGAGCTTTCATTATATTGTGATGATAGTAGGGGAGGAAGAGAGTGGATTGTGGTTCAAGTGACACTGACTTTCACTATTCTTACTAGATTTAGTAGAGTTTCTTATATAAATGTTTCTTTATGTGCTACATGTTCATAGAACAATTTCTGAAAACTTAAAATGGTGGTTGTTATTTTAAATGTTATTTTACCAGTTATGTTTGTTTCACTGGGAAGAGTGTCCATGGAAAGGCTCATGTCACCATTCTGGAAGTTGTCTTTTTTATGTGCCACCTCAGCTTTCCTGTAATATTTATAGCTATCATTTGTTTATTGAAGGCTTGTTATGCACTTGTAACATTTGTATTTCTGTCAAAGTCTATATTCTTGAATAGTGCAAGAACACTAAATACTTGGAAACATATATTCCTCTGACATGCTAAATGTCTTAGTTCCAGCTGTATAACGAAGTACCATAGGGTAGCGTATACAAACAGAAATGTATTTCTCACAGTCCTTGTGGTTGAAAGTCTGAGATCAGGGTTGCAGACCACCATCTTTTCATTATATCTTCACTTGGTGGAAGCAGAGGGAGCTAGCTCTCCAGCTTCTTTTCATATGGGCACTTGGTCACTAATCCCATTCACAAGGGCTCCATTCTTATAACCTAATTACCTCCTAAAGGCCCCACCTCTGAATATCTTCACATTGGAAGTTAAGATTTAAACCTGTGATTTTGGGGTTGGGGGAGACAGACATTCAGTCCATAACACTGGACTTGTTTGAGAAATAGTAAGGACTATGTATTTTTATAAATATAAATATAAATATAAATAGTCCCTCTTATGAGAAACTAAGATTAAATTAAGATACATTCAGTCAGAAGAGCTGAATGCAGTTATTTCACAGGGTGAGTTGGCATATTCTGTTGAAGTTTTCAAAGATCCAGGGACCACCTGAATCAGAATCACTGAGGTGATTGTTTAAAAAGCAGACTTTTGAGCTCTACTCCAGACTAATTCTCATGCAGAGACTAGTAGAGATATTTGACTTATACTGTGGGCTAAATTTGTGTGGTACAAGCTTGGCTAACGTAAACTTCAACTAAATATTTATCAAATACATTGTGGAAACCATTGTGCTAGGAGCTGGTGGTATAAAAAGAATAAGACTTGCTTCTGCAAACCCTGAAGGCATGTATAATATTCATGAGATTAATCTGCTAGAAGGAAAGACCATTATATAGTAACTTAGTGTATGATATACGTACCATTAAATTTACAAAAATTGTATGCACAGAGAGTTGGGGGTAAGGTATACTTTTGCAAGTCATCTAAATACACACACACATGCACGTGCATGCACACATACACAGACACAAACACACAGCCCGTATGTGTCTTTATTCAAATAAAGATCTGGACTATGGGAAAGGGAAACCTAGAAAACAATTTAGAGACTGGCTTCCTGTGTACTTGGGATCCTGTGCTGCTTGTCCTCCCCGTCTCTACATGTTCCACTGCTACTTTTCTACTGATGAAACCAACATCAGTAGAAAGAGCGTTTTCTTTGCTCTGTTGGTTTCCCGAAGGTGCCATAGCTCAGGCCTGCTTTCACACAGGATGCATTTAAGGAATATCACTGTAATTAGTGATTACATCATTACACAGTAGCGGTCTCAAAATCTGAAACATGAATGTAATAAAGAACTGTTTGCAAATGTGTAATTCATGTTTTTAGATATGCATGTGCATATTAGCAGTCTGATGATTTGAAAATACGGGAGCAACTATTTATCATCATTTTTATTAATAAAATTCCCGATGACATTTCTCTTTTAGAGAAAGTAGTATGAAGGAAAAACTTATCATATGATATATATCTTTCCAACAAAGGAGTTAAGATTTTGATGTCTTAAAAAAAAATTAACCTCAAGGCGAGATGAGCCGTGTCCACATGACAGCAGCTTTTGCTGACAGAGAGCTGACAGGTGTGGACAGAATAATTGCAGGGGCGCTTAGGGCATTTCTTCTCACTGCTTAATAGTGGAATATAAGTAAGTGTAGAATAAGATAAATTTCTTTTTGAACATGTTCAGTGGCTTGTCTTATGTAATGATTTAACTTAGTTTTCATTCTTGACTAAGTATTAAATGCTTACTGCATGCCCAGGCACTCTGTTAAAAATTCTGAGTTTAACTTTTCTTCCAAAATATAGTTTGTTTTTCAGAAAAATTATTTTGTTCATATTCTCCTCACTTGATTTTGCATAATCATTGATTAAGTTAGAAAGGAGGTGATAGATAACTTAAAATAGTATCAAAATGTAATGGATTTAGAGTACAATTATTGTTGAAATTACATCTTATGTTTAGCAACTCTTTTCCTGTTCTACAGACATCATCCAGAATCAATTTGGCGTAAATTCACTGTGAACGTGATATCTGATATATAGGGATATTTTCACTGTTCTGGGGACATGAACTAAAAGTATTCAAAATAATGTGAGAACAACAATGTGAAGTCATTAAACATAAATTGCTGATACAAACGGGCCGTTACCACTTGTTAGTGTATTGTTTCTTCTTTTCCATAGTTGAGGTTTTGTTTGTTTTTTGTGCTTTTCCCAAGCACTAGGACAGGCTTGAGTTGGGAATATTTGCAGCCCTAGCTCCTCGCTTCTTTTTCCTTTTGCGCTTACTCGGTTCCTCCCCATCCTAGTCCTGACTCAGGCGTCAGGAACCCATAGCTGTGCAGCTTCTACCTTTATCTGGACACACGGCTCTCCATAGCCTCACTTTTGGGGGAGCTGCTGGCAGAGGAAGAGGTACTTTTCTATGTACCATTTAGACCCAGTGTATCATTTATGGCTGCTCTCTGTATTTCCACACATGGATGCTTTCTAATATGTGGTTTCTTCATGGATTTATAGACATGGAATTTTTTTTCAAATGGTCATTTAATCTGAATCCTCGTTTACTCTGAAACCTGGTTAATATTTTACTGGATAGTGAAGAGTGGACTAGCATAAGAATGCCACTGAATGGGCACTATATAGGCACTCATGGTAAGTATGTCTGCTGGTGAAAGTTGTTAAAGGAATCAACTATAACTGAGGACAGTTATACAGCACTACAGCATGTGAGGAAGCTTGAGCCTTTTAGATTTCCTATTAAAGAGCATTTGTATATTGACAATATTCTGATTCTCTCTGGTGCTGAGAGCCTTCTCATAGTGTTGTGATAATCATCGCAGTTGCTATTGCTGGAGCCTGGCTCAGACTTAGAGTATGGGGATGCTGAGATGCTAGATTTATAACTTGATGCTTTATTATTTCAAAACAAGCTGACTTTGCACATATCTGGGAACTAATTCTGAAGTTTGGACAAACATAACAGATAGTGTAAAAAGGAGAAAAGAAATCTAACATCAGTTTGAGCACATATCAAGTTCTTGTGGTATAAGCAGTAATATTTATACTAGATTTGCAAAATCAGTGTTGTCATCCCCAGTCTTTACATGAAAGGAAACTGTGGCTTTAAGTGTTAGGACAAGGGCTTGAGGTTACACAGCTCGTTATTGGGAGAGCTGATATTCCAGCCTGGCTAGTTCCACAGTCTACACTGTCTCCTCCTCATTCCTGTAACCAACAGAAGGTTAGATGATTCTTTGTACATGTTTTTCATAAAACTTATTACAAACTGCTTAAAATTACTAGTGAATATTCACCACAATGGTTCTTTGCCCATTGTATGTCAAAATTTAAGGTGTATCTCAGTTTCACAAATCTGGGGTAATGTGCAGCAATAACTGTTCACTTTCACTAATTGTCTTAAGCACTGGATACCTTTTCTTATGGCCTTAAAATAGAGTTATTTGTCTTCTTCAATTTTTCTGCCTAAGTAGATGGTAAATTTGTCCAGGCTGGGGCTGCACCACCTTCTCTCTGAGTTCTCTGAGGCACCCGACCCCACAATATAAGGGGCCTTTCTCTTCCAAGGTCTGTTTTAGATGTATTGAATCAAACCTTGCAAGATTAATTTTAGTCTGTTTATGATAGAACTGTGTTCGAATTCACAATCTGTGGAATTCTTTATCTCATTATGAACTGAGAATAATTTTTTTATTTTACTGGTTCGTTTTAGCAGATTTAAAGAAAGCTTCCAGTTCAAATGCTGCAAAATCCAATCTCCCGAAATCTGGTCTCCGTCCTCCCGGATACTCACGTCTCCCGGCAGCCAAGCTGGCGGCATTTGGCTTTGTCCGGAGCTCCAGCGTCTCCTCAGTCTCCAGCACCCAGTCCGGGGACAGTGCACAGCCAGAGCAGGGCCGGCCGGCCACCCGTAAGTGGGATGGGGCAGGGTAGGGTCCGTGCACTGAATTAAAACCAGAGCGCCTGTGTAACTGTGTCATTTTCTTTGCATGATTATTTAAGAATTCGGATCACCTCCCTTAGCTTCCCATTGTTGTGTTATTCATCTACTGAAGAAAAATAGCCCATTTGACACCATCAGCTATGGAGAGTTAGTGTGCCAGGAAAAAAAGATTGTAACCTCCTCTTAGGATGTAGAAAATGACTTATCCAGAGACAGATTCCAGCAGCTCTTTGCTTTGCTTCTAGGTAAGAAGTCAAAGCAAGATCCAAGAAAGGCGTTACTACATTGCGCCGTCATGAAGCATACTAGATATTTAATATTAGCTGAAAGAATCATTTAGTTGCCTGTGATTACCAGTAATGCCTTCACACTGCCAGAGCACTTGACTGGATTTCTGAAAGTTAAATAAATGATGTTAAAAGTAACAAAGCCCTGCCAAGCTTCTTCAAGTCCATGCCCAGGAAGGTCCCCATTAGCTGAGATGGTGCTGTTGCAGGCCCATTTCCTGAGACTGGTATTATAGACTGCATTTTAAAGTATGAATTAATAACCTGCAGAGCATGTTACAACAGCTGATGTCCCTGAGGAAGATCTGGAGGTTGCCCATTCAGCTGTGCCTTTGATGACCAAACCCCATCTCAGTCTCCACTTCAAAGTCAATGTTATTGGATGGGAAACCATGACGTCTCAGACGTTGTTTTCAATACCTTGCCAGAGGCCCAGGAAAGTCTTAGAGGTTTCCACGTAGAGAGCTGTTTTGAAGGGGTTATAGAAGTTGAATCGAGCTGGAATAATATGAAAGAGAGAGATCAGTTGATTTGTTATTTTGTCAATTTCTTGTCCAAGCTCGTTTACTCTGTTCTTTCTTGTGTTTGCAGAGATGATGTGTGGAACATTTGCATAGTTCTAAATTTTGGTCTACCTAGTTATTTCTAAAAGTAATACATTACATTTCCCTTTGTCTTGATGTGTTTGTAAGCAGTTTCTAAGGGCGTTTTCTTTGCTCTGTTGGTTTCCCGAAGGTGCCATAGCTCAGGCCTGCTTTCACACAGGATGCATTTAAGGAATATCACTGTAATTAGTGATTACATCATTACACAGTAGCGGTCTCAAAATCTGAAACATGAATGTAATAAAGAACTGTTTGCAAATGTGTAATTCATGTTTTCAGATATGCATGTGCGTATTAGCAGTCTGATGATTTGAAAATACGGGAGCAACTATTTATCATCATTTTTATTAATAAAATTCCCGATGACATTTCTCTTTTAGAGAAAGTAGTATGAAGGAAAAACTTATCATATGATATATATCTTTCCAACAAAGGAGTTAAGATTTTGATGTCTTAAAAAAAAATTAACCTCAAGGCAAGATGAGCCGTGTCCACATGACAGCAGCTTTTGCTGACAGAGAGCTGACAGGTGTGGACAGAATGATCGCAGGTGCGCTTAGGGCATTTCTTCTCACTGCTTCAAAGGATACTAGAGAGGGACCCGTGAGCACCCAGGGGATAAGAGCTGTATGTGCCAGAGAAAATAACTCCCAGTTTAAAGACTTCATATTAAAAGTCACACTTTTATATGAATGTCTATCCAGAATTGTTTTCTATTTTAAGAAACATATGTCAGAATTGATTTTTAATTATCTGCTACCTACTATATATGTAATTTTTACTTCACCAGTAAATCACAGAAAAACCTTCCGTGAATTTGATTTGTCTAAGTACTACTAATCATTATACCTATACTTGTTATTAGATGTAATGTCAACAAATATTTTGTTTCGGTTCTTTAGCGAAGAGATGATGCTTTGATGACAGGGCATAAATAAAATATGAAGCTCTTGAGAGAGCTGAAAGTCCTTAGATCAACTTCTCATATGGTATGTATCTTTCCAACAAAGCTTTCTTCTCCAAGCTTGTTCATTCTCTGTTCTTTCTTGTGTTTACAGAGATGATGTGTAGAAAGCTTTGCTGGAGCAAAGCTTTGCTGGTTCAGCTCATGGAAACAGCCAATGTGGTATCAGAATTGGTCCTTTTTTCTTCTTCTTGGAAAGCTGGTCTTTTTGCAGACATTATTTTCACAAAGGATTCATTTAAGGAATACTGCTGTAATTAGGGATTATGTCATTCAGAGTAGATGTTTCAAAACCTGAAACATGAGCATGGTAAGAATCTATAGTCACACATTGCTTAATGACGGGGATATGTTCTGAGAAATATGTTGTTAGGCAGTGTCGTCGTGGCGCAAACATCATAGAGTGTACTTGCACAAACCTAGATGAGATAGCCTACTACACACCTAGGCAATATGGTATAGCCTTGGCTCCTAGGCTACAAACCTGTAGAGCATTTACTGTACTAAATACTGTCAGCAGTTATAACACAATAGTGAGTATTGGTGTATGTAACAATATCTAAACATAGAAAAAGTATAGTAAAACTATGGTTTAAAAACTAAAAATGCTGTTCCTGTATAGGGTACTTAAGCACAAATGAAGCTTGCAGGAGTGGAAGGTGCTCTTGGTGAGTCAGAGAATGAGTTGTGAATGAATATGAAGGTCTAGGACATCATTGTACACTTTTATGTGATAAACCAGGGCTGTCCTGGAGGCCTGGTTTACACCAGCAACACCACAAACGTGAGTAATGTGTTGTGCTACATTACGATGGCTAAGATGTCACTAGGCAATAGGAACTTTTCAGCTCCTTTATAATCTTACAGGACCAGTGTCATATATGTGTTCTGTTGATGACTGAAGCATCGTTATGTGGTGCATATGGTATTTGCAAATGTATAATTCGTATTTTTAGATGCTTGTGCATATTAACAGTCTAAGTGATGTCCACACTGACTGGAATGCTATATTGGGACACTTTTAAGTGACTCATTTTGAATTTATGAGTGTTTCCTAGGCTAGCCTGGCTCTACTGGGGCTCTTCCTTGCTGTTTCCCTGGGTCCTGAGGGGCAAGTGATGATGAATGTGGAAACGGGAGCCCCATGCATTCCCCTGGACATGAGATGGCAGGACCATTTGGGGTCTCAGCTGTTCCACGTAGAGTCCCCATCCACCCTGGGCTCAGGCTTCAGGCCATTAGCCCAACCCCATTGAGCAGAGGCTAAGTCAGGTGCTCTTCTATGTCTTTTTACCTTTTCCACAAGGTTGTGGCAGACAAGACAGGCACAGGGAAATGAATTATGTTCATGGGTCCTCAGAACTTGAAGGTATCTTACCATCCAGTTTACCACCCATTTTATAGCTGAGCAAACTGAGATCAAGTTGACTTGCCCTGGGTCCTGGGCTGGTGTTCTTTCTACTCTATTTCCTTCTTAAAGCTGCTGTATACAGGGAAGATATATGCATGATTTGAATATGCTTTCTTTCTATTAGTAAAGCAAATCATAGATAGAGTCAGAGCTGACTTGAGAGGCCCCTCAGGCTTCCCAGGTTGTCAGCCAGCCCCTGCGGGAACACTCTAAAGTGCTAGAGACGGTTCCGCTTTACGCCGAAGCCACCTCTGAGGCTCTCATTAGGAAATGCTCTCTATGAGTTCAGGTTGCCCCCTTGTAATCTTCAACAAGTAACCATAGTTCCTGTGGACTCACACAGCACCTGCGTGTGTGTCGTGCCTCCAGGATAGCCCCAGGTAGCTCCCTTCATTCCCTTACCAGTTCGTCATGTGAAGATTATGAGGTCGGCCCATTTAGAGCCTCAAATAAAACTACAAATTAAATTAGTGACCCATAGCTTTTCAAAAAAATATTTACATTGAAGGAGGGAACGTAATTTTCTAACTTAGAACTTAACATGATCGGTCTGACCCAGGATGTGGCTCCTTAGTTCTTTTATAATGTTCAGAGATGAAAAAAGATCCCAAATATACTTTAGGTGATAGAAACTTACTGATAAAAATAATGACCATACTGTAGAATTTAGTGTCGGAAACATACTATTGCCTAATGTATACAGGTTGTGCATCCCAGGTCAGAAAATCTGAAATTTGAAATCTCCAAAACCCAAAATTATTTTGAACACTGACACGATGCCCACGGGAAATAGTCACTGGAGCATTTTGGATTTTGGATTTTGGGGTTAGAGTTGCTCAACTGGTATAATAAAAATATTCCAAGATCTGAAAAATTCCAAAGTTCAAAACAATTCTGGTCCCAGGAATTTTGGATAAGGGATACTCAACCTGTACTTGGTTATCACGTTAATCAGTAATTAGGTATAGACTTGATTTTCCAAGTGGGTAGGCAGATGTGACTTAAAGGCAAAATCTTTAGGAACATGTGCGGAGGGAAAATAGGATGACTTAGGTTTCATAAATTAATCATTAATGAAAATAGATCATATCACCCAAAGATAGAATAATTTATGTGGAAGATCCTATGTCATTATGTATTCTGAATAGCACTTCATTTACTGGGTGCCCAAGAAACAGAAAATACCTATGAAAGAAGTACATGAAGAATATGATATTTGCAGCTTTCCTTTCCAATTTCTCCTCTTCTTCTTCTCTTTTCAAATACTGCCATGTTTTCTCCACGGGATAACCTAAGAACAGAAATCATGGGGCAAAGAATTTAAAAAACAAGTAAAAACAAAATTAGAAGTTTTTCTCCTGTTTTTTTTTTTTCTTTTTCTTTTTCTTCCTGGTGCACAGAAGTATTCAGATGATAGGGAAGTAGGGATACAGCTGGCGGGGTGGGCAAAGAGGCTGACGTTCGCATAAATAATCCTGGCAAAGGATGTATGTTTTCGGAGCCTGAAAAGTGTCATGAAGTGGAGGGTTAATTTCTGATGAGGATATCAGGTCGTTTCTCAGAAGGGATTGTAAGCCAGACAGCCTTTTGGAAGGTGGAGATGAACTCTAGGAAATCTTTGGTAGGGGAGCGGTGCTGTTGGTGCATTCAGAAAACTTCCTGAATCTGAGGAGTTGCCATTCCTGGTGCAGCCTGCCACTGCACAAACATCATGGTGCTGTTTGTCTCCTGGGTGCTAAGCCCACATGTTTGAGCTCCCCAAGATTTGTTCTCAGAATGTGTCGTTCAGGTCTCTCTAGTCTTCACTTTGTCATCTGATCTACAGTTTCAGCCCTTAGCAGTCTAGACACAATGCCCATATCTATATCTCTAGCTGCAATGTCCCTCTAGAACTACTCACCTGCATTTCAAATGAGCTATCAGGTATCTCTAACCGGGTGGCCCAACTCTCTGCAAACTGAACACTTTTTCAGAAAACAAATTCTTCATTTTTTAGTACAAACCAAAACCTTCTCTGGAAGTTGCTCTATCTTTTAATGATATCTGTGATCTCCTGGCAACCCAGGCTGGGAATTTCAAAATCAGCATTATGTCATGCCTGCTGTTTTTTTTTTTTTTTTTTTGGAGACGGAGTCTTGCTCTGTTGCCTGGAGTGCAGTGGCACGATCTCGTCTCACTACAGCCTCTGTCTCCTGGGCTTAAGCAGTTCTCTGCCTCAGCCTCTCAAGTAGTTGGGAATCACAGGCGTGTGCTACCACACCTAGCTAATTTTTGTATTTTTAGTGGATGGGGTTTCACCATCTTGGCCAGGCTGGTCTTGAACTCCTGAGCTCATGATCCACCCGCCTCAGCCTCCCAAAGTGCTGGGATTACAGGCTTGAGCCACCGCACCTGGCCATGTCATGCCTGCTTTTTGCCTTCTTTTCTGTTCACTCATCATTTCTGGTGAATTCTTTCTTTCTGGCACTTACCCCATCCTCATTCTTCTCTCTCCTCATCTCTGTTAAAACTGTGGTAGTGCTCACCTGAGCTATTCCTGGTACACCTTGGCTTTCTAATCCACAAAGCACATGGTCCTTGGTAATTTTCCCTTTGACCCCGTTTCAGTTGCTGCGTGGTGCCCCTATGCCTGCTTCACCTGTCAGACTTTCCAGGTCCTCCATGACCTGGCCCTCCCACCTTTCCTGCATACCATCCTGACGTATACTCCCAACTAGCCAAATGTGAGTAACAAAAATGTGTTGCTCACATTTTTCTATGAGGTCTCTGTGCTTTCCTGCCTTTTGGTTTTGATTTAAACCATTCATCTCTGGAATACACCTCCCCCAGCCTTCTATCCCTATCCCCACCACCTGCCATCTCTCTCTGCAGATTCTATCACTTTTAGGTACATTTCAAATTTTACTTCCTCTAAAAATCCCTCAATGTGATTTTTTTGTTCCTGGAAACCCCTAGGGCTCTTGGCTTGTATCACTTTTATTACCTACTAGCTCTTGTAGTTATTTGTTTTTATGTTCTCTCTCCCCTACAGACTATAAGCTCTTAGGGGGTAGGGGCTATGCCTCTTAATAATTTTAGTATCTCTCACACTAAAGGACACTGTCCTTTACAATAGTAGAATTTTAAGGGAAGTTATCTCCCAATATAAACTTTTTCTCTTATGTAAGGGTATGGAAAAAGAGTTTTGAGAGTAACTTAGGTGTCTTTGAGAGTATTTTGTATTGGGAACATATTTTTACTTTATGCGTGGATTTTCATAGTTGATGAAGCTCATAATTATGGCTCTCACAGTTTTCTGGGACCTCTAAAATGTTGTTTTTATTGACTGTGGTATACGTAGAGATAATTTAAATAAGTCAAAGAGTAGAAAACCCTTTGAACTCTAAATATATTCAGAGATAAACATCATAAAGACTGACTTAGTATTCTCACAAGTATCCAGTAACCTATATATCTCCTTGCATATACTTAATTGTTTTTAAAGAATTGGGCTAAAACTCTACCTTTGAGGCTATTTGTGAGAGAATTTCAAAGTTTCCAAACGTAGATGTCTTGATTTGAGGAGGTTAGATATTCTCGTTAATCACTTCTCGGCCTTTTGGCTAAGATCAAGTATAGATATTCTCATTAAATTCTAGAGTTTTATTTCTTGTTTTAATATATAAAATAAGTACATGTTCTTTTAGTTATTGAATAGGATTTGGGTTCTGGGGATAATAATCTGAAGTGGAAAACTGCTAGCCTTTTGGAAGGTTAGTCAATGAAAATGAGGGTTAATATGAAAGCTTTTTGCAATGTTAACTTTAGGGTTTACACTGATGAAGACTATAAAATACATTTACATACGTAACACATTTGATTTTCTACGTCTGATGTGCATTTTAAATAAGATCAGGGTTGACAAGAAATGTTATTAATAACTCTTACAGAAACAGCCATTAACCCATCTCATGTTCATCGGCAAAGAGAGAGTCATTTTTTATTCATGGAAAAAGCAGCCGAAGGTGGCTTGTGAGGTCAGACTTCAGAGAAGCTATTGCCTATTTGATATTACTCTTAATGATGTCTTTGTTCATTCTCTTCAGAAACACTTAGACAATGATGAGTTGCACCCAGAGATAGGATTAGATTGTAAGCATGTTTTGTTTTATTTTTAAGGATGTTGGCCATTTCTGGTTATAAGATAAACTGAAGGTTTGGGGAACGTTTTTATTTATAGTACAAATAATGTCTAGTTGAACTGCTTCAGTGTTCTTGGCTGGCTTGTTTTATGAAGATTAGATTATCTGCTTACCCTTTCCCGATTCTACATTCTTTCAGCATATTCTATGTGGTAAGCATAAGCTCAGTGCTGGGGCTGCCATGACCTGGACAAGGGTGAGTCCTCACTCACCCTTGCAGGGAGTGGGGAGACAGGATTATGCACATAAAGCCAGGCAGGGAAATGTTAGCATGGCTATGATTGAAGACCACACAGCATTTGGTGGGCAGGGGAGGGAGGAGGCACAGGAAGGGGGAAGTATCCATGCACCCTGAGTGAGATGAAGAAAGACCTCATGCCCTGCAGGTCCTCTCCAGGCTGGCTCAGCGCTACTGCATTATGTCTTCAGATGGAATTCTTCCACATTAGTTTTAGGTAATTGACAGCCTTCTGAATTTGCTATAAAATACTCCACCAAAGTGGCAGGGGGGACTAGAGGTGGAAGAAGATAGGTGAAAAAAGATTGACAAATATTTGAAAATATTTGAAGCTGGATGATGGAACCATGAAGATTCATTGTACTACTTCACTTGTTGTGTATGTTTGAACATTTCCATAGAAGAAGGTTAAAACCCCACCTTCTTTCTGTATCAGTTTTTATTTCTTTTTTGTTTTATTTTATTTTTACATTTAGTGGTCCCTAGAAAGCTCTTAGGCAACCTTTTTTCTTCTAATCTTTTTGAAGTATAACAGACAAATAAAGATTGTGTATATTTACATGATGATGTTTTGATATACATATGCATTGTGAAATGATTACTACAATCAAGTTAATTAACATATCCATCACCTCACATAGTTACCTCTTCTGTGTATATGTGTGTGTGTGTATGTATGGTGAGAACATTTAAGATCTACCTTCTTTGCAAATTTCAAGTACACAATATAGTGTTATTAATAATCAACCCCATGCTGTATATTAGATCTCCAGAACTTACTCCTCCTGAATACCTGAAACTTTGAACCCTTTAACCAATACCTCCCCATACTGGTGAGATGACACAGTAGTGGTGAAGAGTGCAGACTCTGGAGATACACTGCTTGGGCTTACATCCCACCTCTGCAGTTTGTTAGCTTTGTGACTTTGGGCAAGTTACTTAATTTTTCTCTGTTTCCTCATTGTAAAATAATAATAATATTAATAATGATTAAAATAAGTTAAACCATCAATACGGTTGATGGGAGCATCAGATGGAATTAATATCTGCAAAGTGCTTAGAAAGGAGATTTGCCCAATAATAATAATGTTTCTGTGGGCATTTCCATCCATTGGCCATGTGTATAAGGATTCAGAAGCTCAGTTGAAAGATGACCATGGTGGATTAATGTATCTGTGATGGAGTAAAGAAAGTGCTTCTGCTGACATCTGAGTCAGGCAGACAACATATATTCTAGTTTTGAATTTTTATAACCACCTCGCACATGTATGGTGAATAACCTTCTGAGCGAGTGTTAAGCTAAAAACATACCGTTTTTGAGACATGAAAGTGGAGGTTGATCATTTGATTTTCATGGCAATCTCCTTCTTTTGAGTTGTAAACTTGTGGTGGTTTGGACATTTACAAAATACAGACAGGAAAATCATGTTTTGATTTCTTTATTTAAAAAGGCTATGGCGTGCCTTTAGCACATTATCATTTAGTTAATGTATTCACTTGGCTTCCCTGTAAATGAAACATACTTATGCAAGGTGACTAATACATTAATCTAAGCTGATGGCATTTAAAACCTCTGCTCAAAATAGGAAGTGAGAGTTGGATCTGATTTTATTTCTGTGCCTTTTTGATATCTGTTGGAAGAATGGGAACATTTGATTTCACAGTACTTAAAGGGCTTTGCACAGCTTCTCATTTTGCTAGAGCCTTATTTCCATTGTACTAGGACTTACTTTGTCAAACATCTCAACCCAATTTGGGTGGGTGAAAAAGAGAAGAGTGAGAACAAAAACTAAAATAAGCTTCTGATTTCCTCTGGAAATGTGGAAGTCAAACAAATGTCACTGATGGATGTAAGTATCTAGTTCCCTGGAATCTGTAATTATGAATTTTTAAAGTATTCTTTATAAGAAAAAAATAGAATCATTTTTACTGAATCTTGCTGTTAATCTTCCCAATTATTCCCACACATTCAGTTCTTTCTCTTTCTTCTTTTCTTTGCTTCCTTCCCACACATTTACAAAGGAGAACATTTTTTTCTGAGTATTTTTGAGCATTGCCTTTAAGTGAAAATATTTTCTTTATTGCTTCAGTAACTCCTAGTTTATCCACCTTAACTCAGATATCTGGATCTAACTTAGAAATCATATTGTTTCTCTAGACGTTTATAAAGTTTATAAGTGCCATATTCTAGGATGTCCTAGCTCATTCAATATGTTTAATGAAGAAAAGATACCTGGAGCTATGGAAATCATATTTTAGATAAGAAATATGACATTAGCATGTATAATGTGCATAAACCCAGCATTTTCAATAATGGAACGATCTTTGGAAAAGTCAGTTAACCTCACTGGACTAAGATTTTTATCATAAAGTTCAGAGGGATTGGATTAAATGAATTGTCCAATTTGGGCTCTCAAGAGCTGGTATTCTGTGACTTTATTCTGTATAAAAAATGGAACCACTTATGGTCTTAAGTAAGGAATAATGGAATTGTATTCAAGGAAAATTAATATGATAATAGTGAATAAAGTAATTTGGAGAAGGGAAACTGGGCATGAGACGTCTTGGTTCTGCCAAAATTAATGATGCTTTCCCTCTGGGCCAGACTTTACTTTTGTTATTTTTTCTCTGTCTTAATAAGATAAAAATTTTAGAACAATAACAGAGAACAGTGCAAAGGTTTTACTGCCTTGCTTTTTTCTGTAAAATGCAGAGCTATGAGATGCTTGGGAGTTATTTTCTTGCTCTTACCCTCTCTCTAATGCCGAGCATCTTGGATTATTAGTCCAGTACCAGAACGAAGATGAGGAGATACAAGGAGGTGGAAAGGAAGAGGAGGAAACATTTTCATACATTTTATTGCTTTTATCTTAGCAGAAACTCTAGGTCAGAGGTCACATTTTGTCACAACTCTAATTTCACTTGAAACTATGGCAGAGTGAGAATATCAAAAAGCAAGCAAACATAGCTTCTAGATGAATCTTGCTTCTCATGGGAACTTTGCCAACAGTACGTGCTTTCTTGCATTGTTGTAACATGCGTAGGCTGTCTTCTGGGAAGGTTCGTAAAAACTCTTGTGGTATTTTTCTGAAGGCAGTAGATGGAGCGAAGAGATTGATAATCTTTTTTTTTGCAAGGAGAAATAAAATAATTTATATGGTTATGTCAGAGGGTTTTTTGGGCTCCTGTAACAGGCAGCAATTAGCAGGAGAGAGTTAATGGGAGCCCAAACTAGGGGGTTACAGTGGGAATGATAGAGTCAGAAAGTGCCATTCCACACTGTGTACAGGAAGAGAAGCTTATTTGCGAGGCTTTGATGAGTTTGGGTTTGGTCACGTTGAGAAGCATTCCTGTAACTACATCCAGCAGACATCCATCCTATAACTACATCATATGTCCATTCCTATAACTACATCCACAGCAGCATACATCCATTCCTGTAACTACATCCACAGCAGCATACTTCCATTCCTGTAACTACATCCAGCAGATTTGGGCTGAAAATAAGGAGAGCAGCCATGGAAAATAAGTGATGTTTGGAATTGTGACTGACATCATTGAGGGAGTGCATGCAGAATGAAATGGGAAGAGGGAAGCTGACACACTGTGCAGGGAGTATCTATCTAGGTTGCGGGGGTGGGAGATAGGAGACAGCCAGAGAAGGCTCGGTCAGCGAGGAGGAGGAGTGTCAGACACGACCAGCATCACCAAAGCTGAGGGAGAGAGGTTCCCGGAAAGAGATGGCTGGTCAAGCCATCTGTGCTGTGGGGCTGAGATGTTTTGATATTGAGGAGAATGGGTCTGCAGACTGTGATTAAGATGTCACTGGTAGCTTTGAAGTGAGTTTAATAAAATGTATGAAGGCAGAAATCAGGTTACAAGGGGGTAAGGAAGGTAAAGGTGGAGAGTGTCTACTACTGTTAAGAAGTTTGGTGAGGAAAAGGGAAAGAACCGTAGCAGGAAAAGTTGGTTTGTTATGTGTTTGCTCTTTTTTTTAAGCACCTAAGAATGCTTATGCTCTGAGGAGAAAGATCCAGTAACCAGGGAGAGATTGAAGATGAAAGCAAGTGAGAATAGTAGATGGAGCAATTCCTGGGGCAAATAGGAGGGAATGCTATTAAATATACAAGTGGAGGTACAGCCATGAAGACAGAAACAAAGGCATAAAGGATGAGTGCTGAGAAATTTTGGACAGAGAAGAAAAGGCTTAAAGGAGGTCATATCAGGTCGCCTCATTTGTCCCAGGTAATTAAGAAGTAGAGTTTTTGCAGAGTAACCATGGTGGAATTGGACATGGGACTGCATAAAGAGGCAGGTAATGGTTCTTTGAGTAATACACTGAGTCAGCAAGAGGTGCATGGGGGAATTGCAGAGTTGCACAGAAGGCCCATGTGAGTTTAGAAAACATGATTTTATACTGGAAACAATCTGATGGATTTTAGGGCCATCTCCAGTGATGTGGTAGATGTCACGTCTCTCCAGTTTTCTCCCCATGCATGATAACTTATAGCAATTAAAAATCCAAAGTGAGTATATAATGTTTCTCAGGAGCTTGGAGTCAAGTGATACATACAACTCCATGGAAGCAGAGGTGTTGGTTGAAGAGGGGTGTATGGAGCCCTGAGCCTGCTCTGTCTGCCTTTCCCTTCCCTGTCCTTTCTACCTACACCAGCCACTAAGGGACTCCGTGGAGCATAGTTGAAAATTGCTGGCCTTAGGGCAGGTATGCCCACTTGCCTCAAGAATTAGAGACAGAATTCACTACTATAGTCAAATTGCCAAGAAAGGCATTTTCTTACTTGCTGGTTTGTAATAGGGCCCTCATGTGTCTTTAGATCAGCTCTGCCCAATCGAAATTTCTACAATGTTCATCTTTGCTCTTGATGTGGTAGCCACTAGTCACATGGGGCTAATGAGCCATTGAAATGGGGCTGGTATAACTGAGGAGCTGAATTCTAAATCTTACTTAATGTTAATGACTTTATATTGCCATGTGTGGCTAGTAGTTCCCTTATTGGATAGTACAGTTCTAGACTGGATTATCAGTTTGGATTTTTTTTTTAAAGATATAACAGTACTTCTGACAGTAGCATCTTCAAGATTCACAGTGGCAGTTATTTCTTCCTTCATGTGGAGCTGCACCACAGGCATTCCTAAAGACTGGAGCTTTAGGGTCCTGGGTTGATGATACATTTTGGATGTGTGTCCCTACCTAAATCTCGTATTGAAATGTAATCCCCAGTGTTGGAGGTGGGGCCTGGTGTGAGGTGATTAGATAATGGGGGCGGTTTTCTTGAATGGCTTAGCACCATCCCCTTTGATATGTCCTTGTGATAGCAAGTGAGTTCCCCCGAGGTCTGGTCATTTCAAAATGTGTGACACCTCCCCCCGTCTCTCTCATGCTCTCGTTTGGACTATGTGAGATACCTGCTCCCCCTTCACCTTCTGCCATGACTGGAAGCTTCCTGAGGCCCTCGCTAGGAGCAGAAGCCGCTATGCTTCCTATACAACTTGCAGAAACATGAGCTGATTAAACCTTTTTTTTTAAAAAAAAATAAATTACCCAGTCCCAGGTACTTCTTTATAGCAATGTGAGAACAGACTAATACAGTTGGTGACACAGAGCTAATGAAGATCTCACATCTTCACTTTAAAGCTTTGCATAGGAGTTGGAACTGGGGATACTTTTCTAAGACCATAGATGCTGTCTTTATCCCTGCTTGTTTATTTTACAAGTTCATACTGTTGCTCAGAAGACTAGTTCATAGAAGATGGAATAAATCATCCATTGTGATCAGAGCCATGTCCATCCTCATATGTAAGAGCAGCAGAGCAGACGTAATTTGACATTTTGTTCAAGATACCTTCATAGTGTATAAATATAATAGCTTCACTCTATGTAGGTAAAGGTGGACAGTATCAAAACTAGAAGGAAAAGTAGGAGGGGGAGAGAAATATATTAAATCAAAGGAAAGATGGAGGAGGAGGTAAGGAAGGGAAGTGAGGGGCTTGAGGTGCAGACAGTAAGATGGCCGTGATAGGGAATAACTGAGAAGGGAATAAGGAGCCATTGGTGCGCTATTGTCCTCTTCCTGGTTTTCTTGAAGACCTCCTGTCCAGCTGCTTGCTTGCCCTGCCCTCCCCAGGCATGGATGCAATCAGAGTCAGAGCTAACGCCTCAGCTTGAGGCAGTTCTTGTGATTTCTTAAGGTGTGGAAATTGTGGAAATTTGTATTTTCAATTAAGGGCAATGCCAGATTACTTCTGAAATACTGTTTAAACAGAAAATTTTTTTAAGTGGGTGCTTAGATACAAAGGTAACTTTATTTCTGTGGCATACACATCTTACCCCCATGAATTTTCCATGCAGATGATAGAACTATTAAATTACTGTAGGCACCTGCGTTGCACATTCTTGAGCCAGAGCCACCTGAATAGAAAGTAATACAAGATGTGAGAGAAATGTACAGGATAAATGAAGTGAAATGTAGATTTTTTTTATCTGCTAGCAGGTACCATTAAAATGAAATATTACAGACATTGTGATTAAGGATGTCTAGATCCCATTAGTGTGATAACTGCCATGAATATGTCTAGTCAGCCAACAGACTAGACTAGGTGAATGTGGTAAGTTGTCGATGCTAAGCTGATGTATTCTGTTGAATGTTCTTACGTGGTTGAATATATGGAGGTCGTACGTTGGTGAGACAGTTTTGGCTCCTTTGGCGATGTCAATAAAATAGCTTCCCCGACTGGAGTTTGAATATCAAGGAGTCCTGTGTGCATGTGTGAATTTGGCATTGGCATCTGAAGGTTCCTTTCTGGCTAGTTGTAAGGGTGATTTTGACCAGGCTACATGTCAGCCAGCCACATATTCTGGAGTAACCAATAACCAGACTCACTAAAGACCAGGCATTGTTGTTTCTTATTTTCCTTTAGACTTAGTTCATCTTGTCAAAAATCATAAGAAAAAGTTAACTGATTTAAATATTGTAAAGATAGTATGCATTAAAGATAACATATCTTTGTATCTAATAAATTGTTCATAATTACATTTGAAAATGTAATTTATTGGTTTCCTTTAGCTTCACAAGGTAGTGAAACCTAAGGAAGGAGAGGTAGACTGGTAGCCAGGACCACTGGGCCCTACCTTCAGCTCTTAAAACTAGCTGGCTGGGCGGCCTTAGGCAAGCTAATTAATTTACTTGTTTGGACCTCAGGTTCTTCATCAGTAAAAGGAGGCATTTGAACTCAGTGATACTCAGTGTTCCCTCCAACTGATTCTTTATAAAGAAGTCTTACACATGTTAAGCTGAATTACAGAATGTGTGTGTTTATTCTACTTAAGGGTGGTGGGGCCATAACAGCACATGATATCAACCAGACCAACTAGGCATTATAGGATTGTTGCTGAGTCTCTCCTGTGTTGGCATGTAGATATCTGTGAATAATGTGCTGTTTTAACCTGGAGCATACCGAGACATAAGTAAAATATGAGTCAGCTTCCATAAATCTGCTTCCATGCCTGGCCCCTAGGCCCTGTGTTCTCTATTGTGCTAGGGGCTATATGGGGTTCAATTCAGATATCTGTCAAGCAAGTCAGAACTTTATGAAGACAAAAGGGATAAATTGAGAATAACTAAATCCATAAGACAGAATTAGATGTATTTACTATGTATTATTTTTACCCTAAATATATGCAATCAATTTAGATTATGTGTGGTAGGTTTTGTCTAGTTCTTCCTTCCTAAGGAACTGGTGAGAACTTTGTCTCAATATAGCCAAGACATTGAGATTTTACTTTCTTATATCAGGGGACTTAGTCTGTGGTTCTATTATGTACATCAGTTCTTCCTTATCCATTCCTAGGTATGAGTTCCAAGACCCCCAGTGGATGTCTGAAACCTTGGATGGTACCAAAGCATACATATACCATGTTTTTTCCTATACATACATACCTAGGATCAAGTTTGACTTGTAAATTAGACACAGTAAGAGATTAAGAACAATAATAATAAAATAGATAATTGTAATACTATGCCAGCCCGTCACTCTTCTTGCACTTTGGGGCCATTCTTAAGTAAAATAAGGGTTCCTTGAACACAGGCACTAAGAGACCGCCACAGTCCATCTGATCACTGAGATGGCTACTAAGTGACTCAGGGTAGGTAGGCAGGGCTTACAGTGTGAATCTCCCAGACCAAGGGATGATTCCCGTCCTGGGTGGGATTGAACAATGCAGCATGAGATTTCATCTTGCTACTCAGAATGTTATGCAATTTCAAACTTATAAATTGTTTGCTTCTGGAATTTTTCACTTAATATTTTTGGACTACAGTTGACCCTGGGTAACTAAAACCGTGGATAAGGGGGGACTACTGTACTAATTTCAAGTTGACTGCAAGTATAGTGTTTCTTCCCAGCATTGCTAGGTAAGGTTACTTCTTCCAAGAAGTTCTGAAAGATTAACTCAGGCCCTTCTCCTTCTCTGGGAGTATTTCTTAACTGTGTCCATGATACTTTCTCTAGTTTGAGTACTTGGTTCTCTCTTTGTGTGCTGAGGTTCTGTGAGCAAAGAATGAGCTATTTTACAATCCTTTCCTTTCTTGATAGCCCCTCAGCTTGGGTCTGAGGTTAAGATGGATGGGTTTCTCTGGATGCTGCAGCCACAGCATTTTGTGTCTCCCTGCCTGCTGCGACCCATGTGGACTTTCAGTTAAGCATGCCCTGCCCTGGCCTGACCAGGTACTGGACCCCTGTCATTCTTATCACCTGTGCATGAGGACAGAGGGCCACCAGCAGCTCCAAGAGCTGCCCTCCTCCACATCTTTTAGCGGCTTCCATGCTCGTGTTAAGTATTAGCAGATGCTGGTGCCCCTCCCCACTCACTCTCCTCGGTTTTCAGGGTTGAGTACTAAAAACACGACCACAGTAATGCAGGGCTCCTCCATCCCATTCCTGTGCATGAGTGTTTATGCATGGATGTAAGTGTGTCTACATGCACACACTCTCCACCTCTTGCACAAATAAGTGTGACAGGAAAGTGGCCACCCAAGGATCTCCCACCACAGCCACTGTGACAGAAAGCTGAGGGGTGAATTCTTTTTCCAGCACTATTTGTTAGAAACTCTGTGTGGCAAGGAGTTGACACATCAGACAGCTGCAGCCGTCAACTGCCAACACCCATTTAGTCTGACCCCTTTGATTAGAAAATGAAAAATGCCACCACACCTCGGGCCCCGTCAGCCATGAGGTGTGCCTGTGAGGTTGGTGCCGACATGAGACTTCTGTTGCCACTTGGAAGGTTTGTTAATGAAGGAAATGAGCCAGGGCAGACCCTGTCAAGATGGTTTCACTGGAGAAATGCGCTAATTAGGCTGGAGGTCAAAGAGCTGCTGCTGTTTCAAGCAGGTGCTATTAGTTTTGTGTGCAACAGTGGCTCTGAAGGTGCATGAAAAATAGACCACGTCTCCCTGGTTTTTATTACAATTAAGGAAAAGACGTGTTCTCTGCCTGGAGCCTGGTTACTCATCCAGGAAACGTACGTTGCCTTGAGAGAGTCCTGTGTATCTCTTGGGCTCTCTTCATAGTCATCACTAGCTTCCTTCTTCCCAAGCCCTTGTTTACCGTCGTGGAAGCCTAGAATAGTGATACTGGCACCCTAGATATTATCCAGGTGACCACATAACATTCCACAGGGGAGGAGATGGATGCCAGGAGAGGTGAGATGATTCTTATTACTTTCCCAGGGTGAGGTTAGTGATGGACACTGGGCTGGAACCTGGCTCTGATGTCCTCATCCCGTGATGAACACCAGGGTAAGAGGCACTCAATGTAGCACCACGGCTTATTGGAGGGAGGCATCCATGTGTAGCTTGAGTCTGAGGATGCGATTCCATTGTTGAAGTCCTACAACATATTAATAAATTGGCAGCCAACTAGACTGTCACAGTTTCCTATGGTCTTTCCTCTGCTGAGTGCTCATGGGAAGCTGAGTTCAGCTGCCTCACATTCATGGGAGTCTGTTAGCAGTGTGTAGGTACTGGCTGAGGTTCTGTGTGAGTGATCCCCGGAGAGCAGTGGGGGTGGTGTGAGTGTTTGTGTGCTGAGCACGGAAATTGGCGTGGCCTTGTGCTCCTTCTCAAAGTCTCAAGAGACGCAGCACGCTGGGCAGGACAGTGACTCGGACTATAGGAGAGTGGGCGTCTTGACACTGACTTGCGCTGTCACCTTTGACAAATCACATAATCCCTGTGGGTGACCAGTGTCCTCCCTGGGAAGTGAGGGAGTGGACGGTGAGTCCTGAGATGCCTTCATGGATCCCAGTTGTCTAGTCCTGTGACTCCAGAGCTGAAGATTTGCAGGATGTTTTAGCACCCCTAGAACACAAGTTTGCTTCTTCTCATGTTTTTATTCAGAAACTCTAAGGAAAAGGCTCCTAATATTTCTTGAACGTTTTTCTCTGATCACAATTGGAGGACATACAAGATATGTTACCTATGTATAGTACTGTTGATAGAAATTCGTAATTGCAGAGCTATATATCTAAAACATACACATATTGCATTTTTCTTATTTAAGGAAATCTAAACTCTTATGGTAGTGCTAACAGGATAAAATCCTGAATCTCAGTACATAGATACACATCAAACCTGATTAACTGAGGAATAAATTCCCCAAAACCAATTCTAACAATCTAAATAGTGGTAAGGTTATATTGCTTTCATATAGTTTCTTTTGTTGCTGTACTTTGTGGACACTGCATAACAAAAAAAAATGATAAATGGTTTAGTAAATAGTGGAAAGCAATTAGGGATCTACTATTAGGAATTTTAAGTTTGAAAGCATATACAACAAAAAGTTTTCATATATTCTTTTATGTGATATTTTGAAAATACCTCTTTTGTGAAATTTAGTAACTTAAAAACTTTAGTTCGTTAAGCATTATAAGTTTGATATATATAAATTATCTGATTATGTTATTAAGGTAAAAAGTCAACTAAAATTTGCAGGGAAAGATTCCGGTCTGATTCTCAAGACCTGATCACCAGGAGTACTGAGGGCAGGAGAAGATCCCTGTTTTAGTGCAAGTAGTCAGGGAAGGGAGCAAATTCAACCTCCCTCCTGTAGCCTTTTTATCCCATTCAGGCCCTTAAAGGATTGGATGGTGCCCACCCACTTGGGAGAGGCCATCTGCTTTATTGAGTCTACCAATTTAAATGCTAATGTCTTCCAGAAACACCCTCACAGACACACGTAGAAATCATGTTTAATCAGCTAGCTGGGCATTCTGTGGATCAGTGACTTTGACACAAAATTAACTATCACAAGAATATGTAAAGAACCTTTACAAATCAGTAAAAAGAATACATAAAAATATGTCATGTTCAATTGCAAAATGGGCATAGGACATAAATAAATGCACATTCATAAGAAAAGCAAAGCCAATATCCAACAAACTGATGATAAATTTTTTGCCATTGCAATTGATATCATGAAACAAATTAACCAAAATATTGTTAGACTGATGAAGATTGAAAAGGATAGTAATACATAGAGTATTGGTGAGTATGTGGCAAACTGGGCAGTCTCATACACTGGGGTCAAAATCACAAATTGATATTATATTTAAGGAAGATACTTTACTAATATTTAAAAAAGAAACCTCAAAGGTATTCATATCATGAATACCTTTCATTCAAGAAATTCCACATAAGGAATTACCTTGAGAAAATAATCAAACAGATATATTTAAAACAATGCTCCTTCTTGTTGTAATAGAAAAATATATTTTCACAAATATCCATGATTATTTAAATGGAAAAAATCAAAACAGTATTATGCATGAGACTGTTTTTATACTTATATATTAAAATATATAATCAAAGATAAATTCCTAGATTACTTTCTATTTTCACGTAAATAGTTGGGATTATTGGAGACTTTAAAAAATGTTTATTCGCTTATATTTTCTAAATATGGAGCATGAAGTAAGAAAAGAAAAAAGAATTTTTTGGAAATGTATCACCACTTAAAAATAAGAGAAGAATAAAAAGAAAGGGACTAATTCACCCGTAGTTACCAGGGGCCGGAGAAGGAGTTTAAATTTCAGTGTGAAATGAGGCAGGAACCCTCCACTGAAGGGTGGGCTGATCCCCCTGGGGTCCAATGTGCATTGCAATTCCCTCTATTATTGAATTCAGTTCATTCTTGCAGTGGAGATCAAAGTCAGGCTGAAACAATCTCTACAACATTCTGACAAAAATTAAAAGATGAAAGAAGGTTGTATAAAATCATTGATATAGCAAGAAAAAGCAGAACCTGCTTAAGTTCAGAAAAGATTTTGATAAAAGCCACTTTTGTAAGTCATGTCATGTTTTGAAATTGACAGTACATGGAACAAAATGCCACAGCACTCCCCTAACAGTGTAAGAGCATTTGAAATTTTGCCATCTTCCTGAATTTCTCAAGGGAATGTTATTTCAGTGGTCATAAAATTCCCTGTAAGTCCTTATTACTTTTTTAGAGGTAACAATATAGACATTTTATGGGACAGCTATAAGAAATAAATCTCACTTATCCATAAGGAAACTATCTTAGGATGAGCTCGACAGATGTCATTAGGCATGGATCCCTGAAAATGTCTTTGATTGCTCTCATACTAAAAATAACTACAGAAATATTAATTAAGAGCCCATTGCTTTATTGCTTTTATTCTGTGCTGGATACTTGAGTAACAAGGCAGAAACAAATATGGATGATGAAGATCTGGGCATTAAAGAGCCTATCTTTATATTGCTTGAGAAAAAAGACTTCCCTATTTCCCTATATCAAATTAATTTTATGTAACGAAATATATACACACACACACACACACACACACACATGCAAGAGATTGAGCACAAGCAATGTCATGTAGATAGATACGGGGAATTTTAAAAAGATATATAATAATGAAATTGAGTTCCATGCAAAGCTTTTTCTGGCTAATGCCAGGGAAGAGCACAGAACTTCCAGAGAGAAGGCCTGAGTTCAAGTCCCTGCTCTGCTATTCACTCACACTTTCACTTTTTCACTTCTGTTTTTTTTTTTTTTTTTTTTTTTTAAGACAGAGTTTTGCTCTTGTTACCCTGGCTGGAGCGCAATGGCATGATCTCGGCTCACTGCAACCTCTGCCTCCTGGCTTCAAGTGATTCTCCTGCCTCAGCCTTCCGAGTAGCTGGGGTTACAGGCATGCACCACCACACCCGGCTAATTTTGTATTTTTTTAGTAGAGACGGGGTTTCTCCATGTTGGTCAGGTTGGTCTTGACCTCCCAACCTCAGGTGATCCACCCGCCTCGGCCTCCCAACGTGCTGGGAGTACAGGTGTGAGCCACCACACCCGGCCCACTTTTTCACTTCTGAAACCCTTACTTCTCGCTGTATCGTCAGAATAAAAACATGTAATTGAGGTTCCTTGTAGGCTAAAGGATATCAAGTGTAGTACAAGTAGGTATACTTGTTGTATAACTAAATCTTGAGCAGAAAGTTGTACTCTTTATTGATGCAAAAACAGCCCCTGGATTAAGTCCCCTGAGTAGGGGTTTGATATCCTAGGTAAGCAGTTGAGGCTTTGAGGAGGGAGAAGGGGCTAAGTTTCACTTGGGCCTTAAAAGACAGGAGGCTTTGGGTTGGTGGAAATGACACTGTATTAGTCTGTTCTCATGCTGCTACGAAGAAATACCCAAGACTGGGTTATTTATAAAGGAAAGAGGTTTAATTGACTCACAGTTCCACATGGCTGGGGAGGCCTCAGGAAACTTACAATTATGGTGGAAGGAGAAGCAAGCACTGCCTCTTTCACGTGGCGGCAGCAAGAAGTGCCAAGCAAAGGGGGAAGAGCCCCTTATAAAACCATCAGATCTCGTCACTATCATGAGAACAGCATGAGGATAACCATTCCCATGATTCAGTTACTTCTCACTGGGGCCCTCCCATGACGTGGGAATTATGGGAACTACAAGATGAGATTTGGGTGGGGATACAGCCAAATCATATCAGATGGGGAGAGCGTTCCACTGGGACCAAGTCACTATCTGTCTAAATCAGCCCTCACTCCGTGGGTTCTATCACCACCTATGACTATTTGATTACCTTTTGGAGGTTCTTACAGGAATTGAAATTTCTACCTTCTTGATCAGAAACAGAAAAAAAGACTGAATGATGCTACTTTATTTAAATAAATTCACATCCCTGTCCGTATCACTGGCTCTCTCCTTCAGTTCTTTTAAACTCTGTCAGAAAAATATATCATTCCAGGAGGGAATTTTTAAAATGCAGCTTTTGTGGACAATTTCTAATGATCAGCCACTATCTATATTGTCCCCAGTGCCTAGTTCCATGCCTGGTCTATACCAGGTGCTAGAAAGTGTTTAAAAATTGGAAATAATTTAAAAACTATGGTAAAGAGCAAAATTTAAATTTCTAGCATGTTTCCTTTTCTTTATCCCTGTTGTTTCTATGCTTCAGAGTTTTAAAAAGCCTCCTGTTTTGCATTAATATTCTCTCAATACTTGAAATTTTTATTCATTTACAATCAGCACTTGTTTTAGTTTCTCTAAATATTATCCCTTTTGCTTCCTTTCATTGTTCTTTTTTTAAAATTATTGTTTTCTGTTTATAGTAGCTACTGATTTTATTTTTTTCATTTTTCATGGGTAGTTTAAATATTCTGTGATTCATTGTGTTTATAATTTTCATTTAAATTTTTTCTTCTCACTCTGAGAATGTAATTTTCATTTACATTTCATCTTCATTTGTTAACTTACCACATTGATATTTCTATTTTAATATTTAAAACACAAACATTTGGCCGGGTGCGGTGGCTCACTCCTGTAATCCTAGCATTTTGGGAGGCCGAGAATAGTGGATCACTTGAGGTCAGGAGTTCGAGACCACCCTGGTCAGCATGGTGAAACCTTGTCTCTACTAAAAGTACAAAAATTAGCTGGGCATGGTGGCGCGTTTCTGTAATCCCGGCTACTCAGGAGGCTGAGGCAGGAGAATCGCTTACACCTGGGAGTGGAGGAGCCAAGATCATGCCATTGTTCTCCAGTCTGGGTGACAGAGGGAGAGTCGTCTCAAAACACACACACACACGCACACACACTCACACACACACACACACTTGAAAAACATATTTTTCTGAATGATGTATTGAGAGCCCTGGATAAACTGGGAGTCTCCTTAGAGGATAAAACCCATGTTCTCAGAACATGGTGGTAGTGTCCCCAGGCCTCCCGCCTCATTCCCTCGGCTGCCATCCCCCTGCAGATGCCCACTGCCCTCATTCCAGGGGGTACTGTCCAGCCAGGTAAGTGGACTCTGTGACTCTAGGTGCTTAGGTCAATACACCATTGCCAAATATTTGACTATGTCATCCTTTTACAGAAATGACAAATAATTCTCTCCCTTGTCAATAAGGTGAACACCTTAGCTTGGCATTCAGGATTTTTCCCAGTCTACCCTTAACTTCTTACCCAAAGCCTCATTATTCCATTGGTAATGAGGAATGGGACAGATATTCAGGAAACTTCTATTTTAGGGCTAGGCATGTTGTTGCCTGTTTGAATTAGAGGGTATTTAAGATGAGGAAGACTTGGTTCTTTCCATTGCAGGTCATAGATTAGTGGAGGAGGATACTGATATTATAATTTAATGTAAATCATTACAATATAGTGTAATTTAGTTTAATGTAAATTAGTACAATATAGTATAATACCTAAAGAAGTAGAGATACGAAAAAATAAAGCACATAAAATCTGGTTGCCATTAAGTTGGCTACTATTTTTTTTAAAAAGCCCAGAAAATAACAAGTGTTGGTGAGGATGTGGAGACATTGGAACCCTCATGCATTACTGATTGGACTAGAATGGTGTACCCACTATAGGAAACAAGATGGCAATTCCTCAAAAAATTAAAAGTAGAATTACTGTTTCACCCAGCAATTCCACTACTGGATATATATGCAAAAAATGTGAAAGCAGGCTTGTGAAGAGATATTTATGTATCCATGTTCCTAGTTGTATTATTCACAACAGTCAAGAGGTGGAAACAGACCGAGTATCCATTGATGGATGAGTGGATAAACAAAATGTCACTTATCCATATAGCAGAAGACAATCCAGCCTTAAAAGGAAAAGAAATTCTGACACATGCTGCAACATGGATGAACCTTGAGTACATTGTGCTGCGTGAAATAAGCCAGACACAAAGGACAAATACTGCATGATTCCACTAACAGGAGGTACCTGGAGTACTCAGATTCATAGAGATGGGAAGTAAAATGGGGTTGTCAGGGGCTAAAGAGAAGGAGGAATGGGAAGTTACTGTTTAACAGATATGGAGTGTCACTTTGGGAAGATGCAAAGATTCTGGAGATGGATGGTTGTAATTGTTACACAACAATGTAAATGTACTTAATACCCCTGAACTTTACACTTAAAAATAGTAAAATTATATTATGTGAATTTTACCACAGTTAGAAAATAAATTTTAAAAGTCCAATGTCAGCCAATTATTTAGTAGTTACTAAAGAAATAGAAAACTAAATCAAGTGGGCTAAAATGTCACTTTGATAACTATAGGACAGCTTGTTGGGCCAATGGGGTGTAGGTGTTTACATTCAATAGTGGTAGCATCTTACAAATAAATCTCTTGCATCAGTGTGAGTGATGAGGTGTGTGATAGGCATCACACTGAACTTCTTGAGCATCTTCATTGGTTTAAAATGAGTAGCTGCTTGAGTCGTTTGCAATTCAACCCAAGAAACACTTAAGGTTGCCAAGCAACATGACTGCTGTCAACAGAAGCAAATCTAACATTAATTTCATATCTCCTAAAATGATAGAAGAACATTGAATCTAAATGTTTTCATTTCTAGCTACTTTATTGAATAATATGAACACTTTGTCAAGAACGTGCTGTGCTGTTTCTACATGAACAGTTTCATGCAGCCACTCCGGTGTTTTGTTCTTTTAGCCAAAGCACCTTAGGTCTTTCAAGAGCCCAGAGGCAACATGTAGATACCTGCCACAGGATTTACACTCTGAAAACTAACAGCTTTACCTGGGAAGTTCTAAAAATCACTCAGTAAAATGAAGTTGTTAAATGGCAAACTCTTTATTTCATGATGATTTTTTAAACCCAGAGGACTTCTTTTTGGTTAAGCTTAGCAAACAAAGACAATAGTTAGATTACTCAGTTCACTTCCTGCACAGAGCCACAGAACAGACTTAAATGAGACAGCTTTCTGTTTGAGGCATCCCCTTACTGAATTCTGTGATCCACAGAAATAAAGTCAGTGGCAAATGTACAAAATTGAAATGATTCCACTGGATTGGCCAAAGGATAGCCCTAATTGGGGATTCTCTTTTCTTCTGAAGCAAGAGCTGTATATTCTATTCAGACTACTGTGTTCACTGTCTTTAACAGACTCTATCTGGAGTAGACAGTGAGGAGAGGAATATAGCTATGTATGTGAGTTACTTTGACACTCATTTAACTTCTCCATATACCAAAAATGAGGTTGGTGGGCTATCCTCATACCTGGACTTCCTCTTTCCCTTAACTCTTGCCCTCTACTGAGAACCCACGGGGAGGAGGTCTTCTCAGTTCCTTACCTCGGTGACTGCAGTAACCTTCAGTCCCATGCGAAGAGTTCATACCTGTAGTCACATCCTGTGCCTTGTCAGCCTCTGAAATCTTTGTTCTCTGTGCTAACCTACGGCCATATTTCCCATTCTTTCATTTCTCGCCTCATTTTGCACAGTGACTACTCCAAACCTCCACCACACTATAGAATTCCCATTGTACGGCCACTTACCCCTCTCTCTCTACCTGTCTTTAGCTCTGCTTTCCTGTTTCTATCCAAAGCTAAAGTAATTTCTTCATCTCTGCCCTTTACTTCGAGCTTGTCCAACCTGCAACCTGCTGGCTCCATGCAGCCCAGGATGTGTTTGAATGTGACCCAATGTAAATTCGTAAACCTTCTTAAAACCCTATGAGATTTTTTGTGATTTTTTTTTTTTAAATTTTAGCCCATCAGCTGTTGTTAGTATATTTTATGTGTGGCCCAAGACAATTCTTCTTTCAATGTGGCCCAGGGAAGCCAAAATATTGGACACCCCTGCTCTACTTCGTCCTACAACCTGAAGACCTTAGAATGCCTATGTTGGGGTCCTGCCTCTCTACTTAGGAGCTGGGAGACCTTGGAAAGTTCACTGGCCACTTTGTACACCAGTTTCTCATCAGCACATGTGGTTAATGGTACCCATATCACAGGGCAGTTGTGAGGATTAAAGAGAAAATGCATGTAAAGCACACTGGCCAGTGGTGGGCATGTGGTCAGTGCTCAGTGTTCAGTGCTCTGATCACCAGCCTCTGCCCCAGGTGCTGTCTTGGGTGCCCCCTCTCTCTGGGCTCCTGGGCTTCTCTTCTGTACCCTCATGCTTCTTGCTCACCTGCTCCTGGCCCCAGCCATCGAGCTGCTCCCACACCACTTAACTTGTTCTTCAGCCTTAAAACCTCAGCTTTAGTAGCACTTCCTCCAGAGATCCTTACCTGCTATCATGCCCCTCCCCCTGCCCAAGTGTGAGTGAGAGGTCTCTGTCCTGTTCTTCCACACTCCCCGGATTTCCCCTCTGGGATGGTCAGTTTTCTGTGTCAACGTGGCTAGGCCTGAGTACCCAGTTATTCACTGGACACTCATTTAGGCCAGAGTACCCACTTATTCACTTGAATGTGAATCTAGATGTTACCATGGAGGTATGTTGTAGATGTCATTAACATCTATAATTTGCTGACTTTAAGAAAAAGAAGTTATCCTCTTTAGCCTGGGTGAGCCTCATCCAATCATTTCAAAGGCCTTAAAGAGCAAAACTGAGGCTTCCCTGAAGAGAAAGAAATTGTGCCTCAAGACTGCAACATCAGCTCCTGCCCCCAAGTTTCCACCCTGCAGGCTTGCGCTGTGGATTTTGGCCTTGTCAGCCCCCATAATTGGGTAATCTCATTCTTTGAAATCTCTGTGCATGTGTGTATTTCATATTCTCCTGGTTCTGTCTCTGGAGAGGGCTGACTGCAGCCTCTCACAGCTCGCACATGGCTGCACTGGGCCCCGCTTGCCCTGATTCTCCTCTGATCCAATAGCTGCACACTGGCAGGAGCCACATTTCTCCATGTGCTTGTCCCATAGCTTAGTTAATATTGAACACTTCCATTTTTCCTGCTAAGCTGTGTGGTTTTAAAGATGAATGTATTCAACAGATGTTTATTGAATTTTGGGGGTATGCCACATACCTCACGAAGTGCTATACATACAAACCTGAAAAGAACCTATCCCTGCTTTTCCAGAGCTGCAGGCTGGTGAGATCAGTGTTGAAGCAAATGTTGATGTGATGCATAATGGAGGTGTGTACAGAGGAATTGAATGTATTAGAAAGGTGTCTAAGTTTGAGACATCAAAGAAGGCAGTAGAAGAAGAGACAAACTTGAAGGAACAGTTGAGTTTGCAGGTGGGACGGACAGACACAGAATAGCCGTGTGAACTTGGAGAGGCATGACACATTGCAGCAGCGAGATGGGATTAGACCTCCTGGGCCACTGCTGGGCAGGCAGGCCTTCCTCAGGCCATGAAGACATGCAGCGGGACCAGAAAATAATGTTCAATGAGGAGTGAGTTAGATTTATGAATTAAAGACCACATAATGGGCGGCATAGGGAGTGGGTTAGAGAAGGTGAAACTAAGACTGGTTAGGAATCGTCCAGAGACAGGTGATGCAGAGGGACTCAGATGGCCACAGGAAGGAGAGGAAAGGATGAGCAAAAGAGGTCTTCAGGATTATTTCACGTTATAAATACCAGAAAATGTGAGTGCATATACATTAAATGTCAATAACATGATTTTGAAAATCTTACGGAAGGTGAATCATACACCTTAATGAAAAGGGAAATAAAGAACTGGCAATCTTTACATGAGCAAGGATGAAAAATATAATTTCCCAAAGTCAACAGTAAATATTTATGAATGGTGGCATTTGAGGTAATTTTAGTTTTTTTCTTTATCTTCTTATCATTATTTAAAATTTTTGATGCTAGCCATGTGTCACTCATGTTGTTAATTCAAACATAAAAAAAATGCCAGGTTGCCTTCAACTGTATTCCTTACTCTGTGCCTACTTTCAGTTTTGATCCATGCCTGGGTGTTTTGCTCATATATATAAAACTGAACAAAGTCTAAATGTATTTGGTGATTACATAAAAAATAAGATAATGAGGAAAACCTTCATCTTTGGTGCCTTTATATTGTGCATCAAAGGATGACTCTAGCTTAAAAGGAAATTGTAAATGATAAAGGTTTAGTTCCAACCATTGCCCTAAATATCGGGCCTTGTAGAACATTTCTTTAGATTTCTTTAAATGTGGTGGCAAGTGCATTTCTGTGGAATTGTGGACACTCTGTGCACTTTCTCTGGTTTATAAATATTTAGTACCATGATTACTCATATATTCAGGTATTGGAATGGAATTGTTTTCCCCTGGCAGTCTTTTTTTTTTTTTTTCCATCCAGAATGACATTCCAGATTCAGAAAGGACTGGCTGTCATTTAGCTCTGTTATTTGAGAGAACTGTAATTCTGTATTTCTGTCACTGGGCCAGAGTCCAGATTCTGTATGCTAGTCTTTTTTTCATAATTGGAGTTATAAAACAGAACATTTGGGTTCATGATGGCAACCTTTCCCGAAGGCCAGATTCCCTGTGCAAAAGACTGGAAGGTGATCTTTCCACTTAGAATATATTTCCCAAGCAAATCTACCTTGTCTTCTTCATATCATTGTTGTTTAAACAAAGAGGTTCAGCCTATTTAGTAAAGATGACTGTTTTCTTTCCATTTTCAAACTCATTTTTACTTTGTAGTTTTTTTATTGATACGTCATATTTGTTCATATTTATGGGGTATGTGTGATGTTTTGTTACATGTGTAATGATAGGAGGAATCAGTTCTAAAGATGACTTTTTTATTTTAGGTGATGATATGTGATTGTAAGTGAAAGGACCACAAAATGAGTCGTGGCTGGTAAGGAACTGCCTGTGCCCAGCATGCTGGTTCTCAGGGGCAGCCTCAGTACTTCAGTATGGTGTGCAGTGTTGCACTTGGGCTGTCTTTGTGAAGCAGAAAATAGTCTCTCTTCAGAAAAGAATGGCGGGGACAGGGTGAGGTGAGGGTTCTTGGTCCATTAAGGTCAGAACATTGAGGATTTAGTTTTATTTTTACACTTAGGTGAAACCCCAAGACCTTTCTCGATACTGGGGAGGCCTTACTGCTGTTTGTCAATCATTGCTGTCATGGAGCCTTCACCCTTTGTGTTTTCAGAGTGCTTTATAGCCAAGAGGTTTGCTTAGCCACAGGTTGAAAGAGCCAGGTTAGGGTTTTGTCTTGGTCATATGGAGGACAGAATGGAGTGAGTCCAAGAAGAGAGAGGATTTGGTCATGCCTTGGATGCCCTTACTGAAGGGAGCAAGAACATGTGTAGATTTTGAGTGTGTCGTTAATTAACACATTTAACTCAGATGAAGTTTCTCTCCACTCCAAAATCTCCAGCTTTTTCTTTGACTCAGAATAAAGCCCAAGTCCTTATTATACTGGACACCACAGCCCCATGTTACCTGGTCCCATTCTTCCCTGACCCTTCCTTTGCTTCCCCTCCTCACTCTGCTCAAGCCACTGCAGCCTCCTTGCTCTTCCTTCTGCCCACGCACTGGGCTCACCCTTGCTTGAGGCCTGAAATGCTTGTCCCAGATAATTCTTCCTTCTAGCCTTTGCCCAATCTCACCTTCCCAGTGAGGCCTGCTTGACCACCCACATTAATGACATGACAACCTTTGCCTTCTGCCCCTGCACACTCAGCCCTCTTCTATTTTTTCTTGCGCTTTTCACCTCTAGCACACTTATTCATTATGTGTATTCAATTTCTATACATACTTTATTTATTTATTTATTTATTTTATTTTTGAGATGGAGCCTTGCTCTGTTGCCAGGCCGGAGTACAACGGTGTGATCTCGGCTCACTGCAACCTCCGCCTCCCGAGTTCAAGCGATTCTCCTGCCTCAGCCTCCTGAGTAGCTGGGACTACAGGCATGCACCACCACACCCAACTAATTTTTGTATTTTTAGTAGAGACAGGATTTCACCATGTTGGCCAGGATGGTATCAATCTTTTGACCTCGTGATCCGCCTGCTTCAGCCTCCCAAAGTGCTGGGATTACAGGCGTGAACTACTGCACCCAGCCTGTTTATTTTATGTGTATTTATTATTATTAATCTCCCTCTGCTCCAGGAAGGGAGAGATCCTCATCCCTTTTATTCACTGATGTATCCCAAGTGCCTTCAGCTGTGTGGCACTCAGGAGGTCCTCACACAGGTGTTCAATGCAATTGACAGAAGATTCAATGGGTCAATTTTTCCACTGGTCTAAAATGATATTCCTTGTGTCTGTTATGGGGATGCCTTGAACAGAGAAGCGTGATGATGTTTTAAAGTCCTCTTACCTTCTTATGACATGCCAGGCCTTGAGCTAATCTCTTTATAGTCATAGAGGTAGCTGTCATCCTTAGTTTGTAGTTAAGAGAAACTGAGCCCTAGAGGTTTTGGAGATTAACAGAACCTGGTTTTGAACCCCAGTCTTACTGACTCAAAAGCTGCTAGTCTTGACCACTATGACATACTGGATATGAGACAGCTGACTTAGAGATGCCCTGCTTACCTTCTGGCTGGAATGATGTTACCCCTGAGACAGCAGCCAGTGCTGCCAGCAGATCCCAGACAGCAGGTGGGGGCCATTGAGGACCAGCTCAGGAGGAGTCGGCATGGGCAGACAGCTGCCTTCACATGGCCATGGCAATGGTGGGGCGGAGGCATTGTCTTTTTCCACAAGGAAAACAGGGCAGCTTGAGACATCTGTAGGTCAGCATCAAGGGCTGGTCCAAGCCTGCTGGGAGCTACAGGGATTAATGCTCTGAAAGATGAGAGGCTGCACTCTTTAGCTAAAGAAGCCTGGCTTCCTGTTCACCTCCACTTGGCTTAGCCATCCCTCTAGATGGCTTTAAACAATGTTTAGTTGTCTTATTTCATCACAGAAGCAACACATGCTCACTGTGGAGAGTTTGGAAAACACCAGTTTGTGCCCAATATCAAATGAAAGTCAGCCCTAATTCTACCATTCAGAGACATTGATGATGCCATGATTTTGATTGAATCCTTACGTGTTGTGGTGCTGCACTGGCATTTAGTGCTGATTTCCCATTTTAAAAATCTTGACCACAAGTCTGTGAGGTAGGTATTATTTGCTTCATTTTACTGATGAGAAGCAGAGCAGTTAAATGGCCTCCCAAGATGACACTGCTGGTAAGTAGTGCAGCCAGGTTTCAGCCCAAATATTGACATGACTCCAGAACTCTGGAATGAGTACGTTTCATATACTTGTGTATGTGTGTGTGCATGTGCATGGTGTATATACACATACATATACTTTTCTTTTTTGTGGGGTAAAGTAAAAACTTTATTGAAGGAATGTAACTTAACCTGGAGAGATACAGCCTGATCCTGGGTGACCCAACATTATAAAGATTCCTGTTCTCTTCAAATTCTTCTATAAATTACTGTCATTGCATTCAAAATCCTAATTAAGCTTTCTATAGCGTTTTTCCCATTTTTTTTTATTGTGGTAGAATACACATGACAAAATTTGCCATCTTAATGATTAAGTGTACAGTTCAGTGGCAGTAAGTACATTCACATTGTTGGGCAACCATCACCACCACCCATCCACAGAACTCTTTTCATCTCACAGAACTGAAACTCTGTACCCATTAAACAACAACTCCGCATTTCCCCCAACCCTCTAGCCCCTGGAAACCACAATTCTGCTTTCTGTCTCGATGAATTTGACCACTCTAGATACTTCATATAATTGGAATCATACAGTATTTGTTTTTTTGTGATTGATTTATTTCACTTATATAATGTCCTCAGGGTTCGTTAATGTTGTAGCATCTGTTAGAATTTCCATTCTTTTTAAGTCTGAATAATATTCCATTGTATGCATAGACCACATTTTGTTTATCCATTCATTTGTGACTGGACATTTTGGTTGCTTCCACATTTTAGCCACTGTGATTAATACCACTGTGAAGATGGGGGTACAAATATCTTTTTAGGACCCTGCTTTCAGTTCTTTTCAGTGTATATCCAGAAGTAGAATTGCTGGATCATGTGGTAATTCTAGTTTTAATTTTTTGAGGAGTTGCAATACTGTTTTCCATAGCAGCTGTACCATTTTACATTTTCACAAGTGCACAAGGGTTCCAGCTTCTCCACATTCTTGCCAACACTTGTTATTTTGTGTTTTATTTTCTTAATAGTAGCCATACTAATGGTTGTGAGCTGCTATCTCATTATAGTTTTGATTTAATTTTCATAATGATTAGTGAGGTTGAGCATGTTTTCATATGATTATTGGCCATTTGTATATCTTCTTTGGAGATCCGTCTCCTCCAGTCCTTTGCCTGTTTTTGAATTGGATTGTTTGTTTTTTGTTACTGAGTTTCAGGAGTTTTCTGTGTATTCTGGATATTTATCCCTTATCAGATATGCAATTTGCAAATATTTTCTCTCATTCTGTGGGCTGCCTTTTAATCTGTTGGTAATGGTTTTTGATATACAAATTTTTAAAATTTTCAGAAGTGCTCAGATTTTCTTTTATTGTCTATGCTTTCAGTGTCATATCTAAGAAATCATTGCCAAATCCAATGTGGTGAAGCTTTTGTCCTGTTTTCTTCCAAGAGCTTTATAGTTTTAGGTTTTACATTTAGATGTTTGATCCATTTTGAATTAATTTTTGTATATGATGTTAGGTAAAGGCCCAACTTTGTTGTTTTGCATGGAGATATCCAGTTTTCGAAGAATCATTTGTTGAAATGATTTCCCTCCCCCGTTGAATAGTCATGGCACCTTGTTAAAATCATTTGACCATAAATGTGAGGGTTTATTTTTGGATTATTTATTCTACTTCATGGGTCTATATGTCTATCTTTTTGCAATACCACACTGATTTGATTACTGGGGATTTGGAGTAAGGCTTGAAATTAGGAAGTGTGTGTCCTCCAGCTAAATGTTAGTCAATTTGTTGATCTTTACAAAGAAATAGCTTTTGGTTTTTTATTGATTTTCTCTATTCTTTTCTTATTCTTTATTTCATTTACCTCTGCTCTACTCTTTACTATTTCCTTCCTGTATTAGCTTTGGGTTTAATTTGTTCTTCTCATTCAAGTTCCTTAAATTGTAACATTAGGTTGTTGATTTAAGCTCTTTCATGTTTTTTATTGTGAGCACATATGGCTATGAATTTGCCCTTTAGCACTGCTTTTGCTTATTCCCTAAGTCTTGTCATGTTGTATTTTTATTTTTATTTGTCTCTATTTATTTTCTAATTTCCCTTGTGATTTCTTTTTTGATTCATTGGTTGTTTAAGAATGTGCTGTTTAATTTCCACAAATTTTTGAATTTTCAATTTCCTTCTGTTATTGATTTCTAATGTCATCCGGTTGTAGTAAGAGAAGAAAATTTGTAATCTGTCTTTTAAAATCTATTGAAGCTTAATTTGTGGTCTAGTATATGTCTAGGTTGGAAATTTTCCCATGTGCACTTGAAAAGAATGTGAATTCTGTTGTTGGGTAGAGTACTCTGTATAAATCTAGTTGATTTATTGTGTTGTTCAAGCTCTCTATTTCTTTATCTTCTCTCTGGGTTTCCTGTAGGTTATTGTAATCCTGTAGATTATTAAGAATGGGGTAAATAAAAGTCTCCAACTATTACTGTAGAATGATTTCTTTCTTCAGTTCCATGAATTTTTGCTTCATATATTTGATGGTCTGTTATTAGATGTTTAAATGTTTATAATTGTTATATATATCTTCCTTTTGTATCACACTTTTTTTGTTTTTTGTTTTTTGAGACAGAGTTTCACTGTTGTCACCCAGGCTGGAGTGCAATGGCCCAGTCTTGGCTCACTGCAACCTCCGCCTCCCGAGGTCAAGCGATTCTCCCGCCTTAGCCCCCTGAGTAGCTTGGATTACAGACGTCTGCCACACACCTGGCTAATTTTTGTATTTTTAGTAGAGATGGGGTTTCACCATTTTGGCCAGGCTCCTGACCTCAGGTGATCCGCCTCCCTTGACCTCCCAAAGTGCTGGGATTACAGATGTGAGCCACCGTACCCGGCCAACACTTTTTATTAATATATGCAATAGTCCCCCTTTCTTTTCATTAATATAATATATACAGTAGGCCCCTTTATCCATGATTTTGCTTTCTGAGGTTTCAATTACCTACTTCAACTGAGATCCGAAAATATTAAATGGACACTTTCAGAAATAAACAATTAATAGGTTTTAATTATTGCATGCCCTTCTGAATAGCGCAATGAAATCTTACGCTGTCCCACTTTGTTCCACCCACGTCGGAACCATCCCTTCGTCCAGCATATGTATACTGTGTGCACTACCCACCCATTAGTCACTTAGTAGCCATCTCAGTTATCATGTTGCAAAAACAGTGGGTTCAGGCATTTTCTGGGAATGTAGGAATGTATTCCCCACAAATAAGAGGGGACTGCTATGATGTCCTTCTTTGTCTCATAACTTTTTTTGATCTAAAGTTTATTTTGTGGTAGTATAGCCACTTCTGCCCTCTTTTGGTTACTGTTTGCATAGAACATATTTTTCTATCCTTTCACTTTCAACCTATTTGTGTCCTTGGATTTAAAGTGAGTCTCTTGTAGACAGCATATAGTTGGATCATGTTTTTGTTTTTTATCCATTCTCTCAATCTCTTTTGATTGGAGAGTTTAATCCATTGAATTTAAAGTAATTACTGATAAGGAAGGACTGAGTTCTGCCATTTTGTTATTTGTTTTCTATATGCCTTATAGGATTTTTGTCCTTCACTTCTTGCATTACTATCTTCTTTGTGTTTAGGTGATTTTTTTTGTAGTAAAATATTTTAATTTCCTTCTCATTTCCTTTTGTGTATTTTCTATATAATTTTCTTTGAGATTACCATTGGGGTTACATTTAACATCCTACAGTTATTACACCGTAATTTAAATTTATACTAGTTAAACTTCAATAACGTACAAAATCTCTGCTCCTTTAACAGCTCTGTTTCTACCACTTTCTGTTGCTGATGTTGCAAAATTAAGTCTTTATATGTTGTGTGTCCAAAGACATAAAATAATAATTTTGTAATGTATTAGTCCCTTAAATATGTAGGAAAAAATGAGTTACCAACCAAAGTTATGATAAAACTAGCTTTTAGACTAATAATTGCTTTTGAAAAATTGTATTAGACTCTGAAGTCCCATAGAAAACAAAAAGTTGAGTTATGCATCATTGTTACAGTAATACTAGCTTTTATAATTGCCCATGTTACTACCTTTACTGAGATCTTTATTTCTTCATATGGCTTCAAGTTACTGTCTAGTGTCCTTTCATTTCAACCTGCCCTCCTTTTAGCATTTCTTGCAGGGCATGTCTCTTGATTAGGAACAAACTTCCTCAACTTCTGTTTATTTGGGAATATCTTAATTTCTCCCTCACTTTTAAAGGACAGTTTTGCCTGATACAGAATTGTGAAATATATATTTGGTCATTGTCCCTGTTTCCTGGCATATAGCTCCTAAAATCCTTGGAATCTCCTGAGCGATAAGAGGGTCTTTTGCATGGTAATGAGATGACAAGTGGCTGGTGGCCCCTTAGATAGCTTCAGGATGGTGGCTGGTCACCTGAATGACCAAGGCTTCATCAGGAGGTTGGCCATTATTTCTTCATATATTCTCTCTACCTTTTTCCCTCTTCCTCTGGGACTACCACAGTGTATTGTTGGTTGGCTTGATGATGTCCCACAAGTCCCTTAGAGCTCTGTTTACTTTTCTTCTCTCTTCTTTTTCTTTTTCTTCTTCTTCTTCTTCTTTACTAACATGCATTGAGTGTTTTTCCATGTTCCCAGCCTTATGCTAGGTACTTTGCATGTATTATCTCATGCACTCATGCATGTAAGCTGCATTCACATATGTGCTGACACACAGATAACCCTAATGAGAGGTTCTTTTATTATACCCCATCTTACAGTGAGAAAGCACAAGCACAAAATGGTTAACTGAAGCTCGTGATTACATATTTGTATTTTTTCTTTCTTGGATTTTGCATTGGGATAATGCTCAGAAAGCTCGTCTTTACACCATGCATTTCTGTTTTCCTCTAGTGCTTCACATCTTTATATTTAAATTTTTAAGCTGTCTAAAATTAACTTAGGGCCACAGTTAGGCAAGACTTTCATTTTAACTTATAATAAATGGTTTGGTAGTGGTTCTAAAACAGTATGTAAAACTATTCATTTCCCCCCATTTGAGATGTTTATTATGATGGTAAATTCTAATACCTAATATAATACTAAATTTAATGTCTGTTGATGGACTTTTTTCACTTTATTGAGTTAGTCCAATTTGAGACAAAGAATTTTGTACCCTTTTACTATCTCATTATCTTCACTCTATGGTTTGGTCTTTGTGATTTCAGTTCTAGGTAATTATTGCATTGTCTTACATTATAAAGAAATGGCACTGTTTTGCAAAAATATACAATGATTATTTAGAGTCATATTTGTTTTAACTGGTTTTAACACTTACCACTCATCCTTTTGTGCCATGATTCCTCATTCTTGTGTTCTTAGACTTATGGTTGGTGAAGATTCTGGGTCTCTGAGACAGCAGGCACATGGGCAAAGAGGAATAACTATCCTCCCCTTCCTTTGGCGCTCTCTCCATCAGCCAGTGTTTCCAGGATTGGTTTTCCTCTATTAATCATCACCTGCCCTGTAGTCAGCAACGTTTTTCCAAACCTTTGATTGAAACATGAGGTTGTCTTCAGTCATGGTTGTCAGCGTTGAGAATTGTCTTCTTTCTCTGAGTTTTCACGGATGAGAAACTGCGCTGAGGGCTGCTACAGATGTCATTTAAAATTTTTAACTTTTCTTCATCAACATAGATTTATTTATGAATATATGCATAAAATCTCTCCTGATTTTGTCAAAATAAGCAGTTTCTTATCTTCATTTAGGAATAAATGAAGAAAAATGTTAAATTTAGAGTCTTCAGACTTGTAGGAATAAGCCATGAAGAGGTGGATGCCCACAGGATGGGAGGGTGATCTCACAGGGGTGACCTGCTCCTGAAGAATCTCAGGGCTAAGCAACACAGTATTTTCTGGCACTGCTTACAAACAGTTGTGGCCAATGCAAGCATGACTTTGCTGTGAGGTTGGTTTCTCTGCAGTCCCACGTCCTGTCAGACAGCATGCCAGAGTAGTGAAGGAGAACAGAAATCAGTGCTAAATGCTGCAGTTATTTCTGGAATGTCTTCCTGTTGTAGGAAACCAAGTTGCTAGTGTTTGGTGGTGTTCTGAACAAATTGTTCCTCATCCTAAGTGATGGTGTGAGGGCTTCTGGCCTGGAAGATGATCACCCAAAGGTATTTGTTCATTCGTTTGTTTTTTTCACTTCTGCCTGCCCCAATTCTCTGGTAGGTGATTAGGAAACACCGATCGCTAGAAAATCACCTCTTCCTCTGTTGAGTGTGGTGACTAGTCATTAGCCGTATTTTCAAGGGATCTCATCTGGTGGACATTCAAGAAGGCTTCCCTCATGGGAAGTAGGCATATGCAAATGACTCTGTGTCTGCAGGTGATACTTGAAAACACAGCAAAGTATATGCTCATGCTCATCCCATGCCTGGCATTCTATTTCTAGATTACTGGTGTACCTGCTGACAAAAATTGGTGTCAATGTGCACTAGATGTTAGGAGGGGTACAGAAATAGCCTCAGGGGTCCCCTGACCCCTTCAACCAGCAGAGACAAATTTACATTCTTATTCTGAACTAAATTTGTCATTAGCATAAAATATATTAATGTTTGTATTTGAGGAAATTGAAACATAGAAAACTTAATTACATTAATACCAAACTTTACCCACTTATATTTTTCCCAGTCCACAAATGTTGAGCACCAATTATGTGATAAGCACTGGAATACAGCAATGAGAACCCTGACCTTACAGTGCAGTGGAGCAGACAGAGAGGTGGAAATTATTTCAGAATGCAGTGTGGTAAGTGCCAGGATCAGAGTAAATAGAGTGTTGCCCAGGAGCACAAGAGAGGAGTGTCTTACAATATTGGGGGTCAAGAAGCTTCCTGAAGATAAGCTTTACAGGATACATTGGAAATATCCAGGCAGATAGTAGAGGACATTTTCGGGCAGAAGTTACAGCCTAGAGATGCTGTTGGAGAGGTGCAGATAATTCAGTGTGATTGCAGCCTTGTGGTTACAGAAGCACATAGGAGCCCCAGGAGATGGGTCATAGAAGTCTAACCTCATGGAGCCCCATGACAACAAGCTTTGTGTGCGGAACTAATTTAGTCTTCCTAACCTTAGTCAGAGCTGTGAATACATACTTAATAAGGAAAATGTGCTATGTTTACTTTATTTTCTTTGTGCTCCTTTGGTCAAAGGTGCTTAAATAAATGTTAATGAGTCGAGATGGGATAAAGAAATGTGGCATTAGCCAAATATGTGTAATGAGCATAAAATTTATGAAAAACACTGTTCTATGTGCTAAGGTGGTTTAGAAAAACAACAATAATAATAATAGTTAAATTTTATCACATTCCCTGTTATCCAAAACAGCTTGCAGTCTAAATGGGGATCCAATTTTTTTTTTTTTTTGAGATGGAGTCTCACTCTGTTGCCCAGGCTGGAGTGCAGTGGTGCAATCTCGGCTCACTTCAAGCTCCACCTCCCAGGTTCATGCCATTCTCCTGCCTCAGCCTCCCGAGTAGCTGGGACTACAGGCACCCCCCCACACACAGACACCCAGCTAAATTTTTTATGTTTTTAGTAGAGACGGGGTTTCACCGTTTTAGCCAGGGTGGTCTTGATCTCCTGACCTCATGATCCACCCGCCTCAGCCTCCCAAAGTGCTATGGGGATCTAATTTTCTAAGTGATGCATTATTTAGGTGATTATATGTGTATATATATTTTAACATATATTTACATACACCAATAAATCAGGGGTTGTTACATGTTAAAGTGCATTAGAATTACATGATCAGTTTGTTAAAACAATTTGAGGGGCCCACATTTAATATGTCTGATTCAGTATATTTGGAGTTGAAGCCCAATAATTTGTGTTTCTAATGAATTCCTGGGTGATGCTGATGCTCCTGGTCCAGAACCATTGATAGGAATGCAAACAAATTAAAGAAGTTCATGAGACTGGGCGTAGTGGCTCATGCCTATAATCCCAGAACTTTGGGAGGCTGAGGCGGGTGGATCACCTGAGGTCAGGAGTTTGAGACCAACCTGGCCAACATGGTGAACCCCCGTCTCTACTAAAAAAATACAAAAATTAGCTGGGCGTGGTAGCGGGTGCCTGTAATCCCAGCTACTCAGGAGGCTGAGGCAGGAGAATCGCTTGAACCTGGGATGCAGAGGTCGCAGTGAGCCAAGATCGTGCCACTGTACTCTAGCCTGGGCAACAGAGTGAGACTGTCTCAAAAAAAACAAAAACAAAAAAAGAAGTTCAGGCTTTTGGGAGCCAAAGCCTGAAGGGCCCAGGTAGAGCTGGATAGAGTTAATCATCAGGTGAATGTTGTTCTTGTTTTTAAAAAAGGGTAGGGCAGTTGAGTTGTCAAACATAAGCCAAGAGGGCATGTTGACTTGAAGGGGCAACGTGTACATAAAGCAAGGCAGCATGTACAAAAGTGAAGTTTTGCTTAAGTGAGCAATAAGCTAGTTATTTTGTGTAGAGAATTTCTGTATGAAATAACAAAAACAGAGAATATTGGATTGGGAAGGAAGGTGAATGAAGTATCTACCAGGGTCTTTAACAAAGCCAACATGTTTGTATATTGAACAGTGGGCGCCAGGAATTCACTGTAGGATGCTCAGCAGCAATAAAATCGAGCTTAGCAAGGCATTCTCTAAGTCCTGTGCTGGATAAACAGGGCCGGGATGAGCCCAAAGCACACAGAAGCCTATTGCATTTTCCTAGGTGTCAGGTAGGGAAGGCTTAAGCCTAGCTTTCTTATGTGGAAATACTAGTAGAAAAAAATAAAATGGAAAAAACACAGATAAAACTGTAGGAAACTTTCAATTTGGTAAGGCAGACAAGACAGATCTGTTTTCCTTTCATTTTTTCTAAATATGGTGCTCCATATATGTTCAGTGCTTAATACATTGTTCACAGAACAAATAAATACCTTGCTCCAAAAGCATTTTTCTGCCTCAATTTTCTTATCTAAAACATGGGGGTTATATAGCATGTCTACCTCTACAGATAAGCAAAATAATTGGTGTAAAGTACTTTGATCATCCAAAAGTATGAATATGATTATTATTGCTAATGACAGAATGAGAAATCAAGTTCTCATATGGATTTAAATTGGTTCAGAGAAAGGATATTTGTGCAAATTTCCTCATAGAATGGAGTTAATGGGGTGCTTCAGGAATTGGTGCCTAGTATATGAAATAATTAGTTGGAGAAAAGTAGCTAGCTCATTGAAGTAACTGATGACACAAAATTATGTAGGCTAGTAAAAACCACAGAGAATTCTATGAAATATTCCAGAAGGAGCTAATCAAATGGTATGACCAGAAAATAGGACAGAAGTTCCATTTTAATGAAGATAAATGACTTTCTTAGAAAAGGAAATAGTTTTCATTTTCTCAGCATGTTGATTAACCAAGAGATATTAGAGGGAAAAGCAATGTGTCATGATGCTTAACACATTTATTGGAATGCAGAAGTGCCATAGTGCCGTATTTATTCATCCATTCATTCATTTGCTGGACTCTATTCAGTACACACTGACCATCTGTGTGTCAGACAGTTGTGCTAAACAGCAGGGTGAGTAGGGAACAAAAGTAAATGAAGACACAGTCCCTCCTTTTAAACTAGTGGACAATCCAGAAAGAGGGACATAAAAGTAAACAGATGTGGCTGTGAAACTGCCAAATAAATAACTATTAGTTTTCCATTGCTGTGTAGCAAATTACAGAAACTCGGTAGCTTAAAACAACCCACATTTTCTGTTTCTGTGGGTCAGGAATCTGAGCGTGACTTAGATCGTTTCTCTGTTCAGGGTCTCAGAAAGCTGCAGTCAAGGTGTTGGCTGGCTGCATGCTCATCTGGAGGCCTGACTGGGGAATAATTTTTTTTTTTTTTTGAGTTGGGGGTGTTGCTCTGTCTCTTAGGCTAGTGTGCAGTGGTGCAGTCATGGCTCACTGCATCCTTGAAGTCTTCAGCTCAAGTGATTCTCCCACCTCAGCCTTCCAGTTTGCTTGGATTACAGGAATGAGCCACTGTGGCCAGCTCAAGAATCCATTTTTTATGGTCACTTGAGTTGTTGGCAGAAGTGATGTCCTTGTGCTATGTAACTGAGGATCCCAGTTTTTTGCTTGCTGTCATATGGAGGTCACCCTCAGTTCCTAGAGGCTACCCTTGCCACGTGGGCTTGCTCAACATAACCCCTTAGTGTTCCTTGAGTTAGCAAGAAGAATCTCTCACTCCAGTCTAAAATGGAGATTTATATCAAATAACCTAATTATGGGAGTGATGGCCCATCATCTTTGCCATATTCTGTTGATTATAAATAAGTCACAGGTTCCACCTGCACTCAAGACAAAGAGGTTACACAGTTCATAAACAATAAGAGGTAGGTAATATGGGAGTGGGGTCACACCTTACAGTATGTCTGCCACAGTCATATGCTACAGACTGCCTCATGAAGAACACATCTGAGACAAATTTAGGAAATTATCAGACATGTTATTCATCCATTTCTCTTGGTACTTTTGGCTACATTCTTGAATCATTTAAGGTTGCTGGATGACTTTATAATTGGATCTGCCAGGGCTGCCTCTATTAAATTGCCCTTTAGTGTTGTGCTATTGACTTTTATCAAAGTTCACATATACTAGCAATAACAAATTACTATTGTAATTATTGGTCAGAAAAGTAAGACAAAAAGGACACAATTTACATATATCTTAAATATTTCAGTTTAACCTAAAATTCATAAATGAGTAAGGGCACAGTGGCTCACACCTGTAATCCCAGCAGTTTGGAAGGCTGAGGTGGGTGGATCACAAGGTCAGAAGTTCAAGACCAGCCTAGCCAGCATGGTGAAACCCCGTCTCTACTAAAAATACAAAAATGAGCCGGGCACGTTGGCAGGCACCTGTAATCTCAGCTACTGGGCAGGTTGAGGCAGGAGAATTGCTCAAACCCGGGAGGTGGAGGTTGCAGTGAACCGAGATTGTGCCGCTGCACTTCAGCCTGGGTGACGGAGCAAGACTCCATCTCAAAAAAAAAAAAAATTCATAAATATGACCGTGTCAACATTATAAGACCAAGGCCATTTCCAATGTTCAGTTTAGGTTTGTTTTTAGTTGATCAAGCTCTTGAAGACATGTGTGAGGTAGTCCAATTGAAAAATACTCTTAGAATGTTACCCCACCCACCCCTGCCACCCCAAAATCTGATTCCCAGAAATATTTTTCTGCAGCTTTCCATTATCATATCTTTTCAAAGCATTCCACTTTTTCATAGAAATATTTCTCTTTGCACACTTGTATTTCAGCTTATGGCATATTTTAGTAGAACTGCATAATTACAATAGCAAGTATGACGAGTATAAATAGTTTTGGAAGCAAGCACAACCAATTCATGGAAGCACATAAAACGCACCTTCAAATGGTAAAGAAAGCTGGACAAAAGTTATTTCTTTAAGGGACAACATTGGTGCACCTGACTCAGCCAACACTCTTACCCATGTGCCTGCTATTGTTATATGACTTTTTGCTCCTGTATTTGTTGTAAACTTTTTTTGCTATTGATGGTGGTGGTTCTTTATATATCTTGGGTCATTACATAAAGCTCTTTATCAAAATTTATGTTTAAAATAAAGTATCAAATAAAGCTTTACCCTCTCCCAAAGAATGTCAACACCTTTGTCATAAAGAATACATCACAACTTCTGGGAGTCTCTCCTTCACCCTGGCCGGAGTAGTGTGCATGCACAACATAAAATACAAATATTCTGGACATATCTGTATTTTAGAAATTGAGAATTTAGGTGTCTGATTTCTAATACTGATACCTATACATGGCCAGCTTATTGTTTGATTTAAAATGATGTAATTTTAAGAACAAGTTTGAGAATTAAATATTTGAGAAGCAGTAACTATAATTTAAAACAGAGTTACACTTGCATTTCTTAATCCAAAGATTTCAGCTCTTTATACAGATGTTTAGAACAACAATGTCTGAACAATTCATACTACAGATTATTAGGCATCCATTTTCAGCAGCTGCCATCATTATTTTATAGTTAATAATTTGTCATTTTTAAATCCCAAATCAGACTTCCTTATTAATATTTGGTAAGCATGTGAGGAGAAAACTATTTACTTGACACTTAAGATAAATAAATTATCCAACAAGAAAGGCTACCTACTACCTATGCAAATATGACTAAATGCCAATATAAAGACCTGTGATATTTGGCTTGTAATCTTCACATTGTCTTGGTGAAGTTGAGTAGAGTGTATTAATCCTACATAGACCTGAGTTAACTGGTCTTCTGCCTGTGACATGGGAAGCACAATATGTTGCAGGGTTGTTTTAAGGATGAAAGATTATTTAGAGTGCCTAGGATGGCACAGGATTTATTAAGTATGCAGCACATGTTTGTTGCATTAATGAATAAAGGATGGTAATTGTTGTTGTGTCAGTTTTCAATCAGGATGAAAAAAAACAATGAGATTATCACACTAAGGACTAGTGAGTAACAGCAGCTGTTGCAGATATTCTTGTGAACTTTAGCTAGGTGGCTGTAATACCCATTGTATGTAAAAGAAGTTCAAATAAAGCCTATAAGTCATGTCAAAGCCAAATCAATTACTCAGTTCATTCTAAGCTACATTTTTTTTTTAACCATCATTGAGGGAAGGAGATAATGTTCATTTGCCAAGGCTATGATATGAATGAGGTTAAATTCATTGTTGGAACCTCCCAACACCCACACATCAACTCCTTTCCTTGGAAAACTTCTGCAGTTGATACAATGGAAGCCACCAGCTAGTTGGTTATATATGATTTTAGCAGTCCTAAGTGTCTGTTAGACCCAGGATTTGAAATCAGAAACTTCCTGTATTCATGGTCATAGATTATTTAAAAGAAGGATTTTGTATGTGCAATGCTAAAATTATGCCCATTTAAAAAAATTTTAGCTTTCCTTTTAGATCGAGGGGGTACATGTACAGGTTTGTTACATGGGTATATTATGTGATGCTGAGGATTGGGGTTTGATTGATCTTGTCCCCTAGGTACTAAGTTTAGTACCCAATAGGTAGTTTTTCAACCATTTCCCTTTTCTCTCTCTCCCTGCTGTACTAGTCCCTAGTAGTCTATTTTTCTCATATTTATGTCCATGTGTACCCAGTGTTTAGCTCCCACTTACAAGTGAGAACATGCAGTATTTGGTTTTCTGTTCTTGCATTAATTCATTTAGGATAATGGCCTGCTGCTGCCTCCATGTTGCTGCAAAGGACATGATTCTGTTCTTTGTTATGGCTGCATAGTACTCCGTGGAGAATATGTACCACATTTTCTTTGTGCAGTCCACCACTGATGGACACCTAGGTTGATTCCATGTCTTTGCTATTGTGAATAGTGCTGCTATGAACATATGCATGCATGTCTCTTTTTGGCCGAATGAATGATTTATTTTCCTTTGAGTATATTCCAGTAATGGGATTGCTGGGTCAAATGATAGTTCTGTTTTCAGTTCTTTGAGAAATTTTGAAACTGCTTTTCACAGTGGCTGAATTAATTTACATTTCCACCAACAGTGTATAAGCTGTTCCCTTTTCTCCACAGCCTCACCAGCATCTGTTGTTTTGTTACTTTTTGATAGCCATTCTGAATGTTGTGAGATGGTATCTTACTGTAGTTTTGATTTTTTTTTTCTGGTGATTAGTGATGTTGAGCTTTTTTTTTTTTTTTTTCATTTCCAACTTTAAGTGCAGGGGTACATGTGTAGGATGTGCAGGTTTCTTAAATAAGTAAATGTGTGTGATGCTTGTTTGCCACACCTAGGTATTAAACCCAGCATCCATGAGCTATTCTTCTTGATGCTCTCCCTCTTCCCACCTCCACCCTCTGAGAGACCCCAGTGTGTGTTGTTGCCCCCCATGTGTCCATGTGTTCTCATCATTCATCTCCCACTAATAAGTGAGAACATGCTGTGTTTGGTTTTCTGTTCCTGCCTTAGTTTGCTGAGGATAATGGCTTCTAGCTCCACCCATGTCCCTGCAAAGGACATGATCTTATTCCTTTTTATGGCTGCATAGTATTCCATGGTGTATATATACCACATTTTCTTTATCTAGTCTAGCATTGATAAGCATTTAGGTTGATTCCATGTCTTTGCTATTTTGAATAATGCTGTAGTAAACATATGTGTGCATGTATCTTTATAATAGAATGATGTCTATTCCTTTGGGTATATACCCAGTAATGAGACTGCTGGATCGAATGGTAATTCTAATTCTAGGTCTTAATTGCCACACCATCTTCCACAATGGTTGAACTAATTTACATTCTCACCAACAATGTAAAGGCGTTCCCATTTCTCCACAGCCCCCACCAGCGTCTGTTGTTTCTTGACTTTTTAATAATTGCCATTCTGACTGGCATGAAATGGTATCTCATTGTGGTTTTGGTTTGCATTTCTCTAATGATCAGTGATATTGAGCTTTTGTTCTTATGTTTGTTGGCCGCATGTATGTCTTCTTTTGAGAAGTGTCTGTTCATGTCCTTTGCCCACTTTTTAATGGCATTGTTGTTTGTTTGTTGTAAATTTGTTTAAGTTCCTTGTAGATAGTGGATATTAGTCCTTTGTCAGATGGATTACACATTTTTTCTCCCCTTCTATAGGTTGCTTGTTCACTCTGATGATTTTTGCTGTGCAGAAGTTCTTTAGTTTAATTAGTTCCCATTTGTCAATTTTAGTTTTTCTTGCTATTGCTTTTGGCATCTTTGTCATGAAATCTTTGCCCATGCCTATGTCCTGAATGGTATTGCCTAGATTTTCTTCTAGGGTTTTTATAGTTTTCGATTTTACATTTAAGTCTTTAATCCATCTTGAATTTATTTTTGTATATAGTGTAAAGAAGAGACCCAGTTTCAATTTTCTGGTTAGCTAGTTCTTCCAGCACCATTTATTAAAAAAGGACTCCTTTCCCCATTGCTTGTTTTTGTTAGCTTTTTCAAAGATCAGATGGTTGTAGGTGTGGGGTCTTATTTCTGGATTCTCTATTCTGTTCCATTGATGTGTGTGTGTCTGTTCTTGTAGCAGTACCATGCTGTTTTGGTTACTGTAGCCTTGTAGTATATAGTTTGAAGTTGGGTAGTGTGATGCCTCCAGCTTTGTTCATTTTGATGAGGATTGCCTTGGCTATTTGGACTCTGTTTTGACTTCATATTAATTTTAAAATAGTTTTTTCTAATTCTATGAAGAATGTCAATAGTAGTTTAATGAAAAAAGCATTGAATCTATAAATTGCTTTGGACAGTGTGGCCATTTTCATGATACTGATTCTTCCTATTCATGAGCATGGAATGTTTTTCCATTTGTTTGCATCCTCTCTGATTTCTTTGAGCAGTGGTTTGTAGTTCTCCTTGAAGAGGTCCTTCACTTCCCCTGTTAGCTGTGTTCCTATTTATTTTATTATTTTTGTAGCAATTGTGAGTGGGAGTTCATTCATGATTTGGTTGAGCATTTTTTCATAAGTTTATTGGCTCCTCGTATGTCTTCTTTTAAGAAGTGTGTTCATGTATTTTGCTTACCTTTTAATGAAGTTATTTGTCTTTTGCTTAAGTTCCTTATGGATTCTGGACATTCAACCTTTGTCAGATACATACCTTGCAAATATTTTCTCTCATTCTGTAGGTTTCTGTTCACACTGTTGATCGTTTCTTTGCTGTGCAGAAGCTCTTTAGTTTAATTAGGTCCCACTTGTCAATTTTTGTTTTGGCTGTGATTGCTTTTGAAGACTTAGTCATAAATTCTTTGCCAAAGCTGGTGTCCAGAAGGGTATTTCCTAGGTTTTCTTCTAAGATTTTTATAGTTAACATCTTACATTTAAGTCTTTAATCCATCTTAAGTTAATGTTTATATATACTGATAGGTAGGGGTCCAATTTCATTCATGTGCATCTGGCTGGCCAGCTATTCCAACACCACTTATTGAATAGGGAGTCCTTTCCCCGTGGCTTATTTTTGTTGACTTTGTCAAAGATCAGTTGGTTGTATTAATAGGTGTGCAGCTTTATTTCTAGGTTCTCTATGGTGTTCCATTCATCTACTTGTCTGTTTTTGTACTAGAATCATGCTGTTTCGGTTACTATAGCCTTGTATCGTTTGAAGCCAGGTAGTGTGATATCTATGGCTTTGTTCTTTTTGCCTAAGATTGCTTTGGTTATTTGGGCTCTTTTTTGGTTTCATGTGAATTTCAGAATAGTATTTTTCTAATTCTATGAAAAATTATATTGGCAGTTTGATAAGAATAGCCTTGAATCTACAGATTGCTTTGGGCAGTATGACAATTTTAACGATATTATTTCTTCCAGTCCATGTACATGAAATGTTTTTCCATTTGTTATTATCATCTATGATTTCAGGAATGTTTTGTAGTCTCCTTTTAGAGATCTTTTATCTCCTTGGTTAAATATATTTGTAGATATTTTAATTTTTTGTGACTATTGTAAGTGGGATTGTATTATTGATTTGGCTCTCAGCTCAAATGTTATTGATATATAAAAATACCACTGGTTTTTGTCTATTAATTTTGTATTCTGAAACTTTACTGAAGATGTTTATCAGTTCTAGGAGCCTTCTGGAGTAATGTATGGGGTTTTCAAGGTATATGATCATGTCAGTGAAGAGGGATAATTTGACTTCCTCTCTTCCTGTTTGGATGCCTTTCCTTCTTTCTCTTGCCTTATTACTCTGGCTAGGACTTCTAGTACATGTTGAATAAGACTGATGAGATTAGGCATCCTTATCTTGTTCCAGTTCTCAAGGTGAATACGTCCAGCTTTTATCCATTCAGTGTGATGTTGGCTATGGGTTTGCCATAGATAGCTCTTACTATTTTGAGGTATGTTTTTTCAATGCCAATTTGCTAAGGGTTTTTATCATAAAGGAATTTTGGATTTTATTGAAAGCTTTAATGCATGTATTGAGATGATCATATGGTTTTTGTTTTTAATTCTGTTTATGTGATGAACCACATTTATTGATTTGCATATGTTGAACCACCCTTGCATCCCAGGAGTAAAGACTCTTGATCATGGTTAATTACCTTTTTAATGTGCTGCTGGATTAGGTTTGCTAGTATTTTGTTGAGGATTTTTGCATCTGTGTTCATTGGATATTGGCCTGTAGTTTTCTTTTATTGTTGTGTCTTCAATAGATTTTGGCATCAGGATGATGCTGGCTTCATAGAATGAGTTAGGGAGGAGTCATTCCTCCTTGATTTTTTTTGGGGGGGAATAGTTTCAGTAGGATTGGTATCAGCTCTTCTTTGTGTGTCTGGTAGAATTCACACTATACCCAAATTAATGGCAATGATTTGTTTCCAATCAATTTTTCCTTTTAAAATAGTACTAAATAATCACCATAATAAATGTCTTCTGAGGAATTAAGATAGGAGTTCCCTAAACATATGCTAAAAGTTTCTTTCATTTAAAAATAATCTGGAATATTTAATATGTGGAGTAAAACTACCTGTTAGATTTAGGAGACTAATCGGTGTGTGACTTAGAAAAATGTTTTAGTATCTACTGCTGAATAAGAAGTTATCCCAAAACTTAGAGGGGTAAAACAACAAACACTTGTTACTTCACACGGTTTCTAGGGTCTTGAATTCTGGTGCAGCTTTGCTGGCATCCTCTGGCTCAGGATCTCTGTGAGACTGTAAGCTGTCAGACAGGGCAGTGGTCTCATCTGAAGGTTCCTCTGAAGGAGGACCCACTTTCAAGCTCACTCACATGGCTGCTGGCAAGATTTGGTTCGTTGGCAATTGCTGGACAGAGACCCCCCTCAGTTTCTAGCCGCATGGACCCTTCTGTAGAGATGCCTCTAGACATGGCTTCCCTGAGAGAAAGAAATCAGAGAGAGAGGGCCCCAAAGATGGAAACCACAAACTTTTACAATCTCATATCAGAAGTGACATCCCATATGTTCTGTTGTATTCTGCCATATTTATCAGAAACCGCAATGAGTCCAGCCCACACTCAAGGAGAGTCGATTACATAAGGACATGTCTGTCAGGAGATGGGGATACTTGGGGGCAATCTCAGAGGCTGCCTACCACAGATAGGGAGGAATTTCCTAAAAGTGTGATAAAGATTTTTTCTATTTTCTTTTCTGGGAGGCTTAATGTGTGAAAGGAAAGTACTTGATGGACTTAGGAGATCCTGTGACCCTGGAGAAATACCCTAACCCCTCTGAAGTTCAGATTTACATGCACAAAATGTGAGTTGTGCTAGATGAACTCCATGATGCCTTCAAGCTAAATTGTCTTGAATTCTGTCTGCAAGCCTCCTGATTTTGGTAAAGCAGTGGTTTCTGATGGCTCTTGACACTTCAGTCCAAAGTGAAGCCCAGCTTCCTGGCAAGACAAGACAGTGCAGGTCCTGTTAACCTACCATCAGGACTAGAGAGACTGCAGAAGTTAAAAAGAACCTCACATTCCTAGTGACAGACATAACAGAATTTTTAACTAACCACCCACAAATCCACAATAATATATTTCACTTAGAAATGAATTAGCGAATTCTACTCTCTCCTTCTTCTGGCTGCCTGGCACAACCCCTCCTCTTCCTGTTTCTCAGCATCCCCACCTGAACCTCTTCTCATAGAGTATTAGAACTGCAAATGCTTTAAGCGAGGAGGATGCAGGAACCTCCTAGTCCATGATTCTTTCCCATTGTGTGCTTCCATCTCCAGGAGGGGAAGGATGGCTGGCACTGCCTCCAGCTGTAAGACAACCCTACTGGGCTTGTCTGTACCCACCATGCCGTGGGCTCAATTACACGCTGCCTATCTCCAGTTCTCCCCTTAGCTCTTGCCAAGTGACCCTCAGTATCCCCAGACCTCCTCAATTCTCTTCCTCCTGCATCCTTCTTTTCCTCCTACTTCTCTTTATTTTCCTCTTTTATTCTTCCTATTTGGTTTTATTTGACAGTGTTTCACTTAAGCTGAAAAAGCATCAGGTGACACTGTATTTTTTAACATTTTAAAGTCTTCAAGTGTTATTTGGCGGGAAGGATAATAGAAGTATGCAGCTGTTATATCTACCTCTGTACTCCCTGCTGCTCAGTAAGGAAGTTTTGAGAGTCAAAAGGGTATTGAGGTGGCTCAGAGAAAAAACAGGCAGGGGCATCCAAAAGAATCTACTTGTCCCTGTTCAGAAGGTGTTGGAGGGTGGCGCATGGAGGTACACTTGGCTGTTGGAGTTCGGTTCATTGTTACTGTGTTGTTCCAGCCCTGGCCTTGCTGTCTCATTGCTCACTGGTTGCCAACTAGCAAAATTAGAGTAAGCAAAATGTTACTACATTTCATAGATTAACTTAATAGAAGATAAATTCTTAGTTGAAAACATATAAGATTTATAGGAAAACTAAGTTTTAAACTGAATTTTCATCAAGAACTATGTCATTGTGAAATATCTGAACTCATGTATTTGGTTACTCTTCAGTTTTAAAATGCTTTTCAAGTGTTTAAAATCAACATGAAAGAATCATTTTACATACCTTTCCTGTATTATTGCAGAAGTTTATTGTCTTGCTGGAAATATAAAGGAATTAAAAGGCCATCATCTCATACATTATTAAACATAACAAATCCTACTACTGGCCAAATCAATGAACCATTAACCTTCTCACAACACAGTGTGTCAGGAATCAATTTCATAAATAATAGACTTTTGCAATGATAGTGCAAAATGGGATTTCAGCTCAGCTAACACTGGAATGCCAGACAAAAAGCCAAAGTGTTGGGACATTACTTGATCCTTCTGCCAGGAGAAGCAATGCAGGAAAATAACCCAAATTACCTGTCATCATACAACGTGCTACATCTTTTGCTTACATAACTGTTTGACAGATTTATACCTCTTGAAATTATTTCATATGGCTCAGCTAGATTGGACTTCATGTGTTAGCTGTGACACAGGGAAGCATTCAGTTGTCCTGGTGGTTTTGCTTCACAATTTATAACCTCATTAGTTTTGCTTATATTTTGAGTCTATAATTTTTTAAGAAACCAGTTACTTCAAAAAAAGAGTAAAGTAGCTATTGGCACACAGACACAAGTCACAGTAACATTGTCCCTTTTTACAGGGTAGTGGAAAAGAAGGTAAGTTTAACTGATGCCACCTCCGCTGCTGGAGCATAATGGCATGAGAGCATCCTGAGCTCATAGGCATCTATACCAAGAAACCCAGACCTAGTTTTTAACGTTCAAGTTTCATTCCTCTGAATTGTAAGGATGCATTCTCATTGTTAGGAAGGTTGATAAAGATAAAATATAGTACCGTCACAAGGGTTTATATGATTTGAAAGGTTTACCTGTGTTTGATGAAACTGGACTCTCTCCGATAGCGCTAAGCATGCTTTCTCAGCCTTGAAGAGATGTGTGGGTTTTTGTAACACCCCAATGGGGGGAATAAGACTTGAGTGAACTGGGAGATTTCAGAGGATCAGAATTTCATTTAAAGAGGCTGATAGCATTTGGTCTTTCCATATCACTGTATAATTTGCTGTACCCTTAGCAAAATAGAAACATAAAATAAGCCCAGTGCATTTGATCTTATCACTGAAGACAAAGTGGAGCTGTTTTGTCTCCTCATTCAACAATGCATCACACTTCACTGCCTCAGCACAGAAGCCATGCCCTCATGGGAAGAGCGGAGTGGAGAGAAAATGCAGGAGAGGATCATGAAGAGGCAGGCTCAGGATGGATATGCTCTAAGATGTGCTCTAATACCCCAGTATTCAGTCTGTAAATTATAATATCCGTATAAGATTGTGGAAAATGTATGATCTAGAGAGCAAAACAGCAGAAATTCTATATTTCTAACTAAATTATATATGTATATATATTTTCATTATATATATGTAAGCAGAAGTTATATTACACTATGATTACAGTCATAGAGATATGTATATATACATGTATACTCATCTAGATTACATACATGTACATACACACATGTCTCTATGATTGTTAATTAGAATATAATTAACTTCTGCTTGTTGCCGCTTAATGTTCTATCATTACCAGGATAATCTTAAAAATATTTAACAACTAGTATAGCACAGATATTGACATGGGAGGCATGGGCAGTAAATAACTGGTCTGAATGGACACTAACCACGAACAGCCGTGTGCCCAGACCCATGCGCACTGGCTAATTATTGACCTTGATTGAAAGTACTCTTACCTATTGTTGCAGAATCTATGAATAAAGCATTAATGACTTCATTAAATACAGTTACCTATCTCTTGCCCTACTGTTAATTATTTAGGGTGCTCCCATTTTCTAGTGTTATAAATAATTGTGCAGTGAACAAATTATGTCATGTTAAGACGTTTGTAAGAATTATAAGTGATTATAAATCTGATTCTTAGTTCCAAAAACTGGAAAATTTACAGCATTTCAAAAGAGTAAGTCACAAATGAGTCAAAAGTTCATGGGTATCAGTATAGATTCAAACACTGCTTCGCTGTGTGATCTTGAATGTATCACCTATAAAAATAGCTTCATCTATATTGGTTTTCCAGTCTGCCAAGTGAAAATTGTGCCCATAGTTGACAAAAGGCTCCCAAGGTTGTGCAATAAAAAGCCCTGAAATGTTCATTACAAGCAAAGATGTCTGGAAAGATGTTGGATGATGGGGGGAAACTGCCAAATCTGGAGTCTGGGTCTGAATCCTGGATTTGCCTCCTACTTGCTGTGTGATCTTCAGCAGGTCACTAGACTCTCTGAGCTTCTTTTGTCAAATTGTGGCAGCGTATCCCCTGCCTACTTTGGAGTTACTTGGAGGATATGGTGTAGGTGGCGAGTCTCATAAACTCCAAAGGACTTTTGGAATGGGAAGAGTTATTCATTTATATGAGAAGATACCTATATTGATATCTTTTAAAATTATTCTGAAGTTTTCCAAATATTCTGATACTCAGCACTCAAAATGAATATGAATTTTTCCCGCTTTGTCACCCTCCCAGTCCACTCCCCAACCCCGCCTCAGAGCCATGTGCAAGTCGTATACATACGCATTCTGTGCCTGCTGTGAAATTTTTACCATGGAGATAATATGCATCTGTGAATAATATATAGTATTGTCTTTAGAGTCTTTAAATATTAGATAAAGATATCAAAACTCTCTGTATTCTCCGGTAACTCATTCAACATTTATAAGATTCATCCATGTTCACATATGCAGCTCTTATTCATTCATTTTTATTGCTGCCCAAACTCCATTGCATGCATTCTCTTCCATGCTCATGGGTATCTCGGTTTGGTTCCAATGTGGAACTATTGCAGACTAAGCTGTGAGGAGCATATCTGGACATATCTTTTGTGCACCTGTCTAAATGTTTCTCTAGGGCTAGAAGTGGAATTGTTGGGTCATGTACACATCTCTACCACTAGTAGAGATAGCAAAATGCCCTCAAATTAATGCTAACAATTTGCACTGCTCCCTCCATCACTGTGTAAGAGTTCCCAATTCTCCACATACTCACCAGCCCTTGATGTTTTTGACTTTTTAATTTTAATAATATCTAAATGAACATGAGTAAATATTCATGGGTCTATGAATAAATATTAGAATTTGATTCAATTTAGCAAGTGGCAGTAATTCTGTTTGTGTCAACGTTGACTCATGTTAACCAAAGTAGATACCTAACATAAAGAAATGGGAAGTACCCTGGACCTTGAGTTCTGAGGATGAGTGAAACCCCAGCACTGCCTTTCCTAGCCGTGGCTGCTATGGGCTTCCAACATCTCTTTCTGTCCTGGAGAGACTGAACTTGCAGAAGTCTCAGGAGGAATAAGTGAAATGCTGTATGTGGCCACTAAGTCAGAATCACCAAAGCTAGTGCCAAGAATCTGCATTTCCAACACACTCTGTGGCAAAACTTTATATCTAGGTTAGGATATATAGATAGATAGATCAGTCATGATTCATCAAACAAGGTAGAAAAGCTCAGCACTGGGCATAGTGGCGGTCAAGGAGAATGCAAAAAGTTGGTTAAGTGGGTCTATGTGACAAAATAGAAATGGAGAAAGGAATTCTAAAGAAATATGGAAAATCAGGTGAAATATCTCTGACTTTTAAAAACGTAGCATCGACTTCTGGCATGAGTGCCTTCTTGGGGTGTGTTTTGTATCATCTCCTTACTGACTGCGGCAAATAATCTTCACACAGGCACAGTCAAAGCCCTTCACTCCAAGGGGACTGTCCCTCCCGGACTCCCTCAAATGTCTTTGCTTCTGGGATTTTGAGCACTTTGATTTCTGGAAGGAATGCCCTAAGAATAGATGAAAAGATTGCCAGTTTTGGAGGACCTACCTACCAAGTGCAGGCACTGAGTGACTTTCATGTACTTTCGTATTTACACCTCGCCACAATTCCATGAGATAGGTCATTCCCCGTCCCCGCTCCCCGGCTTTTTTTTTTTTTTTTTTTGCTAATTAGCAGGAAATGTCCAAGTGTCAAAGCCAGGGCTCAGCCCAGGCCAATCAGGGACACTTGAGCTCACTCTGTCTCTCCAGAGCCTGGCAGTATCAGGACCACAGTGAGAGCTAGACCCAGAAAGAACAGACTATAGCAATTCAAGAGAGCTGTTTTTCGTAGAGCAAGGAAGATGTGGAAGAAAAAATACCTTCTTGGCTTCTGTCACCCTCAGAGAGACTGAAAGGAACAGGGGATGCAGCAGTTGCCTCTACCTCTGTGCTCATCTCTCAAGAAAAGGAGACAGGTGGAATGAGAGAAAAACAAATCCTTCTAGCTGGATGCCTCTGAGATCTGTCCCAGTGTCTTCACCCTAACCTGCTTCATTTTTCCCTCTGGATTTTAGCAAAGGAGTTTTGAATTCTTTTAAGATGCTCAGGGAACCCACTGTTCAAGGATAGCAGCAATGAGAAGGAGTGGGGATGGGGCCAGGGTCTGGTCTTCGGAATGTCCAGCCGCCTCCAGAGAAGGCCCACCAGCGGGAGACTGGCATAAACCATCAGAGCCCAGGAACACGAGGGCTCAACTTGATGGAGCAGTAACTTGGAAACAGCTTAAATGACCTCTAAGAGCAGATTTCCTAAACAGATTGGAGTTAGTTGTACAATGGAATACTGTGCTGCTTTAAAAATGATGTGACAGAAGGTTACTGTGGAGAATGTTCATGATTGATACTGAAAAATTCAGGTGATATAATACTAGTTTTGTGTTTTAAAAAAGTTTATATATACATATGTTATGTGTATGTATGTGTGCATATAAACTTTTACAATACAGATCTATAAATGTAAACTTTATAACAAATCTAGGACTTGAAAGACACGTACTAAAATTAATAGGTGATTTTATAAAAAGTTTTGGACTTATTTTAATATTCTCTCTCCATGTGCATGTGTGTCTAGGTGTGTGTATACTATATATACACATAGACACATACATACATACTCTGGACTTAAATGTGAAACATAAAACTTTTAGGAAAAAGAATAGGAGAAAAATCTTCAGGATCTAGGTCTAAGCAAAGAATTCTTAGGTTGGGTGTCAAACGCATGATCCAGAAAAGAAAAAAATTAATAAATTAGATCTCATCAAAATTAAAACTTTTGCTTTGCAAAATACCCTAAGAGGATGAAAATATGAGCCACAGACTGATAGAAGATATTTGCAAACCACGTATCTGACAAAGGACTAATATACGTAAAGAACTCTTAAAACTCAGCAGTAAAAAAAAACAATCCAATTAGAACGTAGGTAAGAGATGTGAGCAGCCATCTCACTGAAGAAGATGTACAGATGGAAAATAAGATATACAGTTGTTCAACATCATTAGCCATTTGGGAAATGCAAATTAAAACAACAATGTGATGTCACTGTATATACCTATCAGAATGACTGAAATAGAAAATAGCGACATCGCCAAACGCAGGTGAGAATGTGGAAAAACTAGGCTCCACCTCTGTTGCCGGTGAGAATGTGAAATGGTACAGCCACTCTGGAAAGCAGGCAGTTTCATATAAAACTAAACATTCTGTTACCATGCAATCCAGTGATTGTATTCCCAGGCATTTATCCCAGAGCAATGAAGACTTACATTCACACAAAAAATCCTATACACCATTACTCATGGAGGCTTCATTTGTAATAATCCAAAACTGGAAATAATCCAGAAGGCCTTCCGTGGGCACATGATTAAACAACTGTGGCACATCCACACCATAGACTGCTACTCAGCAGTAATCAGGAACAAACCACAGGTGACCCTTGAGCAACACAGCTTTGACCTGCACAGGTCCACTTATACGTGGATTTTCTTCAGCCTCTGCCATCCCTGAGACTACAATACCAACCCTCCTCTAGGAAAAAGTAAATCTCTTTTTTCTTCCTTGTGACTTCCCTAATATTTTTTTTTCTCTAGCTTACTTTATTATGAGAATACAGTATATAATACATATAACATACAAAATACATGTTAATCCATGATTTATGTTATCAATAAGGCTTCTGGTCAACAGTAGGCTAGTAGAGGTTAAGGTTTTAGGGAGTCAAAAATTATATCTGGGGCTGGGCGTGGTGGCTAACGCCTGTAATCCCAGCACTTCGGGAGGCCAAGGCAGGCAGATCACGAGGTCAGGAGATCGAGACCATCCTGGCTAACATGGCAAAACCCCGTCTTTACTAAAAATACAAAAAAATAGCTGGGCATGGTGGTGGACGCTTGTAGTCCCAGCTACTTGGGAGGCTGAGGCAGGAGAATGGTGTGAACCCAGGAGGCAGAGCTTGCAGTAAGCTGAGATTGGGCCACTGTGCTCCAGCCTGGGTGACAGAGTGAGACTCCATCTCAAAAAAAAAAAAAAATTGTATCTGGATTTTCAACCATATTGGGGTTGGCATCCCCCACCCCTGCATGATTCAAGGGTCAACTCTACTGATAAACACAACAACCTTGATGAATCTTCAGTGATTGTGTTGAGTGCAGAAAGCCAATCCCAAAGGTTACATACTGGATGACTCCATTTATAAAACCTCAAAATGACAAAATCATAGAAACGGAGAATAGTAGTTCAAGGGGTTATGGATGAGAGTAGGGTGGGATGGCTGGAGGAAGGTGAGTGTGGTTTTAAAAGGGAAGTGTGAGGGACCCTTGTGGTAAGGGAATTGTTTTATAACTTGATTGTGGTGGCAGATGCCTGAAACTACATGTAATAAAATTGCATAGAACTAAATATGCGTGCTCGCACACACATGCACACACACGAATGAGTTTAGGTAAAAACAGGGAAATTAAGATCAGCAGATTGTATCAATGTCTGTATCCTGATTGTGATATTGTATTATAATTTTCTAAGATGTTGCTACTGGGGGGAACTGAGTGTAGAGTGTAGAAGATTGCACCGTATTAATTTCTCAAAATTTCATGTGAGTGATATAATTGAAGGAAAAAATTAATTATAAAGTTACAATTTTTAGATTTGTATAAATTATATAATGCATAATTATATAACATTATTATAATATATAGTATACGTTATAGCTTGGTATTTATAAGAAATAAATTAATTAGTAATACAATCACTGAAGGACTTAACCAGTTTGAAATTTTCGACTCTTTTCTTGCAAGATAAAATTAATAACTTGCTCCCCGCAAGATAAAATTAATAACTTCCTCCCCTTTTCCGTAAAACTCTATGAAAGCATTGTCTATATTCATTGCACTCAATTTCTCTTCTTCCATTCTCTCTTTAATTCACTTTAATTAGGATTCATCTCCACAGTCTTACCAAAAGGTATCAACATCACCAGTATTAACTGCAGCGCCAGTTCTCAGCCCCTGCTCCCTGACCTGGCAGCATTCTCTGTCATGGCTGGCAGCGTCCCTTTTGCCGTGTTTTCTGTGTGTGGCCTCCTGGTTCCCACTCTCTGCCTCGCCTCTGACAGCAGACTGCCTGCTCAGTGGCTGATCCTCTGCCCCAGTCTGCCTGCACATGCTCTTGTGGCTTTAACACCATCTGTGTGTCTGGTACTCCCACTCTTATATTTCCAGCTCACTCCTTTCTCCCGAACTGTGGATTCATTTATCTAGCTGCACACTTGACATCTACATCTCCATTTAGATATCTGCCAGACACTTCAAAATTTAGCATCCCTCCAGTCGCTGCCACTGTATTCACAGAGGTCCCTTCTCTCTGTGTGTGTCTCTGTGTACAAATTTCCCCCCTTATTATAAGAACACCAGTCATATTGGCTTTAGGGCCCACCCTAATCCAATATGACCTCATCTTAACTTGATGACATCTGCAGAGACCCTGTATTCAAATATGGTCATATTCACAGGGTCTGGGTGAACATGAATTTCAGGGGGATGCTGTTAACTCAGTATACATACTCTATTAATTATATAAGTGATTTCTTTTGTTATTGTTTGACTCTTGGTTCTAGAATGTAATTTTCTTAGATGCAGAACTCTTTTTTTTTTTGGTTCTGATCATATCCCAAGTTCCTGGTGCTTTGTCTAGCAAAGAGCAGCATCTCACTAAATTAAAGAGTGTGTGTACATCTGTAATGAATTATAATACAATGACGCCCTTTTGGGGGTAGTACATGTGGACATGTCAACTTCTTTGACCATGTTTTTGAACAGATAGACAAATACAAAATACCAAGTGATCAGTTAAAACAGAGACCTTCTTTAGCCATTTGGAATAAACATCATGTCCTCTAATTTATATTCTTGCTATATTTAAGTGAAAATTTTGCTGTTGTTTGATCATATTTCTAGAGTCTAATTCAGAGCATCCATGCACTTGCTAACAAAGCATTTTCAGTGACTGCTGCTTCATTTCTTGCTTTCTGATGGACTGCTGAGTCACTGCAGCCAGATCATCCTCTGAGAATCTAAGACTTGGTATGCCTGAGGCTTGCTGCTGCTCGTTGGTGCAGCTGAGTTTGATCATTATCTGCTGTGGGCTGCAAATGGGCAGTGGCCTCAAAGGCACTGTGAAGGTCAGGAGAAAATTAACTCTGTGTCTTGTCTCTAAAAGTTAGATCTTGTTCAGTTCTAACATGCGTGTGGGCATGCATGTATGTATGTATGTGTGTGATGTGTGCGCGTGTATGTGTGTGCTGTAAGGAGTGTATATCACAGGGTGGAGAATAGGGTGGGTGAGTGAGGCTTTCACAACTGAGGCACCAAAAGTCTCAGTAATCAAGATAATTAATATCTTGATGTCCTATTTTTAAAAGTTAAAAATAACATTAAAATTCACAACAAATTATCAAATTTTTTAATGAAAATGGGCTGCTGTTTATTTTATGACACTGTATTACAGTCATCAGGAACAGCCAATGGGTCCTGGTCCATGTGGCTGGGCTCCCGTCCCCTCAGCCGGGGGTTTCTGAGGGCTGTCAATGGTGTATGAGCAGATTGAGCCATGTGGGTATTATATATAGTCATATGGTTTTATTGTATAGCTTTTATTTACTTTTTCCACTTGGTTCAAAATATGGGAGGAGATTCTGACAAATGTCTGTAGAAACACACATTTTTTTCCTTTTGCCTCGTGTTCCATCATGAGTCAGCACATCAGTGTGCATATATGTTCACGTGTGTGCATGTATGTGTTGAGTGTTCACTTGTCCATTCTAGGGGTTGGCTCTAGAACATCTATGAATGGTTAGGTGGTTGTTGGTCAGATTCAGTTAAGAGGATCCCCTACAGTTTGACTTCATTTCAGTCCCACTAGTAGGGCAGGGCTATTCTGGCTGACTCCCAAGGTGGTCCAGGGCACTACTGAGTGAGCCCATGTAGGGATGTGCAGCCAGAGCTCTCTCAACCATCCTGAGTGACATTGCAACCTATGCATGAGACACTTTTTGGAGTTCACAGTGCACGCAGTCATACGTGTTAGAAAAAGCCTTTCGAACGAACCTCCATGATGTCTTCCTACACTCCAGAAATCCGGAGCCCTGACGCCCTAACAGGGTGCGGACCCCTTTGCTTGACCTTGCTTGCCCACAGCTCAAGCGCCCTTTCGCTAAACGTTGCTGAAAACTCTGGTACACATGTTTTCTTAACTGGCTTGAAAGTGGCTCAGAAGAGTAGGAGAAAGTCCCTACTCTTCCTAGGGTTCCCAAGAGAATAGAAGATCCAGAAAGAATTGTTGTGCGGTGTTTCCCCTTTTCCACACCATAAAACCTACCCAAACCTGCTTATGGGCAGTTGGGCTAGATGACTAGAAAATAAAACAGTGTGCAGACAGTGCTCTGTAACCCCACACCAGGAGCGGCCCTGTGCCCGCAACAGGCTGGAGGGCTCCCTTCTCCCTCTGCCTTTCCAGGCTCCAGTCAGCACCATTTGCTTACCTGGCACAATTTTTGCAGTCTGCTCATGTTGTTTACGTCATTATTTCTGTCCTGAAGTCAGCAGCACTGTGCATTGGGCTTAGATTTTTGACAGCAATTTTGGCAAATGTGTGCTACAGTGGGAAGACATGTAGGTACCTCACTTAAATCTTAATGATTTCAATGATTATAAATGTCTGTGGCACTCAAAGATGACTTCTTTTTTAAGATTGGTTATTGACAGGGTTCTTGGGGAAAAGCCTTTCTAGTTTCAGTCTATCATGTGATATGATTTGAGGTATTCTGATCCTTCATCTAGGGATGGTGTATATGTGAATTAAATTCACAGCACTTTTGCAGTAGAGTGGGAGCCCACAAAGAGAAAATGACTGAAGATAAGATCCTTCTTCAGGATATTAAAAAGAGTGTGCTTTCAAGGAAAAAAAAATTGTGAGTAATTTCTGACACCACAAATAATTATGTATTAGCCATATAAAGTAATTTCAAGTGGGAAATAATTTCTGTCCACGTTAAGTAAAACTATTTTAAAATCAGATGCTCTACTATTAGTGGTAAATGAAAAAAATGAAATAATTAGATAGTTTTTTCTGCCTAAGTACTGAAATTATGGGAAAGGGCTTATTTAAGGTAGAAATGTATTGTTCTGAAATATTTTAAAAATTTCTTAGAAATTCAACTCTAAGAATAGGTATTTCTCTAGACCCAGGAAAATGTTGAAAAGCTGGAATCTCAATGGCTTGCTGTGGCCCTTAAAATGGAAACCGCACTACACAGCGGGAGCTATGGAACTGTGGGCTCTTCCTCCTCCCTGCTCTCTGGTGTTGTCACACACCAGCAGTCCCTCACTCTCTCCGCTGAAATGGCCCTGACCAGTTTTCAGGTGCTTATGTCTGAACTTCTGTCCTGCCACTGGGCCTTTGCATATTCTATTCTCACCCCAGGGCCATCCTTCCCTCCAATCTTCACAGATCTTGGCTAAAGCAACCCATCTTCAGGGAAGCTTGTCCTGGCCTTCTTAACTAGATTAACCTTCAACACCATCTCACCACACGTAACACCCTCATCATGTCTCTGTCCATTAGCTCTTATCAGAGCTGCATTTTTGTAGTTACATTTAAGATCATTTGACAGTAACTCTTGACCTCTATGTAGCCCATAGTTGCTTAAGAGCTGGGACTTAAGCCCGGTTTTGCTTATCATGATATCTGTTGTCTTTCCTGACACCTTAATATAAATTTTGGAAGGAAGCGAAAACAGTGTGTGGGGCCAGTCCTTCTTTAATGACTAATTTAAATATAAGGTAAATAAATTGCTTTTAAAACACTTGCTGTGTTTTCAAATAAGGGTTTTATGTTTTGATGCAGCAGATGATGTAGAGAAATCTTCTTCTGTATTTATTTGGCTATCATTACAGTTTCTGCTATTAATGCAACATTAACACGTCCACTGTGTTCTGAGTGGAAGGGAAATGTTTGGGATGCAGCTCTTGTTGCTCTGAAGTATTTTTTTCCTACTGTGGATGGTGGGGAATAATTAAATGCCATGAAAATTGAATTTGCACAAAATTGATGCAGTGAGGAAGCATGTCTTTCACCAAAACACTCCAAATGACAAAATTATAGAAATGGAGAATAGATTAGTAGTCCAAGAGGTTATGGATGAGGCTAGGGTGGGATGACTGGAGGAAGGTGAATGTGGTTTTAAAAGGGAAGTGTGAAAGATCCTTGTGGTAAGGGAATTGTGCTGTAACTTGATTGTGGTGGTGACTCATGTCAGGGTGCAGCTACTGGTTAAAACAGAATTATGCTTCCACTTTGGAAAGGATGGCCTGACCACTCATTCTAAGTAGAATGAGGACACAGGACATTAAGTTCCTTGCAATATCTATTTCTCTTGGACTAAGATTTTATATGTATAATATTTACTTCTAGATTGGAAACACAAGTTACGGGAGCTTTGAAACACAGTTTTACTGATCCGTAGACTTGAGGAGGAAAAACAGGCCAACATGGAGAACTGACAGAAGGTTGGAGTAGAATTCCAGATATGAACCCTCTGACAGAAAGAACGCTTCAACACACCTTCTTGAACAGGCCAGCTCTTAGTCACTAGAACATGGGTGCTCTTGTTCCAGCAGCTCTAGACAGAACGAGCCATGAGGCTTCTTGCTTCTGTGGATGGGCGTCAGCCCCAGGCCCATTATCTGTCTCTGCCTTTCTGAATCCTCCATTAATTCTCAGCAATAGACGTTTAGGATTTAACTGGATACAGTTTTGTTTCTAGGTTTAGAACATACTTAAATGGATAGATTTTTATTTGCCCTGGGAAGTCAGACTAGTAGCTGTTTGCATTGGTAGTTTTTATATGTATTTACATTTAGACTTTCAAAATCAACACAATTGTATATAGACATCTTTTTAGACTTTAGCTTCCTTAAAAAGTTGTTTGAGAATTTTGCATTTAAATACTTGCCAGGTCAGTAGCCTACCATTGTTAATCATAAAATTTAATCTATTCTTGAAGTAAAGATTTATCTTGAAAAAAATTAGTTTTAACATAAAATCCAGCTTAATTGATCATGTTTTTAAAGTAAATGTATTTCAGTTGCTTTTCAGTATGCTCCTACTAGTTCAATTTTCCCGATAATGTAGTATCTGTGGCTGTATGATAGGAAGAACAGAAGTATCTACCAAGCCATGTGTTTTACTTAGTGTCACAAATGAGTTCTTGTGTTCTTAAGATATAATTCTTGAGTATTCTCTAGAACTGATTATTAGGCTTTTAAAAAATGAAGGATTTCTGGCCAGGCATGGTGGCTCATGCCTGTAATCCCAGCACTTTGGGAGGCCAAGCGGGCGGATCACAAGGTCAGGAGATCGAGACCATCCTAGCTAACACTGTGAAACCCCGTCTCTACTAAAAAATACAAAAAATTAGCCAAGCGTGGTGGCAGGCGCCTGTAGTCCCAGATACTCGGGAGGCTGAGGCAGGAGAATGGCATGAACCCGGGAGGCGGAGCTTGCAGTGAGCAGAGATCTCACCACTGCACTCCAGCCTGGGTGACAGAGCAAGACTCCGTCTCAAAAAAAAAAAAAAAAGGAAAAGAAAAAAAGAAGGATTTCTAACAATGTAACCACTTTTTTCTTTCTTTCTTTAATAAATTACTTTCTAAGTCATTCTAGCTTAGTGGTTTATGTAAGTTGAATTGTAATGCAATCACTTCCATTGTTGAAAACTAAGAACATCTTGATGGCTTCTGAATTTCGTCATTAGAAGATAATCATTTTTTTTTTTTTTTTGAGACGGAGTCTCGCTTTTTCACCCAGGCTGGAGTGCAGTGGCTCAATCTCGGCTCACTGCAGGCTCCGCCTCCTGGGTTCACACCATTCTCCTGCCTCAGCCTCTCCGAGTAGCTGGGACTACAGGCGCCCGCCACCACGCCCGGCTAATTTTTTGTATTTTTAGTAGAGACGGGGTTTCACCATGGTCTCGATCTCCTGACCTCGTGATCCGTCCGCCTCAGCCTCCCAAAGTGCTGGGATTACAAGCGTGAGCCACTGTGCCCGGCCGATAATCATATTTTTTAAATTGTCTTATTTAACCAGAAAAGTTAAAATCAAAATATATTTTATGAAAAAGTCAAGCAAAGGACTTCACAAAGTAATACAAGCTGAGCATCCCAAGTGTGAAAATTTGAAATCCAAAATGCTCCAAAATCCAAAACTCTTTGAGCATCAACATGATGCTCAAAGCAAATACTCATTGAAGAATTTGGGTTTTTCAGATTTGGGATGCTCAGTCAGTAAGTATAATGCAAATATTCCAAAATCCTCCAAAATCTGTAACACTTCTGTTCCCAAACATTTCAGATAAAGGATGCGCAAGATATTGTATGTATTATTCATGTATGCATAATACTGAAATAAATAGAAGGAGTACATGACAGACAAGAGGAAAGCAAAACCAATGTTTTTACGTCCTTTTAACTAAAGTACAAAAGGAACAATGTATAATTTTGTTGAACTGACATCATTTTAAATTATATCAGCTGACATTTCATGTATCTTTTTTGACACATTTAATGTTTATATTAATTTTGAAACAAGCCAAAATAACTTACTAAATCTCAGAAAATATAGAGGAGGATATATTCTGAACATTAGCTGAATGTTTTCTATGTTACTCAGATGCCTTCCCTCGACGTCAGGTTATTAAACAAGAAACTGCTGACTTTTCAACACGTTAGCCCTTGAGTATGATTTGTGCATGTTATGGACGTTGATGATGTTTCAGATTTCAGCTGAACTCCACCTGCTTAGAAAAGCACCTTGTTACATAGCCCCTCAATAAATAATGTTAGATGATGGCTCTGTACTTACAAAAAGCTTTGGATTTTACAACCTAGCAGTCAGGGTTCTTTTGTGAATTATCTCGTCATATTCTCACAAGGAAGAGAACTGCCATTGGCTTCATCTTAGAATTGAATAGATAAATAACTAACAACTACAGTGTCAGAGCAAAGGTCGGCATTCACAATTCAGAAATCTCTCTCTATGGCTTTGCTTACTTAATTTTACCAAATGTCTGCTAATTTCCAGAACAAACAAGCAGGCCCTCATTTTTGGGCAGGAAGATGGGATAGGAGTTCAAATGTGACACTGCTGACAACTGGAATATTTTATTTCTAGCCTTGTGAACAAATTTGCCCCTTCTTTATTCCACCCGAAGCCCTTAGTATCAGTATTCCAGGATCACTATGTAAGTTCTAAGGAGGAGGAATTTAAGCCTGGCCTCAGGGGGAGAATGCTACTGTTTTGCAGACACCACAACACACATATGTCTCCTTTCACTTTATGAATCCGTGTGTGTGTGTGTGAGAAGAATATGTTACAATGCCAGTATCATTTCTAGGTCATGTACAGGTCAGCTCTGCCCTGATATTCACAGCTGAATCAGATGTTTGGAGTGACCACCAATGAGATGACTCTCCTTTTTAGGTTGTGACCTGCCCAAAAACTTTTGATAGGACAGTTGCCTCAGTCTTGATTTCTGTGTCCCAGGCTTGCTGGGTTATAAAAGCAAATGAAATCAAAATTAGGCCTTACTAATTTTCATAAACTGCATAAATGTTGAAGAGACTGAAATGTAATGCTTGTCATTTTATAAAAGAGATTTAGTAATAAAGCAAAATATTAGCTGAAGGATAGAGCTCTCTATAGGTTCTCTAGTGAAATATGCTTATATTTTATAGAATAAAAAGAAGCACATTGGCAGTATGATTTATGTGTAGGTAAGACAGCTTCTTAGAATTTAAGAGTAAAATAAAAATAAAAAATATAGTTGTTTGAAAGAGAAAATGGTTCTGAGTGTGTGATTCATTCTTTTTTGTATTGGAATTTAAGAGGTGGTGCTTGCAGCAGTGAGCTTTTACTAGAAAAATAAGTCTGGCTTTTAATTTACGTGTGTGTCAGAGACATTAATCAAGTATTTGCATTATATACAGGAGACTCTTCTGGGGCTGGGTAAACATTTCAGACAGATATAGATAGATATGATATATGTGTATATATTTTATACATATAAATAGAATGCCATACTTCATTCTCAATTTAGAGATATTCCTCCTCTTACCTATCACTTTGCTGTGCAAGTATTTAATTTTTTCTTATCCTGCTGAACTTTGATGAGCACTTAAGTATTTTTCCAGCCAGTTCTCATGTGTGAAGCTTCAGGGTTGCTCTCTTACCACATAAGGGCTGTGCAGCCACATCTACAGGAGGTAAAGGTGATGGCAAGCGAGTTGCAGACAAGCCTAGGACAAGGATTTGACATTTTGCATCTGCCTTTCCTATTGCCTCGCCTAGCTAAGTCCCCCAAACCTGTCAAGTCTGTTTCTCTGTTGAGGGACCCCACGACCTGTCATTGCCTGACAGTTAGCAAATGGTCATTTGCTAATGTTGATGTATTAGCAAAGGTTCAAAGAAGAGTCACAGTAGTGGTTGATGAGAACATGGAGAAAGAAGTGAAGGCCTGAGAAGAATTGCCTGCAGACATGAGAACCATGGTGGAGGGACAGAGAGCCTTGGGAAGGCTGTGTGAGAGGATCAACTGATTTAGAAAAGGTGGAGGAAAACATACAAGAATGCAATGCATCTGATAAAGGAAGAACTTAGGATAAGGGCAAAGAGAGCTTTGCTTAGTGAGAGGAAGTGGCCACTATTACTGTTACTATTCTTGTTCTTATTGTTATTGTTCTATTAGCCCCATGAATATTAACTTTACCCTCATGAGAACTAGCAACCTGAAATGAAATGGTGTGAGCAGTAACAAATTAGAGCTTAACGCCTATTCAGAGGTTCATCAACATTATGCTCCTAGTAACAGGCCACTTTTTATTAGCACTACTGATAAAAAGGCCACGTCTGCTTCTAAGAGAGCTGTGGGGTGAAGGAAACCCTGGGGATGAATATTTTAATCAGATAACATGATTTATATAAAAATGCTGAGTGAACTGTAAAACTGAATACAGATGTTAGTAATTTAAGCCGGTTTCCAACTAAGCCAGACCATCTAGGTTTCCTTGCTGCCCTCCACCCAAAGGTCTCCCAAATGGGGGGGGGGGGCATTTGCTGTCAAGTGCATATGTGCCTGAATGAGGCTCATACCTGGTGTTAGGGCCAACAGACAGCTTGGAGAAATGCAACCAACTCCAAATTTTCCTCTAGCCCTGGACAGTGACAGATATTCTACTTCCCATAAAGTGTGTGTCTCTTGTTGTGGTTGTTACTCAGTAATGTTGTCCTTTGAAACAGCTTTCTATATTTAGACACCATTGATAAAAACATCTTTCAAAAATGTGGCAGCCATCCCAGGCTTAAATGGCGAGGGAGTATGGCTTACTATTTCATGAGTCCTTGCATCAGGAGATAAGGTGCTCACCGACTGGTAGCCTGACTTTTAGAAATTTCCTGTACTTTTTCCAACTGTTTTCTCTGTGTTAACTGAGGATCATTGTGCATATTCTTACAAAGATAACCTGGAAACACAGGATCTCATTTAGCAGGAAGGCTTGGTGAGTGAGTGAGAGTGTGTGTGTGTGTGTGTGTGTGTGTGTATGTGTGTGTGTTGGGTGGGTGATTGTACTGAATTAAATTTTCTGGTTAATGTAGGGCTAACAAGAACCATTTTTTGTTCAGGTTCTAGTGAAAATCTATTCTTCAATGTTTCATGGTCCTCCATTGCCTGATAAATATGGAACGTTGAGCACAATTGAATCCCAGTTAGTGAATAAGAATCCAGCAGGACCTGAATACCAGTGGACTTTGTAGGTTGTTACACAGAAAGCACAGGTAATCAGGCCAAAATAGGATCTGTACTGGAACTTACTTTCCTGAGTCAGCAGTAATAAGACCTCACAGATGAGATGGGTCAGACAGGGACTTGTTCTGATTTATGAGAAAGATAAAGTAGACCTACTATTAGTAGTGGTGGAGGTGAGATCTCCAAGTAGGTGAAGTCAAATGGAGGAAAAGATAAGGCATGTAAGTTACATCAGTTTGGGTCAGGTTTGTCTGCACGTGACACAAAATTCAAAACAATTATGGTTTGAACAAGATAGAATTTCTTTTTCTCTTGTGTAAAATAAATCTGGAGATAGGTAGTCCAGGGTTTATATGGCATGGTGTTAGGGACCCAAGCTCCTTCTATTATATTTCTCTACCAACTGTAGTTCAGTGCTTCTACCTCGTGGTCCAAAATGGCTGCTTGAAATCCAGTCATTATGTCAGCATTCCAGTCTGTAGGAGGAAAAGTAGCCAAAGAAGAGCTAGTTCCTTTTTCAAATAGCAGTTTCCAAAGGATGCACACTATAGTTCTACTTATGTCTCCTGAGTCAGAACTTAGCCATGTAGTCCCACCTAGCTGCAGGGAAGGCTGGGAAAGGTCCTGTTTCTTCCAGGTGGCCACATGCCCCCCAAAGTAGTTGGGTTATATTAAGAGGAAAGGGGAGAGTGCACACAGGGAAACAACCAGCAGTCTCTGCTGTGAAGCTTGGAGAGAAAAGGTGATTGTGGTATCATGGAAACAACAACTATTTGTAGGAGTCTATGTCTGGAATCTCATGATGGCTTTGCTACTGACTCCCCATGTGACCTTGGACGGTCTCTTCAATTTACCGAGCCTTAGTCCCATCATTTTTAAAGCATGGATGCAGAACTTGACAATGTCCAAGATAACTTCCCCCTCAAACATGCTGGCTTCTATTCTCCTGAAAGTGGGCTGTTAAAACAAGACTAAAGTGATTAATGATTTTAGTTATTTGGGGTTTAGGTACATCAAGGACTGACTCTTGTTCAAGTGAGTGCAGTTTGGCCTCTGAGGAGAAAACTTACCCAGCAAATTGAAGCATTTAATAAACTGAATAAAATGGTGTAATGAATTAAAGGATTAGTCAGACCTGATATTTCATGGAGAATTAAATGTTGGCAATATCCAGTTCAATGTCTTCTTCAATTTAGGACTCTTGACTCTGGCTGAAATTAGCATTATAATTTATTATAATAAAATTGAATTGTACACTCAAGCTTGAAACCCTTCAAGAAGATAAAATTACAAACAGAGACCCAGACGTGGGGATTGTTTATCTCAATTAAAAATTGAGTATCTACCAAAGGCCAGGAACTAGATTAGGGACAAGGAGACATGACCAGGCTACTGTGGAGTCACAGACAAGTACATAAAACCATGTGAAGGTGTGATCATGCAGTGATTAAAATGTGTACAAAGTAGAGAAGGAAAATTTTAAAACTTTAAAACAAGGAGTCCTGCATTTTTACTTTATATTGGTCCTGCAAATAATGTAGTAGTCCCTAGGTAAGAGCAAATTAATCATCAAATCATTTCTAAAAATAGACTTTTCCTCTTCATTCTTTCATTCATTCTTCCATCCAACATATATCTCATGAACCTAGTATGTGCCAGGAACCTTCATATAGGCACCAAATTCTGATATCTGGGACTTGTTTGTGCTGGTTGTAAAATAATCGCACCTGTTTTTTTTATTGTAAATTTTTTTAATAACTTATTTTTCTTTTCTTATTGATATTTGGTATGTTAAAATCAGTATCTCTGTGTCCTCAATATTTCCTTTTTTGAGTCATCTGTTCTACTCTAAGGATTTGTTTATGTTTGCAAAGAGAAATTGAGAAAGCATGCTGTTATTTGGCAATTTCAAGTCCAAGGATATGTAAGTCATGAAGCCAAAAGTGCTTGTCTGCCTGAATTCTCCAATCACTTGTTTCGATTTTGAAGTCCATTTTGTTTTCTCTTTAGGTCTAAATGTTAATGATTTTAAGGAAATAAGCTACAATTCAGAAGTTTATATGACACTAAATATTTTAGAATTGGTTTACCTTCACGTTTTAATTTATGCATTTCCTTATAAAGTTCTGGTTGTTTGGTCTGTCGCCCATCTGTAATTTCCGTATGTCAGTGGAAGGGTTTACTAATCCAAGATACTCGTACCTTTAGTACTGTGTTAAACATGTTTCATTTCCTTAGGAAAAAATTATAGTTCAGGATGAATGATTAAGGTGGAAATAGCATATTGATTCTCTCCTGGAGAAGGCTAAGATGATGAATTATTTGAACCCTTCTGAGAAGATTATCAGTGGGTCGGTACTACAGTCAAAGAAATTATATTGCTCTTCTCACTTTTATTTCGTACCTTAAATAAACCTGCATTTAAAAAAACTCCCCTTATCTATTTCCCGAAATAAAAATTGCAAAAACACATCTTTGATATGAATTAACCTTCTAGGCTTAAACTTAGACTTAACATAGACTTAAATTCAAATTTTAATTGAGATTTTAAAATCTCTCCTCCCTATATGAATATTTAGATGTTTAGATGGCATTTTTCTGTTCTATTCTATTCGGGAAATATGGACTCCTAAACCCTGTAGAAGGCATATTGTGACATTGTACTTGCAAAGGGAGTCTGATTTCATTTGATTTTGTATTAATTATAAAAAAACACACGCATAAGTTAACAGTTGTTCCTTTATATCTCCTCCTTAAATCAGCCTTTCTTTATTGGAAAATGTGCTTCATTTATCCCAGATGGTTCCATGCTACCTAGAAACACAGTGATATGCCTACACCATTTATTTTGCATAATGTGGCATATTGCATGTTTGGGTGCACTCTTCATGTATTCTCTTTACCTCTGAGATGATCAAGAAACCAATTTCCTGATCACAAAAGAAGGAGGGTCCCCTGGCAGTTTGAGCATTTCTATTTACTGTTTTACCCTTGAGAAATCCTTCACACTATTTAAGCCTCAACATTTAAAAAACCAGTGAGCCATCAGAACCAGAACAGTAGCTTGCATGCTCTATTCATTAGTGTTTGTCATGCTTGTCCATACTGAATTACGGAATTTGAAGGTGTATTATGCCACAGAAACAGGGTCAGGTTTGGACTGTGAGAACAAGTGATATACAAATAAAAGATTAGCCAAACTACATTCTGTTTTGCATTCTAAAATTACCCTCGATTTGCCTAATAAGTATGTTTTTCTCCACTGATTAGGGGCTTTATGTTTAATTCTGCTTACGCTAGTGGTTGCGGTTTTCTTATAATACCAACATAGTCCTTACCATGTGGACAAGAATTCCCCCTCTGCATAGTATTGTAACACCTGGGTGGAATAAATGGAAAGGTTTGTCCCTTTATCCCAGCAGGGCAAATGGTAATTATTTATGGCCAGTATTTCATGAAAAATTAAATTCCTTGAGATTTACATTTTATAAAGATTAACGATTTGCAGAGTAAATGTAAAATGCCTGTGCCTGGCCAACATCTTTCCAGTCTAGAAATTGAAGCAGTTCGCTATTCCTTCACTGACAACCATTCAGCCTCTTTATGCCTCAATTATATTTTCAGCCAATAACATGTTCGTAAATCAAATGAATAGCTTGAATCTAAGGGGAATATTCAAGTCTTATACATAACCAGGATCTGAGAATCTTATTTTTGAGGCTCTTAACATATTGTTTAATTCTGCTTTTTAGAAAATTTGCATTTTTTATTACAAGCTGGAAGTAATTTAAAACAGAAAAATTGACCCTGAAATCCAATATTACTTGTACATCATAAATATAAAGTCTAAATTTATTCTTTAAATAATGAAAGATAAAAGAATATGCCTCTTTTGTAATGCAAAGACTAATGGACAATAAAACATAAATATTTATGGGTCGTTATAAAGGAATGGGATTTCATTCTATTTACTCCCAGGGGAAGGAGATTTGCTGTCCGTCCCTTCATAATCACAGTCATTTCCATCTGAAGCATTCATAGGCAGTAACAGAGAAAAAAATAACAATACTCCATTGCAATAGCCATTAGACAACATGTGTTCTCCACTTATACGTGGGCTAAAAATTGCTTTAGGGTGGTAACAAAGAAAGCAGCCTGTGTAGATATCTGTCATTACTGCTTTGTGCTGACCATCAGTGACTTTGGGAAGCATTGTGGCATTTGAGGGCTACAGTATTTCCAGTGTTTTGTTAGATTGCTGGACATATTGATCTCACTAATGATTGCTTTTGAGCAAGACAATAGGGTGTTGCTAACAGAAACAGACCTTTGGCCTTAATGTGGACGTGGCCAACAAATGCTGCCTGGAAATATAAGCCCTGTTATTTAGGGTCTCAACAATAGATATTCTTTTTTTTTTTCCTGGAAACTCACAACAGAGATTTGCTTATATCCTGTTGTGGCTGCTGAGCATTTATTTAAATATCACACATATTTTAAATTTATAATTTATTTAAACATTAAAGTACAACTGTAATAGAGACAGGTTGGCCTTGGAGTGAGCTCAACAGCCATATGTATTTATATGTTCTCTTTATGTATTTAGTGGGTTTGAAATTTATAGTCCCAACTTGGTCATAAAGAGGATTTTTTTTCATTCTTTCTATAGATAAATTCAACTTGGTCATCAACTCACCATTTCTGTGGATAAGAGAGAATATGATTTTGCTACATTAAGGTAGCTCAGTTTCTGCAGGGTTGAAAATGTTGTCTTTTGAGTAAATAGTCAATGAGTTCATTTTTTTGTTTCATCTTATTTCTGTACAGATTTCAAACTCCCTGACTGTACTGCTCTTTTTTCTCAGGTTTCTTCTTCCTTGCTCCCCATTGGCTCTTGGTTAGGAGAGAGACTTATGTAGCATCATGGTGGAGGGCAAGAGGACCTGGTTCATGTTCTGTCCTCCAGACCTCACTGCACTGAGAGATCTCATCCAGCTTAGTGTTTGGTTATCAGTCTTTATTGTCCCGGCACTCCCCACTGTGGTGTCCGTCATCTGTTTTCTTGGAGAACAGGTGGCGTCTGGTGCGGCTCACAGAGCCTGTCCAGGGTGTTAGTCCACTTGGGCTGCTCTAACCTTAGACTGGGTAATTTGTAAACAACAGAAATTTATTTCTCACAGTTCTAAAGGTTGGGAAGTCCAAGATCAAAGGCCCACTCTCTGCTTCATGACACCTCTAGCCATATCTTCAGATGGTGGAAGGGGCAAACAAGCTCCCCCAAGCCTCTTTTATGAGCTCACTAATCCCTTTCACGAGGGCTCCACCCTCATGACTTAATCAGTTCCCTACAGGCCACACCTCTTAATACTATCACATTGGGAATTAGGTTTCAACATTTGAATTTGGGGGCACACCAAAATTCAGACCATGATAACAGCTCTTCGTGAGGCTTGGCCATCTCCACATCTCTGCCATCATTGGCACAGCAGCCTTCCTGCATCCCTCCTCCCTCCTCTCTGTGGACAGTCACCCCTGAGCTTCTGCTATGGAGTCCCCGGCAGGCATGGTGGCTCTTTACTTTCAATGACCTCTGTTGCCGCGGAGAGATTGTAGGGAGATTTTGAGGTTTCTTCCATGCCAGTATACCTGGATGGGGAGAGATGGGTCATCTCATCCATCTCTCTTTCTAGACTTGCTCAGCCATTATTTTCACTCTCTTGATGGCCACCCATGTTGGTGCAGAGAACAGGTTGGAGGAGGACATAAGAAGTTTACTTTTAGCCTAAGATCTTACATTTGGGATATCTAATAAGCATACAGTGAAGCAGGCAGTTGCAGACATAGTTCTAGAATTTAGGGGAGAGTTCTGGGTTGGAGATAATTTGGAAGTCAGTAACCTTTAAATCATACTTAAAGCTATGAGACTAGATAAGATCACAAAGGAAGTGTATATAGATGAAAACTAAAGAGATAAAATGGGTTCATAAAAAATACTGAAATGCTACTGGACATAATAATAATAATAATTTAAAGAAAATTATCATAGGCCCTAAGGCTAGATGGGACATTCAAGTTTTACTTGTGAAAGTTGTAAGAAGTAGATCCAAATGGGCAGGCATTTCTCCTTTTCACCAAACTTCCCTAATTGATCTCAGAACCCTTTTCACCAGGCCTGGAACCCTTCACTAGTCTACACAATGCTTTCTCAGTAGATTCAAACAGGAACATGTAATGAAACTTATTTTCCGAACAGGGTTTGCAAAGTAGCAATTGGTTCAAAAAAGCAGATAATCCTACTTCTTTCCTGGAAACTTCTTTAAAACACTCAGCCATGAACCACAGACTGGAATAGGTCTTCTCCAGTCAAGGACTGGATAAGTTTAACCCTTGGTACAGGACTGCCTATAGTAGCATTGTGGAGAAGCTCCAATGTGTGCTCAAATGAGGACCCTGAGCTACACCTTCTATGATGGAATCTGGAGTCAAGGAAACCCACCACTGTTATCTCCCAGGATGCCTCAGATTCCCCTGTGCACTCTTGCTTGCTTTCTTTTCCAGGAAGAAAGAAGATACAAAATTTTGAATGTGATGACTGTGGCTTTTTTAGGATCCAAGGGTCTTGGCGACACATAAAATGTCAAGTCCTAGAGCTGCGTTGTTGTCTGCAGTGCCCCGGTGGTTGGCTGCGGTCCTTCATGAGAGCTCTTTCTACTCCCTTGGTTTGCTTAGATGGGCTCATATTTGTAGAATTTACAGTGAACTACTGGGCATTTGGCATATAGGTCTAATCATGTTGAATGCCAAACAACAGAAATGCTATAAAATTTAAAGTTTAAAATTGTTTGACTAAGGCATTTGTATTAATGAAACTCAAATTTGTCAAATTTTGTTACTTTGTCAATTTTTGTTTGGTGATACCCTTCTTTCCCAAATGACCACATTGCTTTTTTTTTTTTCTTCCCAGATTTAAAGTGAATTGTAATGAATTCTTAAAAAGAATTTTGGAATAACCTTTGAAAATCCTAGGAGATATTCTATGAATTGCAAAACCAGAGTTAGGAATTGTGGTCTAAAGCAGAGTTTTTAAACCTTAGCCCTACTGGAGTTTTGGGCAAGATAATTCTTCGCTGTTGGGGGCTGTCCTGTGAACTATAGGATAATTAGGAACAATACCCTCAGTAGCACTTCAGCCCAGTTGTGACAGTCAAAAATATTTCCAGATACTGCCAGATGTCCCTTGGGGGAGCAAAATCATTCCCACTTGAGAATCATGGCCAAAAGGACAGAATTATTAAAAACAAACAAACAAACAAAAAAAAACAAAAAAAACCCTTTTTTTCTCAATAGAAACGTATTTAAGACATTGTAATTTATATATGTAGATTTTAAGTCTCCCCAAAACCTTATCATTTTTCCTGTCTTTTGTGGGAGTGTTGTGGACTTGATTTAATTGGTCAAATCACGTTCGACATGAAACATGGGAAAATCTGTTGGGATTTTGGAAGATTTAGTAAGACTACATAAATTAAAGTGGAGCACCAGAATTTAAATAAAGTAGGGCTCAGCCACAGAAGTGGATTTTAAGAGAGATGTAGTGTGGTGATGTGTGAACTCTCCAAGTAGAAGCTGCCTTGGCTGCCTACCTACCACTGTTCAGTTACAGAAAACTGTGCTGTTGAGAATCTTTACCCAGACATTCAGAAATTTCTGTAGAGTACTTTATTTGTGTCCATTGTTTTAATGTAACATAGGACAAAGCTCAAAATATAAAATAATAGGTGGATGTTTATGCCCGATTCATGAAGAGACAGTCAAATCAGTTTTATTCCACTGGAAGGAAAGGTTAACACTCAAGAGGTTGGGAAGAAAAGAAAACACATCTCTGATTGTCGTCCAAAAAATATCTCTGCATTAACCATATGCAGAGGACAGTTTAACCTGAGTTAATAGGTATGATCCAAAGTAAATGTATGGAAATGGAAAGAAATGAACACACTTAAATATAAAGGGAGTTAAGATTTTAGGAGATCAATTTCTTGCCTACATTTTTTCAAAAGAGGTTTCGGGGACAATGCCATTGAAAATACATAACAGCAACAGTGGTAATATGGAGAGATTCCTCCCTAAAGGAAAGAAAGGGATGGATGACTGAGGAGGTGTTTATACCTCCTATTCTCAGCCAACTAAATGTTAGACAATGATGCCATGTGTCCTTAACAAATGGAATTTTCTAGGGAAAAAGCACAGGAAGTCATTTAATTTCTTAAACAAATTAAAAACAAACTTTGAAAATTTGGTGATTTTTATTCTTATTTGGAAAATCTGAAAATACATTTGGTGTGCAACATTATTCTAGTAGGTACACTGTTGCCTAAAATTGTACCTATACTTTGTACCAGCTCATATATGTTTTCAGATTTTCTGGTTATCTCACTTGGTCTATAAAAACAGCTGAGCTCTTTCATTTTAAAATATCTGAAGGAATTTTTTCCTTAGAGGAGAAATTTTAAGGATGGTTATAAATAAACTCTTTAAGAACTAGTAATGGTTGTTGTGTTCTTAGGCACTAATTCTGTGTACACATTTGAGGTGGACAAAACTTATCCAGAAATCAGAACATAAACTGTGTTAAGTGAAGCGAAAGCTTTCTCACTGCTAAATTTGTTTAACTACTTTGTCTTTGGCTGGTTTTCAAATGAAGATGTTCTTAAAGAAAAGAAAAGTGATTTTTAATGACTTTGAATATTTCCCTGTAAAACTCTCTTCTAAGGGGTTGAATAATTTATGCATCTTTAATGTTAGAGAGGGAAGGTATTCCTTGAAGGCCAGCTTTTCATAAGCACCTTGTTGTGGTTGATTGGTCTCTCCACTCAGAACAACAAGCTTCCATGAAACATGCAATTCAGTGGGTCACTTGACCCCAATACCTCCAAAGCACATAAATGGGTCATGAACACAGACATGTACACAATATTAATTTTAATTGCCAAACACAAGTATCTTAAAGAAACAAGCAACCCTAAGATAAAAGTAAAATGTAGGGCAAAGATAGAAGCAAATTAAAAGCAAATTAATAAGTTGTAAATCTTACATAGGCAAATCTTAAGATGTTAAGGTCACTCAATTTGGAAAAGTACATGAACTTTTTCCTGGGAGAATTGGACATTTATGGGCATAGGTGGACGTCTGTCTATACCCTCAGATAAATCTATAGCATGTGACACAGTGCTTCATTGATTTTCTGTTTTCTTCAAGTTAAGGTTTATCCAAACTTATTGTTTTGCTCCAGGTCACAGGGTCACTGGCTAGCCTATAAACTGGCTTCACTTGAGTCCAGTGGCCACCTCTGGTTCAGTCATTAATGAACAGGGAGTCAGAGTTGGTTGCATGTCTATGGGATTTGGCTCTTACAAGTGGGACAGCGCCCATGAGAGGGTTGTCCGGGGTAGCCTCTGGCCTTATCAGCACACTCATGCCCCTGTCTTCTGAAGCAAGTATAATTTTCCACAAATTGTATTCTCTTCAACATAGAAATATTCCTAACAGGATTTTAAAGCCTAACTGAAAAACAACTGTATGTCCATTTGATTTTAAGTTATTTTAGAATATCCTGAAAATAAAATTATCTTGCCTGTGGTTGAACTCTTTCTATAGCATAGAGTTGGAAGGTGTTAAAATCTTCCAGAAGAAACAATATGGCAATTCTTCCCCTTTTCGCCATTTCAAAAGCCTTGGCAACCGAGCATCGGGGAGAGAGCTGGTAGTGGATGATGCTGTGAAACCACAGCCATGTTCTCTCGATGGGTCCAGGGGTCACAGTGCTGCACTGGAACATCTGTTCCTTAGTACCGACTGTGTACCCCTATCAGCCACTGGTGGCAGCAGGTGTCCTCCGATGTGCCTATCATCTCTGATGACAAGAGCAAATGGTCTGCCTCAAGGACCCACAGAACTGACAACCTGGCCACAGTGACATGAGGGCCGAGGTGGGGGCAGTTGCTGCCTGTGTCACCACCCACCAAGGTTCCTGGGGACCCCAAGCCTGCCCATTGTCACACTGGACACCAGCCTGGGTGCAAATAGATTGCAATTGCAGAAAGCTAGTTTCCTGATGCCAGCACTTTTTGAAGCTGTAGTAGACAAAGCATTGCCATTTTTAATCACCAGAGAAATGGTTCTGGGGCAGGAGCTCCTCACTTTGCTTGCCTCAGGGTTAGGATTTAGTGGTTTTGAAGAGATTTGTTTAATATGTATGATTAATGGATCAAAACAAACTCTTACTCGGTTACCAGGGCTGTTTACTGTAATAATAACTTCATATGAGTGATTTTAATAGGTTTTCTAATAAAGGATTTTAAAAGGCATTTTGAAATTTCTGTTGTATGTAGAGCTTTTTCAGAAATCATTATAATTTATATACTACTGTGTGTGTGTGTATGTGTGTGTGTGTGTGTGTGTGTACTGGAGTGTTTGATCAGGACATTTTTGATAAACATTTTTTTCTTACTGATAATAGAAAATAACTAACAGATACTCTTCTAGTATGGTTAACTATTCCTAAGAAAATGCTCTCACATTGTACATGTTTTTATTATACTGTAATGAGTTAAGAAGAATTATAGGATTTACTCCATTTTTCTCAGCCTCCTTTTGCCCTGCTTAAGTTAGTTAAATATGTGTACCTCTTTCTCCCTTGGATGCCCCTCCCTGATGGCTGCTGTTAGAGATATTCTTCCTAGTCCAATATTTCTGAAGAAGAAGGTTCAGATGTCTATAGCTTGGGGTGGACTGAGCCTGAGGCTAAGTTCTAAGACAAAAACCTTGGAGTCATCCTTGATTCTCTCTCTTTCTCACACCCAGTATCCAATCCATGAGGACACGTTGACACTAACTTCAAAGTTTAGCCAAAACTGGACTGTTCAGCACCAGCTCTGCTTAGCCTTCTTTATTTTCGTTTATACAGTCTCCACTGATGACTGGTGCTTGCAAGGGACTGTCTGTAAAATATGCTTAATGTCCAAGGCATTCATAACTGCATGTGTAACATGTATGTAGTTTAGTAAAACTGTGTTGCATTACTCATCTGTAAGTCCTCCAGACCATCCCTGGCAGAATCAATCATTTCCTCCTCTGCATCACCTTTATACCTTGTACAATACATCCCTGTTACTCATTCAGCAAACATTCCCTGAGAACCTACTATGTGCTAGGTTCTTAGCTAGATTCTTAGGATACATCAGAGAGAAGAGAGGAAAAAACGTTTGCCTTTGTCAAGTTTACTTTCTAGCAGAAGATGACAAATAGTAATAAATATAATAAATAAATATATGCTAGTGAGTGATAGGTGTGAAGGAAAAAATCTGAGAGTATGAGTTCAGGAATACCAGAGTAAGTTGGAAACTTAAATTGGATGAGAGGGTTGAGTTAAGTGAAGATTTGGTAAAGGTGAAGGAATTAACTAACAGATATCTGGGAACAACCACTCTGGGGGACCTTAAGGTAGGAACAGGCTTAGTGAGTTCCAAGAGTAGCATTGAGGCCAGTGCAGCTGAAGGGGAGGGAGCAGGGGGAGAGTAGCAGGAGATGAGTTGACAGATGACAAGGAGGAACAATCTAGGATCTGGGAACCACAGAAGGCCCTTTGGCCTTACCCTGTGCGAAATGGAAAGCCAGTGGAAAGTTTTGAGCAGAATATGACAGAAGCAGCATTATGTCTTAGTCATATCCATCTGGCTGCTGTGTTCTGTAGTTTTATTGCAATAATATAGGCAAGATGTGAGGATGAATTGTACCACGGAAGGTGCAGAGGAGATGGTAAGGAGCAGCCAAGTTCTGGCTACAGTTTGGAGTCAGTGCCAACAGGATGTCGTGATGATTGGATGTTGGGGTGTGAGAGAGAGAGAGTCAAGGAAGTCAAGGATGATGACCAGGGTCCTGATCTGAACAACTGGAAGGATGGAGTTGTCATCAATGGAGATGAGGAAAACAGCAGAGGGAACAGGTTAGGAGATACATTTGGGGGTAGGGTCAGAAATCAGAAGTTCTGTTTCAGACCTGGCTAATTGGAATTATCTATTAGACTTCCAAATGGAAATATCAAGTAAGGAATCTGGAGTTCAGAGGAGAACGTTGGACCTAGAGATATAAAATTGGGAGCTGTGAGCAAATAGATGGAATTTAACACCATTAAGACTGGAAAGATCACCAAGAGCATGTGTATAGGAAAAGAGGATGTTCAAGGGATGAATCTTGGGGACACTCTAATGTTAAGAGATGAGGAGAAAGAGGAAGAAAAAGCAAAGGACACCAAGAAGGAACAAACAGTGAAGGTGGAGGGAAACTAGAAGAATATAGTGTCCTGGAAGCTAAATGAAACAAAAATTATTTAAAAAGTGATCGGTTGGATCAAATAAGGTTGATAGATTGACCTTAAAAATAATGTTATTTAGGTCTTCTGCATCCTTACATTTTTCATATTATCTTAGTCCTAATTTTACTACAAAAAGAATTTTCCAGGTCTGTGTGAGGAAGATAGTGTCTTTTACTACTCTTTCTTCCCCAATCATTTGTTATAAAAATATTTAAACATACAAAGTTAAAATAACTGTACAGTTTTTGCCTATTTACTTACCATCTAGATTCAACAATTAACATTGTTCCTTGTTCCGTATTTGCTTTATAAGCCATCAAGCCATGTTATGTTTTGTACATTTCAAAGTAAGTTGCAGGCTTTACCCCTAAACACTTCAGCATGTGTTATGCATATCATTATCTACAATTAATACTTGTTTGCTGGTTTTTTTAGGTAAAATTTACTGGTGGCTAAATGTAAAAATTTCAAGTATACCATTCAGCTACTTTTGACAAATGGATGTAACATATAACCCAACTCCATTAATATATAAAACATTACTGTTCCCCACCCCCTCCAGAGGCCTCCCTTATTTCCTCACCTTCCAAAGGCAGTCACTGTTCCACTATTCTGATTTTTTTTCACCAGAAATTAGTATAGCTTGTTCTTGAACATCATGCTTCCTAGAAATCTAAAGGCCATGCTTATACCTAGAGCTGTGTGCATTCTCAGGGCTATATTCATGTTCATGGAAGACCTGAAAAATCCCCAAACTCTCACTTCTGACCAAACCTGAAGCATTGGGAAAGCAGGACATGAAGGCTAATGTGGAGTTGTAGACTTCTTGGCTGCGTGTTGAAGACATACACTAACTATACACAGAGCCACTTGGCAGACTGGGAGATATATTAGTTCCAGGTATTTCAGGCAATCTCTGTCCAATCATTAGCTGTCCTGTAAGCTAATTGGGCACAGACATTAGTGGCACACATGACAAAAAATACAGACTTTACAGAGTTAGTGTAGAAAAGTCACTGAGCAGACAGACAACAAACAGCAACGACAAACCTTGGGGAATGAGAAAAATCTGATTTTCAAAATGCCAAATTATATCATTTAAAATGTCTAGTTTTTTAACAAAAAATTGATGAGACATGCAAAAATAAATAAAATTGGGCCAAAAAAGTCATGGTGGCAGTAGGGAGACAGTCAATAGAAACTTCCTTGAGGAAGTCCATACTACTTGTTGGACATACAAAACAATGGCTTTAAAGCAGATGTTTTAAATATGTTCAAATAACTAAAAGAAACCGTGTATGAGAAATAAAGTATCAGAACGATGCCTCCCTAAATATAAAAATCAAAAAGGATACAAAAGTTATTTTTTTAAAAAAAGGAATAGAATAGAAAATCTCGAGTTGAAAAGTACAATGACTGAAATAAGAAATTTACTAAAGGAGCTCAGCAGCAGATTTGAGCAAGCAGAAAATCACCTATATTGAAGATAGATCAATTGAGGTTATCCAGTTTAAAAAACAAAAAGAAGAATGAAAAAAGTTGAAAATAAAAGGTATTCAATTAGGAAAAGAGGAAGTCAAATTGTCCCTGTTTGCAGATGACATGATTGTATATCTAGAAAACCCCATCATCTCAGCCCAAAATCTCCTTAAGCTGATTAGCAACTTCAGCAAAGTCTCAGGATACAAAATCAATATACAAAAATCACAAGCATTCTTGTACACCAATCACAGACAAACAGCCAAATCATGAGTGAACTCCCATTCACAATTGCTTCAAAGAGAATAAAATACCTGGGAATCCAACTTGCAAGGGACGTGAAGGACCTCTTCAAGGAGAACTACAAACCACTGCTCAATGAAATAAAAGAGGATACAAACAAATGGAAGAACATTCCATGCTCATGGGTTGGAAGAATCAATATTGTGAAAATGGCCATACTGCCCAAGGTAATTTATAGATTCAATGCCATCCCCATCAAGCTACCAATGACTTTCTTCACAGAATTGGAAAAAGCTACTTTAAAGTTCATATGGAACCAAAAAAGAGCCCGCATCACCAAGTCAATCCTAAGCCAAAAGAACAAAGCTGGAGGCATCACGCTACCTGACTTCAAACTATACTACAAGGCTACAGTAACCAAAACAGCATGGTACTGGTACCACAACAGAGACATAGATCAATGGAACAGAACAGAGCCCTCAGAAATGATGCCGCATATCTACAACTATCTGATCTTTGACAAACCTGACAAAAACAAGCAATGGGGAAAGGATTCCCTATTTAATAAATGGTGCTGGGAAAACTGGCTAGCCATATGTAGAAAGCTGAAACTGGATCCCTTCCTTACACCTTATACAAAAATTAATTCAAGATGGATTAAAGACTTACATGTTAGTCCTAAAACCATTAAAATCCTACAAGAAAACCTAGGCAATACCATTCAGGACATAGGCGTGGGCAAGGACTTCATGTCTAAAACACCAAAAGCAATGGCAACAAAAGCCAAAATTGACAAATGGGATCTAATTAAACTAAAGAGCTTCTGCACAGCAAAAGAAACTACCATCAGAGTGAAAAGGCAACCTACAGAATGGGAGAAAATTTTTGCAAACTACTCATCTGACAAAGGGCTAATATCCAGAATCTACAATGAACTCAAACAAATTTACAAGAAAAAAACAAACAACCCCATCAAAAAGTGGGCAAAGGACATGAACAGACACTTCTCAAAAGAAGACATTTATGCAGCCAAAAAACATATGAAAAAATGCTCATCATCACTGGCCATCAGAGAAATGCAAATCAAAACCACAGTGAGATACCATCTCACACCAGTTAGAGTGGCCATCATTAAAAAGTCAGGAAACAACAGGTGCTGGAGAGGATGTGGAGAAATAGGAACACTTTTACACTGTTGGTGGGACTGTAAACTAGTTCAACCAGTGTGGAAGTCAGTGTGGCGATTCCTCAGGGATCTAGAACTAGAAATACCATTTGACCCAGCCATCCCATTACTGGGTATATACCCAAAGGACTATAAATCATGCTGCTATAAAGACACATGCACACGTATGTTTATTGCAGCACTATTCACAATAGCAAAGAGTTGGAACCAATCCAAATGTCCAACAATGATAGACTGGATTAAGAAAATGTGGCACATATACAGCATGGAATACTATGCGGCCATAAAAAATGATGAGTTCATGTCCTTTGTAGGGACATGGATGAAACTGGAAACCATCATTCTCAGTAAACTATCGCAAGGACAAAAAACCAAACACCGCATGTTCTCACTCATAGGTGGGAATTGAACAATGAGAACTCATGGACACAGGAAGGGGAACATCACACTCCAGGGACTGTTGTGGGGTGGGGGGAGGGGGGAGGGACAGCATTAGGAGATATACCTAATGCTAAATGATGAGTTAATGGGTGCAGCAAACCAACATGGCACATGGATACATATGTAACAAACCTGCACATTGTGCACATGTACCCTAAAACCTAAAGTATAACTAAAAAAAAAAAAAGATGAACAGAGCCTCAGAGGTCTATGAGACACCATCAAGCACACTAACATATGCAAATGGGCATCCCACAAGGAAAGGAGAAAAAGAAAGGAACAGAAAGAATGCCTGAAGAAATAAGGGTGAAAACTTACCAATTTTGCTAAAAAGCATTAATCTACACATTGTTGAAGAAGCTCTGCAAACTCCACATAGTATAAACTCAAAGAGAACCATCTTAGACACATCATAATTAAACCATGAAGATCTGAATACAAGGAGAGAATATTGAAAAGAGAAGCAATTCATCACAAGTGCAAGGGATCCTCAGTAATGTTAACAGCTGGTTTCTCCCTGCCAAAAATCATGAAGGCCAGGAGGCAGCGGGATGACATATTCGTATTCAAAGTGCTCAACGAATAACCTATCAATCAAGAATTCTATATCCAGCAAAGCCATCCTTTAATAATGAAGGAGAAATTAAGTGTTTTCACATTAACAAAAAGGAAATCTGTCACTATCACATATTTTCTACAAGAACTATTAAAAATAATCCTTTAAAAAATGACAAGGAATTAATATGTCTAACTAGAATATATCTAACACAAAGTAGTTTGTGTTGAATAAAAAGGACATTATAGAAGTTGAATAAAAAGGACATTATAGAAGGCTAAGGCTAGGCATGGTGGCTCATACCTGTAATCCCAGCATTTTGGGAGGCTGAGGCAGGAGGATCACTTGAGCACAAGAGTTTGAGACCAGCCAGGGAAACATAGAAAGACCTCATCTCTGCTAAAACTTAAAAAAATGAGCCAGACATGGTGGCACATGCGTGTAGTCCTAGCTACTTAGGAGGCTGAGGTGGGAAGATTGCCTTAGCCAGGGAGATAAGGCTGCAGTGAGCTATTACCTCACCACTGCACTCCACCTGGGCAACTGAGTGAGACCTTGTTTCTGAAAGAATTTGTTTTTAAATTGTTAGAGACAGAATAACAAAATGGCAAACATAAATAATCATATCAATAATCATTAAATGTAAATGAATTAAACAGTCCAATTAAAAAGGAATTAAACACTGAATTGAAAAATGATCCAACTATATACTATGTATAAGATACACTTTAGATCCAATGTATACACAAATAGGTAAAAGTAAAGAATGGGAAAAATAATTCAAAAAACATGGGAAAAACGCAAACAGTATCCAAAAGATAATTAATGTGGTCATATTAATGTCAGACAAAATAGACTTTAAGGCAACAATTATCATTAGAGACAAAGAGGGATAAAATAATAAAAGGCCACTCTTTCAATAATATATAACAATTATGAACATTAATGCACTTAACAACTAAGCCCCAAAATACATGAAGCAAAAATTGTCATAATTGAAGGAGGAAATACAATCCAACAGTAGGAATTGAAGATTTCAGTACTCCACTTTCAATAATAAAGCACCTAGAACAAAGACAAACAAGGAAGTGGAAAACTTTAACAACACTATAAATCAACTAGATTTAATAGACATATATAGAACATTCCACTAAACAGCAACAGAACACACTTTATTCTCAAGTGCACGTGGAATATTCTTCAGGACAGATGAAAATGTTAGATTATAAAGTCAGCCTCAATGAGGGATTAAAATTTTGCAAAGTATATTAGTCAATGGAATAAAATTAGGAATCAATAAATGAAAGATATTTGGGAAATTTACAAATATATAGAAATTTAACACATTTCTAAATAACCATGGGATCAAAGAAGAAATCACAAGGGAAAAGTTAGAAAATATTTTGGGATGAATGAAAATGAAAACACAACATACTAAAACTGATGTCATACAGCTAAAGCAGTGCTTAGAGGGATATACCTGTGAATACAAATATACCTTGAATGCAAATAATGCTAAATGATGAGTTAATGGGTGCAGGAAATCAACATGGCACATGGATTCATATGTAACAAACCTGCACATTGTGCACATGTACCCTAAAACCCTAAAGTATAATAATAAAAAAAAATATATATATATATATATAAAATATTTCAAATCAATGACTTTTCACACTTAGAAATCAGAAAAAAAAAGTGTAAACAAAATCCAAAGCAAGTAGAAGGAGGGAAACAAGATTAGAAAGTAAATGAAATAGAGAATAGAAAAACATTATAGAAAATAAAACCAAAAGTTGGTTCTTAGCAAAGATCAACAAAATTGACAAACTATTAGCTTGACAGACCAAGAAAGATTAAAAAGAAGACTCAAATGACTAAAATCAGGTATGAAAGAGGGACATTACTACTGACCTTAGAGATGTAAGAAGGGTTATAAAGGAATACTTTGATCAATTGTATACAAAGAAATTAGATAAGTGAAATGGATAAATTACTAGAAAGAAAACTGTTTTGAGCATTAAATGAGATGTTTGTAAAGCTATTATTTTAGATTCTGCCCCATAGTTTGTCTTTTATTTCATTTCTGTACATGTATGGAACATGGCAAAATACTTCGCATTCCAGAATGACTCTTTATTTGTCATTTATCACTTGATTTTTCTTTATTTCCTACCAGATGAGGTCAAAATTATTTCTGATTAATAGACACTCCCCAGCATGATTTTAGCCAAGCCTTCTTATCCAACCTGATGTCCTCATTGCCTCAGAACACACACCCAGTACAGGAGTCCAGACAGCTTCCTCACTGCCCCATAAACATTCTATGTTGATTTCTCGTCCTCTGTCTTCATTCATAATGTGTCCCTTACCCAAACCTCTCCCGTCTGTTCCCAAAGTACATTTGCCTTGTTTCAACAATGAAACAACATGGAAAGTTCTTGATGGCAGAGATCACTTCCACATTTCCCCATGGAAGCTACCAGGACCTTGGCTCCTAGCCTGACTGTCCATCACCTGGAGAATTTTCAAAAATTATAAATGATTGATTTTTACCTCCCAGGAATACAGATCTGGTAGGGCTGTTAGGGATCAGGAATCTGTAATTTTATCAAACATCTTGATAACCCAGGTGTATCTTCTGTAGGACTGAATTTAATGTTGTGGCAACAAGGAGAAATGGAATAAACACTAAGAAGGTAGTCAACTCTTCAGACATGGGAACTGAGGTTCATAGAAATGAGGTGATTCCATGGCAAAAGACTGGGAGATTATAAATAGGTCCCTGGGTGAAATGATTGAAGTATAAATTATACTATTTGGGAAGATGTACATCTTGGAGCTCATTTGGCCTAGTAGGCATGTTATATGAATGAGCCCGAAAAGCCCTCTGCATATCAATCCCTAAATTGTTTATTTCTTACATAGCCGACTGGGATCCATTAGCTCAAAAGCCTGCAAGCACGATACTCAAATGTTTGCACATCCAAATTGTTTTAAACATAGTTTAAATAAGCAGAGTTTTAGCCATTTTGAGCCTACCTGCTTTGCATACCCCCAAAACTCTATCCAACATCTATAATCATACAGGTAAGCCCCAGGCCTAAAAGACCCTCAGGCCACTGTTGTGCTTCAGGGATCTCTGACCAGAGACTCCCTGCTCTGCTGGTGAGTAACACTGACATCACATAGAAACATACACATATAAGCTTCCCCTCCCAGTCCCTTCTTTCCCAGGAGTTCCCTTGCCTACCTCCCCTTCTGAGTAGCCATCCCTCTGCAGTAGCCTCTGGTCAGTTACATGCAGTGAGGGACTCCCCCTGCACGCAAACCTGCCAAAGCCTTATCCAGTACAGCCTTTTGTGTGTTGCTGCCATTTCATGGTCGTATCTTTTTTCCTTGATCAATCCATAAATTCTTCAGACCCCCTACACAGGTACCGTAGGGATAGATGAACAACATGTAGAGTCTGAAAGTCAGAAACGATGAGAATGGGAAGCACCAGTGGCTGGGATAAGAAGTAGATCAGCGGTGACCCTGGGGAATCACCTCTGTGTCCAGCAGGGCAGAGCTCAGGAATTGGGGTTCCTAGAATTGCCAGAGACCCTCACAGAAGCCTAAGTTACTTGTCTGTTTTGTAAAATATATGTTGATCTCATTCCTAGAAGTTGTGGCACACAGGAGGAGAGGGAAGAGAATATTCAGGACTTTCACAAACATTAGGTTCAGGAATTCACAGTTGTGAACTTTTAGAAAGTATCTTCAGGGGATAGAAAACCAAAATTAATTTCTTTTGTTGTGGACATCTTTTTTATTCCTAAAGAAGAGGCAGTTATAATGTTTAATATTTATCTTACATCATGGAGTGATATGCTCCCATGCGTTCTCATAACAGCTCTTCGTGTTTTCCTCACAGTGTTAGGGCTGTAAAGCTATCTTTGCTTTAGTTAAGCTGTAAAAACTGGTAATATACCCCTAATATAAAACTAATGTTCTCTAGCTCAGGCAAAGGGACAGTAAAAAAGGAAGAAATGAACCAGAAAAAAAAGACACTTTTACCTCTAATTGTGCAACTTGCCAATGTACTTGACTAATCTCGCTTTTATACTGTTCCGCCATGTTTTTTTGTTTGTTTTACTTTATTAAAATATAATTTATTGCCCATTGAATTAAACTAGGAAGCTCCATCTCACAGCTGAGGTGGACTTTAAGAAGTTACTCTTATGGCCTCAAAGTTTCTTCCATGATAAACCTTTGGAAGATCCACCTGTTTTGTTTTTCTCCATTGTTATGGACGAATATGTGTCCCTCCACCCCCAAATGTATACACTGAAGCATTAACCCCCAATGGGATAATATTTGGAGGTGGGGTGTTTGGGAAATAATTAGGCTTAAATTAGGAGGTCATGAGGGTAGAGCTCCCACAGTGAGATTAGTGTCCTTAGGAGAAGAAGTGATGATAGAGTGCTCTTTCCTTCAGCCATATGAGGACATAGTGAAAAGGTGGCTAGGCTGTCTGCCAGCAAGAGGGCCCTCACTAGAATTCCAATCTGCCAGCACCTTGATCTTGGACTTCCCAGCCTCCAGAACTATGAGAAATAAATGTCTGTTGTTTAAACAACTCAGTCTATGGTATTTTGTTATAGCAACCTAAGCAGACCGAGATACCCATGTACTGTAGTAAAAATGAAAATAACATAGCTAATACCTAACACTTGCATGGCACTTGGAATACTAACAGCTTTTCATATATTAACTCAATCCTTGAGTTAAGCACTGTTTTAACCTTATGATTGAGATGGGAAACTGAGGCAAAGAAAGCTTAAGACACCTGCCCACATTTATAAAGCTGGCAAGTGGTGGACCTGGGATGCACACCCAGTCACCTGGTTCTGGAACTGGTGGCCCACATGCTCAGCCACCTCTGCTAAGCCCCATGCTCTGGAGGTGGTTGGGAACCTTGCCCACCTCCAGATTGGTTTGGCCTCATGTGGCCTTGGCAGCGATGCCCAGGGAAGCTCAGGAGCCTGTGGTGGTAGGCACAGGTGAGTGCAGGGAGCAACCCTGTTAGTTAGGTGTGGTGCACTGACTGAACAGCGTAGAAAGAAGACGCATTCAGCATTTTTCCTAATTATTGGATTGTAATTCTCAAGCTAGAGCATTGCATATATATAACTTAGTCTCTTTCAGTACTTTCCAGGCAGGATGATGGTGTTATGGTCCTCTCTCAACAGATGGCTGCTTCCAGGTCTACTAGACGGTGAAACTCGGTCACTAGTTGGCTTGACATTCACTGTGACCAAGTAGTGAACTTGGACAGCTGTGTTTTTCCCTTTCAACCCAAGCAAGTGATTTACCCTGAGAAGATGCCATTCTCTTGGCTTGCCCACATAGGCGTGCTCCTTATAAGAGAGCCTTTTTGGGAACCCTGTGCGGAGAAGCGAGTGGTGATACCTTACAGCTGCTGCACAGCTGTATGGGGGAAGCCCAGCAGGTGTGTTGGCCATGGCATCGTCAGATATACCTGTCAGTCTCATTCTCCAGAGTCTCATAACACTTCCGCTTGCCCAAGTTGTATTCATTTTCAGTCATGCTGCCCTTGGAGATTCAGAAATCAAGTTTGAGTTTGAGGCTTTTTAGATGATTGCAAGGAATGGAAATGGGAAAATGTCAGAATTTCAGTCTCTTAGTGGCTTCAACATTCCATCACTGGCACTAGAATTTCTGAGATACTATTTTTTTTTCTATAATTGGTTCACAGGGAAACTGATACAGGAGGAGAATTACAGCTATAAAAACAATGATGAGAAGCAGTTGTACAGTCAGACAGGCAATAATGAAAGCAGACCCCAGAGCTTGTCTCCCTGGGCTCCACATAACTGAGATTCTGACATCTTGGCAACTGGGTGTGTGTGCCTTGTGTGCCCTGTGTTCTTGGAGCTCTTTTGCCGTGTTTGTGAAGGAGAGCCACTGAAGTGCAAAGATGAGCTGGGGAACATGGGGAACTGGGCTCCTGTGTCCAAGAGCCCATCTGGGGCTGGATCAAGCCAGCACTGAATCCCCCCGGCCTCCTGCCAGATGCTGACTCCTGGAGATCTTGGGTGTGAAACAGACTGTCAGCCCACCATTCCCTGGCTCATGACAGCCTTTGTAATCAGACCCAAGAAGAAAAATAAATAACTCAGGGCATATTTTCCCCGAGTGTCTCTCCCACTATTTTGGATGGCTAACATTATATAGTAGTTGGTAATAACTGTGAAATTACACAATCATCAATTTCTATACCTTCTTCTTTACCACAGTAAAGTCTCCATTTACTGTGTAAAATCAGACTTTGTACAGCACCCGTAAAAAGATATTTGTCAGAGATGTGGTGACTACAATGCAGTGAGTTATTTCCCAAGTGGTGAATAAACCTTGACAGAGATGAACAGTATAGAAGTCCGTAAGGAGGATGTTATAAATCTCAAAATTTACTTTGTGCTGAAATATTTTATTACAGATTGATGATACATGGGCAAAACGTATTGAGTGGTAAATCATTCAAATTAAGTAATTTCAGTTTGTGTGTGTGCCGTTAAACTTCATCTAGGTCTTAGATATTTTGGTTAGATTTTCTGAGACTCTTTTTATTAGAATTTAGTGAGGACATGTTTTGAAAAAGGTTTGGGTTACTAAGTATACAGAATACTAGGTATGTGACTGTTCAAAGCATGAAACTTCTTTGTTCACCAAATGTTCTCAATCATACGTGGAAGCTAAAGAAAAGTTAATCTCCTAGAAGTAAAAAGTAGAACAGAAGATACTAGAGGCTGAGAAGAGTTGGTGAAAGAGAAGGATAGGGAGAGATTATTAAAGGACCCAAAATTCTAGCTAGAGAGGAGGAATAAGTTCTAGCGTTCTGTAGCACTGAACAATTTATATAGTTAACAATAACATATTATACAGTTTCAAATAGAAGGAGGATAGTAAATGTTCCCAACACAAAGAAATGATAAACGTTTGAGATGATATATATGCTAATTACCCTAATATGATTACTATATATGTATTGAAACACCACTGTGTACCCCATAAATATGTCATTATTATGTATCAATTAAAAAATATTTCTTAAAAAAACTTATGATTTGCCTAAAAAAAGAAACATGTTTGTTAAAAATGCTATCTAGGCTACTTTTCTCATAATCCACTTGAAATTTCAGTGATTTATCTTTGAACCCAAACCGGTGTATTATCTCTTCCAAGGCCACGATCAGGTTGCCTGCATTATACCTGGGAACAGCACTCTATGGTTTAAGTTTGTTAATTTAGGTTCAGAGTGGATGAAAAGCAGGGATGGTAAATTATAATATAAGAGAATAACAGTTGGATGCTTAGAGGGTTGGTGGGAGGTTAAAGGGGAGGACTCCAAACAATGCATTTTGTATTTTCATCCAAGATTAACTCTGGGGAGACTGAGTCAATATCATACATTTACATTTTAGGTCAATGAGCAGAATGTTGAAAGAGGATCATTTCCAGCCTCTAACTGGAGAAATGCTGTTAGGGAGAGTGACCTCCCACTTTCTGACTATACTTCTTGTTTTCTTATACAGTGAGATTGGAGTGCTGAACCAGTTAGGGAGGACTCGAAGGGGGGAGAGTAGTAGTAAATATAGAACACACCATTCAGCTCAGTGAAGTGTCTGTGGGCCAGGCATCGCAATGAGTCTTAAGAGCTACAGTAGTCAGTACATCACAGTCCTTCCGGCTCATGTTGAAAGATGCACAGAGTGGCAAGCACCAAACGAAAGGAAAGCCAGAGGCCCTGTGGAGGCCAAGGGAAGGGCGCCCCAGCCAGCCTGGGCCAGTCAGGGAGTCATACTGGTGAAGCTGAGGCCAGGGTTGTTGTTAGAAGAGTGTTTCATGAGGGGGAACAATCTCAGCAGTAACACAGAAGCAAAAACCAGTGTGATGTGTGCAAGAGACAAACAGAAATTGGTATTTTTGGGAGCAGTAAATGATGGAGGGAAACTGGAAAATGAGGCTATATCCAGCCTCATGAATTTCTGGGCTTCGTCACAGAAAGCCTGTGTGCCTGCTGTGGAGCCTGAAGCAGGGGCTTTGAAGGAAGACTGATGCCATCAAGTTTATGTTTTAAAGAGATCACCCTGGCAACACTGGGGAGGATGGATTTGAGAGGTGCAAGCCCAGAATCACGGAGGCTGTCAGAAGAATCAAACCGCAATGACACAGGACTAAACCACTGCAGATTTTTTTTTTTTTTTTTGAGACGGAGTCTCGCTCTGTTACCCAGGCTGAAGTGCAGTGGCGCGATCTCAGCTTACTGCAACCTCTGTCTGCTGGGTTCAAGCAATTCTCCTATCTCACCCTCCTGAGTAGCTGGGATTACAGGCACCTGCCACCATGCCCAGAAAATGTTTGCATTTTTAGTAGAGATGGGGTTTCGCCACGTTGACCAGGCTGGTCTCGAACTCCTGACCTCAGGGTTCTGCCTGCAACTACTACAGGTCCAGAAAAATGTGCAGACCTACATTTTATTGTTTCTTTAATCTCAGATTTTTAAAAAATATCAATATTTTTTCCTCAATTTTTTTTGACTGTGGGAAATTGCACATAACATCAAATTTACTATCTTAACCATTTTTAAGTGTTCAGTTCAGTAACATTAAGTACATTCATAATGTGCAACCATCACCATCATCCATCTCCAGAACTATTTTCATCTTGCAGAACTGAAACCTTTTACACATGAAACACTAACTCTCCATTGCCTCCTCCTCCACTCCCTGGCAACCACCATGCTACTTTGTCTTCATGATTTTGACTACTGATAGAGTAGAACATACAGTATTTGTTTATTGCGTGTCTGACTTATTTCATTTAGCATGATGTCTCTTTAAGTTTTATCCATACTATAGCATATGCCAGAATTTCTTTCCATTTTAAGATTGAATAATAATCCATCATATGTATATACCACAGTTTGCTTATCCATTCATCTGTGGACACTTGAGTTGCTTTCACATCTTGGCTATTTCGAATAAGGCTGCTAGTAACATGAGTCTACAAATATCTGTTTCAGTTCCTGCTTGTATTAATAGCTCTTTGGGGTATATACCCAGAAGTGGGATTACTGGACTATATGGTAGTTCTGTTTTTAATTTTTTGAGCAATCACCATACTATTTTCTACAGTGGGTGTACAATTTTTTTATTATATATTTTAACTTCTGGGATACATGTGCAGAATGTGCAGGTTTGTTACATAGGTATACATGTACCATGGTGGTTTGCCGCACTCATCAACCCATCATCTAGGTTTTAAGCCCTCCATTCACTAGGTATTTGTCCTAATGATATCCCTCCCCTTGCCCCCCATCCCCTGGACAGGCCCTGGTGTGTGATGTTCCCCTCCCTGTGTCCATGTGTTCTCATTATTCAACTCCCACTTATGAGTGAGAACATGCGGTGGTTGGTTTTCTGTTCCTGTGTTAGTTTGCTGAGAATGATGGTGTCCAGCTTCATCCATGTCCCTGCAAAGGACATAAACACATCTTTTTATGGCTGCATAGTATTCCGTGGTGTATATGTGCCACATTTTCTTTATCCAGTCTGTCATTGATGGGCATTTGGGTTGGTTCCAAGTCTTTGCTATTGTGAATAGTGCAGCAATAAACATACGTGTGCATGTATCTTTATAGTAGAATGATTTATAATCCTTTGGGTATATACTCAGTAATGGGATGGCTGGGTCAAATGGTATTTCTGGTTCTGGATCCTTGAGGAATCACCACACGTCTTCCACAGTAGTTGAACTAATTCACACTCCCACCGACAGTGTAAAAGCGTTCCTACTTCTCCACATCCTCTCCAGCATCTGTTGTTTCCTGACTTTTTAATGATTGCCATTCTAACTGGCATGAGATGGTATCTTATTGTGGTTTTGATTTGCATTTCTCTAATGACCAGTGATGATGAGTGTTTTTTCATATGTTGTTGGCTGCATAAGTGTCTTCTTTTTAGAAGTGTCTGTTCATATCCTTCGCCCATTTTTGATGGGTTTTTTCTTGTAAATTTGTTTAAGTTTCTTGTAGATTCTGGATATTAGCCCTTTGTCAGATCAATAGATTGCAAAAATATTCTCCCATGCAAAAACTTTCTTCCATTCTATAGGTTGCCTGTTCACTTGAATGATAGTTCTTTCGCTGTGCAGCGGCTCCTTAGTTTAATTAGATACCATTTGTCAATTTTGGCTTTTGTTGCCATTGCTTTTGGTGTTTTAGTCATGAAGTTTTTGCCCATGCCTATGTCCTGAATGGTATTGCCTAGGTTTTCTTCTAGGTTCTTTTATGGGTTAAGGTCTTAGGTTTAAGTCTATAATCCATCTTGAGTTAATTTTTGTATAAGGTGTAAGGAAGGGGTCCGGTTTCAATTTTCTGCATATGGCTAGCCAGTTTTCCCAACACTATTTATTAAATAGGGCTTTCCACATTGCTTGTTTTTGTCAGGTTTTTCAAAGACCAGATGGTTGTAGATGTGTGGCATTATTTCTGAGGCCTCTGTTCTGTTCCATTGGTCTATATGTCTGTTTTGATACCGGTACCATGCTGTTTTGGTTACTGTAGCCTTGTAGTATAGTTTGAAGTCAGCGATGTGATGCCTCCAGCTTTGTTCTTTTTGCTTAGGATTGTCTTGGCTATCTGGGCTTTTTTTGGTTCCATATGAAATTTAAAGTAGTTTTTTCTAATTCTGTGAAGAAAGTCAATGGTAGCTTGGTGGGGATAGCATTGAATCTATAAATTACTTTGGAAAGTATGGCCATTTTCGTGATACTGATTCTTCCCATCCATGAGCATGGAATGTTTTTCCATTTGTTTGTGTCCTCTCTTATTTCATTGAGCAGTGGTTTGTAGTTCTCCTTGAAGAAGTTCTTCACATCCCTTGTAAGTTGTCTTCCTAGGTATTTTTTTCTCTTTGTAGCAATTGTGAATGGGAGTTCACTCATGATTTGGCTCTCTGTTTGTCTATTATTGGTGTATAGGAATGCTTGTGATTTTTGCACATTGATTATGTATCCTGAGACTTTGGTGAAGTTGCTTATCAGTTTAAGGATATTTGGGGCTGAGATGATGGGGTTTTCTAAATATACAATCATATCATCTGCAGAGACATTTTGACTTCCTCTCTTCCTGTTCAAATACCCTTTATTTCTTTCTCTTGCCTGATTGCCCTGGCTAGGGCAATACTTCCAAATTTCATATGGAAACAAAAAAGAGCCATATAGCCAAGACAATCCTAAGCAAAAAGAACAAAGCTGGAGACATCATGCTACCTGACTTGCAACTATACTACAAGGCTTCAGTAACCGTCCAATACTATGTTGAATAGGAGTGGTGAGAAAGGGGATCTCTGTCTTGTGCTAGTTTTCAAAGGAAATGCTTCTAGCTTTTGCCCATTCAGTGTGATATTGGTTGTGGGTTTATCATAAATAGCTCATAGTATTTTAAGATATGTTCCATAAATACCTAGTTTATTGAGAGTTTTTAGCATGAAGTGCTGTTGAATTTTATTGAAGGCCTTTTCTGCATTTATTGAGATAATCATGTGGTTTTTGTCATTGGTTCTGTTTATGTGATGGATTAGGTTTATTGATATGCATATGTTGAACCATGCTTGCATCCCAGGGATAAAGCCAAGTTGATCATGCTGGATAAGCTTTTTGATGTTCTGTGGGGTTCAGTTTGCCAGTATTTTATTGAGGATTTTCTCATCAATGTTCATCAGGGATATTGGCCTGAAATTTTCTTTTTTTGTTGTGTCTCTGCCAGGTTTTGGTATCAGGATGATGCTGGCCTGATAAAATGAGTTAGGGAGGAGTCCTTTTTTTTTTTCTGTTGTTTGGAATAGTTTCAGAAGGAATGGTACCAGCTCCTCTTTGTACCTCTGTTAGAATTCGGCTATGAATCCATCCTGTCCTGGGCCTTTTATCGTTGGTAGGCTATTAATTACTGTCTCAATTTCAGAACTTGTTATTGGTCTATTCAGGGATTTGACCTCTTCCTGGTTTAGTCTTGGGAGGGTGTTTGTGCCCAGGAATTTATCCATTTCTTCTAGACTTTCGAGTTTATTTGTGTAGAGGTGAGTATTCTTGGATGGTAGTTTGTATTTCTGTGGGATCAGTGGTGATATCTGCTTTATCATTTTTTATTGTGTCTATTTGATTCTTCTCTCTGTTCTTCTTTATTAGTCTGCCTGGTCTATCTATTTTGTTAATCTTTTCAAAAAACCAGCTCCTGGATTCATTGATTTTTTTTTTTTTAAGGTTTTTTCATGTCTCTATCTCCTTCAGTTCTGCTCGGATCTTAGTTATTTCTTGTCTTCTGCTAGCTTTTGAATTTGTTTACTCTTGCTTCTCTAGGTCTTTTAATTGTGATGTTAGGGTGTCGATTTTAGATCTTTCCTGCTTTCTCCTGTGGGCATTTAGTGCTATAAATTTCACTCTAAACACTGCTTTAGCTGTGTCCCAGAGATTCTGGTATGTTGTGTCTTTGTTCTCATTAGTTTTTAAGAACTTATTTATTTCTGCCTTAATTTCGTTATTTACCCAGTAGTCATTCAGGAGCAGGTTGTTCAGTTTTTGTGTAGTTGTGTGGTTTTGAGTGAGTTTCTTTTTTCTTTTCTTTTTTTTTTTTTTTTGAGATGGAGTTTTGCCCTTGTTGCCCAGGCTGGAGTGCAATGGTGCGATCTCAGCTCACCGCACCCTCTGTTTCCTGGGTTCAAGTGATTCTCCTGCCTTAGCCTCCCGAGTAGTGGGGATTACAGGCACACACCACCATGCCTAGTTAATTTTGTATTTTTGGTAGAGACAGGGATTCTCCATGTTGGTCAGGCTGGTCTCGTACACCTGACCTCAGGTGATCTGCACACTACAGCCTCCCAAAGTGCAGGGATTACAAGCGTGAGCCTCCGCGCCTGGACTTGAGTCAGTTTCTTAATCCCGAGTTCTAATTTGATTGCACTGTGATCTGAGAGACTGTTAGGATTTACATTCTTTTCCATTTTCTGAGGAGTGTTTTACTTGCAATTATGTGGTCAATTTTAGAATAAATGTGATATGGTGCTGAGAAGAATGTATATTCTGTTAATTTTTGGTAGAGAGTTCTGTGGATGTCTATTAGGTCTGCTTGGTCCAGAGCTGAGTTCAAGTCCTGAATATCCTTATTAATTTTCTTTCTCATTGATATAATATTGATAGTGGGGTGTCAAAGTCTCCCACTATTACTGTGTGGGAGTCTAAGTCTCTTTGTAGGTCACTAAGAACTTGCTTTATGAATCTGGGTGCTCTTGTATTGGGTGCATATATGTTTAGAATAGTTAGCTCTTCTTGTTGCATTGATCCCGTTACCATTATGTACTGCCCTTCTTTGTCTTTTTTGATCTTTGTTGGTTTAAAGTCTGTTTTGTCATAGGCTAGGATTCCAACCCCTGTTTTTTTGTTTTGCTTTCCATTTGCTTGGTAAAAATTCCTCAGTTTTTTTGTTTGAGCCTATGTGTGTCTTTGCATACAAGATGGGTCTCTTGAATACAGCACACCAATGAGTCTTGACTCTTTATCCAATTTATCAGTCTGTGTCTTTTAATTGGGGCATTTAGTCCATTTACATTTATGGTTAATATGGTTATATGTGAATTTGATCCTGTCATTATGATGCTAGTTGGTTATTCTGCCAGTTATTTGATGCAGTTTCTTCATGGTGTCAGTGGTCTTTACAATTTGGTATGTTTTTGCTGTAGCTGGTACCAGTTGTTCCTTTCCATGTTTAATGCTTCCTTCAGGAGCTCTTGTAAGGCAGGCCTGGTGATGATAAAATCTCTCAGCATTTGCATATCTGTAAAGGGTTTTATTTCTCCTTCACTTTTGAAGCTTAGTTCGGCTGGATATGAAATTCTGGGTTGAAAATTCTTTTCGTAGGAATGTTGAATATTGGCCCCCACTCTCTTCTGGCTTATATGGTTTCTGCAGAGAGATCTGCTGTTAGTCTGATGGGCTTCCCTTTGTTGATAACCTAACCTTTGTCTCTGGCTTCCCTTAACATTCTTTCTTTCATTTCAACCTTGGTGAATCTGATGATTATGTGTCTTGGGGTTGCTCTCCTCGAGGAGTATCTTAGTGGTGTTCTCTGTCTTTCCTGAATTTGAATGTTGGCCTGTCTTGCTAGGTTGAGGAAGTTCTCCTGAATAATATCCTGAAGAGTGTTTTCCAACTTGGTTCCATTCTCTCCATCACTTTCAGGTACACCAGTCAAACATCGGTTTGGTCTTTTCACATAGTCCCGTATTTCTTGGCGGCTTTGTTCATTACTTTTCATTCTTTTTTCTCTAATCTTGTCTTCATGCTTCATTTCATTAAGTTGATCTTCAGTGTCTGATATCCTTTCTTCTGCTTGATGGATTTGGCTATTGATACTTGTGTATGCTTCACGAAGTTCTCTTGCTGTGTTTTTCAGCTCCATCAGGTCATTTATGTTCTTCTCTAAACTGGTTGTTCTATATAGCAGTTCCTGTAAGCTTTTATCAAGGTTCTTAGCTTCCTCGTATTTGTTTAGAACATGTTCCTTTAGCTTGGAGGAGCTAGTTATTACCCACCATCTGAATCCTACTGCTGTCAATTCATCATACTCATTCTCTGTCCAATTTTGTGCCTGTGCTGGTGAGGAATTGTGATCCTTTGGAGGAGAAGAGGTGTTCTGGTTTTTGGAGTTTTCAGCATTTTTTTGCTGTTTTTTTTTTTTTTTCCAACTTTGTGGATTTATCTACCTTTGATATTTGATGCTCATGACCTTTAGATAGGATTTTGTGTGCATGTTCTTTTTGTCGATGTTGATGTTATTTCTTCCTGTTCGTTAGTTTTCCTTCTAACAGTCAGGCCCCTCTATTGCAGGTCTGCTGGAATTTGCTGGAGGTCCACTCCAGACCCTCTTTTTGTGGGTATCACTGGTGGAGGCTGCAGAACAGCAAAGATTGCTGCCTGTTCCTTCCTCTGGAAGCTTCATCCCAGAGGGGCACCTGCCACATGCCAGCCAGAGCTCTCCTGGATGTGGTGTCTGTTGACCCCTGCTGGGAAGTATCTCCCAGTCAGGAGGCATGGGGGTCAGGGACCCACTTGAGGAGGCAGTCCATCCCTTAGCAGAGCTCGAGAACTGTGCTGGGAGATCTGCTGCTTTCTTCAGAGCTGGCAGGCAGGAACGTTTAAGTCTGCTGAAGGTGCGCCCACAGCTGTCCTCTTCCCCCAGGTGCTCTGTCCCAGGGAGATCAGAGTTTTATCTGTAAGCCCCTGACTGGGGCTGCCGCCTTTCTTTCTGAGATGCCCTGCCCAGTGAGGAGGAATCTAGAGAGGTAGTCTGGCCACAGCCACTTTGCCACGCTGCTGTGGGTTCCACCCAGTCCGAACTTTCTGGCAGCTTCATTTACACTGTGAGGGGAAAACTGCCTACTCAGGTTTCAGTAATGGCGGATGTCCCTCCCTTCACCAAGCTTGAGTGTCCCAGGTCAACTTCAGAGTGCTGCTGACAGCAAGTATTTCAAGCCAGTGGATCTTAGCTTGCTGGCCTCTGTGGGATGGGACTCGCTGAGCAAGACCACTTGGCTCCCTGACTTCAGACCCCTTTCCAGGGGGAGTGAACGGTTCTGTCTTGCTGGGGTTCCAGGTGCCACTGGGATATGAAAAGAAACTCCCGCAGCTAGCTCAGTGTCTACCCCAATAGCCACTCTGTTTTGTGCTTGAAACCCAGGGCCCTGGTGATGTAGGCACATGAGGAAATCTCTTGGTCTATGGGTTGAAAAAACTGTGGGGAAAGGATAGTATCTGGGCTGGATAGCAGAGTCCATTATGGCTTCCCTTGGCTATGGGAGGGAGGTCCCCAGCTCTGTGCACTTCCTGGGTGAGCTGACAGCCCATCCTGCTTCTGCTCACCCTGCATGGGCTACACTGACTGTCTAACCAGTCCCAAAGTGATGAACCGGGTATTTCAATTGGAAATGCGGAAATCACCAGCCTTCTACATTGGTCTCACTGGGAGCTGCAGACTGGAGCTTTTTCTATTTGGCCATCTTGGAAAAACCTCATGGTTGTACAATTTTACAGCTCACCAGTTTTACAAATTCCCACCAACAGTGCACAAGAGTTTCAGTTTTCCCACACCCTCCCTAATACTTACCTTTTGCATTTTTGATAGTGCCCATCCTAATGGGTGTGAGGTGGCATCAGTATAAGCTATTTTAAACAGAAGTACTACAAGCACCCACGTTTCAACCATGAAGGTTTAACATAATATTTTCCGTAATTTGATTCTTAAGGAAATAAACATTAATTACCCTTTAGTTGAATTTTTCTGTAGACCTCAACTCAACCCCACTGTCCTCTTTCATTCTGAATTTGCTGCTTATCAGTTTTGTGCCTGTGTTTTATAATTTTACTATACGTATTTGTACCTATACTTAAAATATAGTATTTTTATGTATTTTTAATTTTTACAGCAATGGTATTATATTATGTGTAATATTCTGTGACTTGCTTTCTTCATGATCCAGTATTTTTGAAATATATTCATATTGATACATCGTTTAGCTTGAGTTTTTCCTAATAACTATTATATAGGCATACCTTGGAGACACTGCAGATTCTGTTTCAAACCACTGCTATAAAGTGAGTCATAGGACATTGTTGTTTTTCAGTGCATATAAAACTTATGGTTACACTATAGTCTATTAAGTGTGCTATAGCATTATGTCTAAAAAATATATATGCCTTAATTTAAAAATACTTTATTGTTAAAAATTCTAATATGACTTGAGCCTTCAGCAAGTCATAAGTTTTTTGTGGTGGTGGTTCTTGCTTTGATGGTGGTTGCTGAAGGTTGGATAGCTGTGGCAATTTCTAAATTTAAGGAAACAATGAAGTTTTTTACATTGACTGATTCTTCCTTTCACAAAAGATTTCTCTATAACACATGATGCTGTTTGATAGCATTTTACCAACAGAACTTTTTCTTTAATGGAGTCAGTCTTCTCAAACTGCTGCTGCTATATCAACCAAGTTTATCTAAGATTTTAAATTCTTTTTTGTCATTTCAACAATGTTCACAGGCCAGGTGCCATGGCTCATGCCTGTAATCCTAGCACTTTGAGAGGCCAAGTCAGGAAGATTGCTTGAGATCAGGAGTTGGAGACCAGCCTGGGCAACATAATAAGACCTGGTCTCCACAAAGAAATTTTAAAAATTAGCTTGGCTTCATGATGCATACCTGTAGTCCCAGCTACTCAGGCTGAGGCAGGAGTATTGCTTGAGTCCAGGAGGTCATGGCTGCAGTGAGTTATGATTGTGCCATCATACTCCAGCCTGAACAAAAGAGTGAGACCTTGTCCCTCCCCTCCAAAAAAAAAAAAAAAAAAAACACCTAAAAACCCCAGTGTTTACAGTGTCTTCACCAGGAGTGGATTCAGTCTCATGAAACCACTTTCTAAGCTCATCCAAAGGAAGCAACTCCCTATCTGTTTAAGTTTTATAATAAAATTGCAACAGTTACACCTTCTTCAGGCTTGCCTTCTAATTCTCATTCGTTTGCTATTTCTACCACACACAGTGACTTCTTCCACTGAAGTCCTGAACCCCTCAAAGTCTTCTATGTGGGTTGGAATCAATTTCTTTCAAACTCCTGTTAATGTGAATATTTTGACTTCTTCCCATGAATTAGAAATGTTCTTACTGGTTTCTAGAATGATAAATCCTTTCCAATAGGTTTTCAATTTACTTTGCCCAGATCTATTAAGGGAATCGTTATCTATGTCAGCTACAGCCCTACAAAATGTATTTCTTAAATAATAAGGCTTGAAAGTCATAATTACTTCATTGATTCAGGGGCTACAGAATGGATATTGTGTTAGCAGACATGAAAATAACATAAGTGCCCTTTTTCATCTCCATCAGAGCGCATGAGTGAGTGACCAGGTGCATTGTCAATGAGCAGTAATATTTTGAGAGGAATCTTTTCTTCTGAGCAGTAGGTCTCAACGGTGGACTTAAAATACATAGTAAATCATGCTGTAAATAGATGTGCTATCATCCAGGCTTTGTTGCTCCATTTCTAGAGCACAGGCACAGACGATTTAGCATAATTGTTTAAGGCCCTAGGATTTTCACAAAGGTAAATGAACATTGGCTTTAACTTAAAGTCACCAACTGCATTTGTTTCTAACGAGAGAGTTAGCCTGTCCTTTGAAGCTTTGAAGCCAGGCATTGACTTCTCCTCTCTACTTAGGAAGGTCCTAGATGGCATCTTCTAATAGAAGACTGTTTCATCTACATTTAAAATCTGTTGTTTAGTGTAGCCACGTTCATCAATTATCTTAGCTAATCATCTGGATAACTTTCTGCAGCTTTTCCATCAGTACTTGCTACTTCACCTTTTACTTTAATGTTGTCGAGGAACCCACCTCTGCCAACTTGGAAGTTTTCTTCTGAAGCTTCTTTACCTCTCTTGGCCTTCATAGAATTGAAGAGAGCTGGGACGTTGCTCTGGATTATGGTTTGGCTTAAGGGAATGTTGTGGTTGGTTTGATCTTTTATGCAGACCACTCGAATTTCTCATAACAGCAATAAAGCTGTTTTACTTTCTTATCATTCATGTGTTCACTGGAGCAGCACTTTTTTTTTTTTTTGAGACAGAGTTTTGCTCTTGTTGCCCAGGCTGGAGTGCAATGGCGCAATCTCTGCTCACTGAAACCTCCGCCTTCCGGGTTCAAGCCGTTCTCCTGGCTTAGCCTCCCAAGTAGCTGGGGTTACAGGTGCCCGCCACCATGCCCAGCTGATTTTTTTGTATTTTTAGTAGAGATGGGGTTTCACCATGTTGTCCAGGCTGGTCTTGAACTCCTGACCTCAGATAATCTGGCCACCTTGGCCTTCCAAAGTGCTGGGATTACAGGCATGAGCCACTGCACCTGGCCCTGGAGTAGCACTTTTAATTGCCTTCAAAAACTTTTCCTTTGCACTCACAGCTTGGCTATTTGGTGCAAGAGGCCTAGCTTTCAGCTTATCTTGGCTTTTGACATGCTTTCCTCACTAAGCTGAATTGTGTCTAGCTTTGGAGTTCAAGTAAGAGATATGTGACTCTTCCTTTTGATTGAACACTTAGAGCTCATCGTAGGTTATTAATTGGCCCAATTTCAATATTGTTGTACCTTGGGGAATAGGGAGTCCCAAGGAGAGGGAAAGAGACAGGGAAGAGCTTGTCAATGGATCAGTCAGAACACATACAACGTTTCTCAATTAAATTTGCCATCTTATATGGGTATGGTTTGTGTTGCCTCAAAATAATTGCAGTAATATCAAATGTCACTGATCACAGATCACCATAACAGATATAATAATAATGAAAAAGTTTGAAAGATTGTGAAAATTACCAGAATGTGACACAGAAACAAAGAATGAACACGTGCTGTTGGAAAAATGGCACTGAGAAGTAGATTACACCACAGGGTTTCCACAAACCTTCAACTTGTAAACAATGTGATGGCTGCAAAACACAAGAAAGCAAAGCACGATAAAATGAGGCATGCCTGTGTAGTGTTCTGAGGAAGTATATATTACAAACTATATATCAATTATCCTATTGATAGTCCCATAGTTATTCTACTTTAGACTATTTCTAACAATAGAGGTGTGAATGTCCCTCTGCATGGTTCTCTCACAGTCTTCTTTCTCCAGGGTTCCCTAGAGAATTAAGCCCTAATGTCCCATGTAACCCATTCTATGTAGGTATTAGCTTCTCACCTGCCTGTGCATCTAGAACAGCTATGAAACATCCTTGGGAGATTTGAGAAAAGAATCCCTCAAAACATGTTTTGAGTTTTATGGTTCAGAGGAGAACCACAGACTGAGAAAGTCTCTGAGTAGAATTACTGGGTCATAGGATTAGGGTATGGTTCTTACGTTATGTTATAAGACAATGGCCAAATGTCATTCAAAGTGATTTTCCAATTCACATTCCCCAGCACTGTATAAGTAGTTTATTCTCCATTCTTGGTGATAGTTGTTATTCCCAGACTTTTTTTGCCCACTAAGCAGTGTAGATGGTATCTTACTGTTTTAATTTTCAGTTTCTGATTATTAGCCTGAGTACATTTTTCATACATATTTTTGGTGTTTGGGATTTCTTCTACAAATTGCTGGTTTATATAATTACCACATTTCTATTTAGGTTTTATCTTTTTCTTATTTTAGGCTTCTTTATATATTCTGGTTACTAATATGTTATGGATAACAAATATATTTTAAATTTACTTAAGGTGTCTTTTTTAGATAGAAGTTTTTAATTTTATTTTTAATCAAATTTGTCATTCTTTTTCATTATGATTTGTGTTGTCTTTGTTTCTTTAGAAATTCTTAAATTTTTAGTCCAATTTACCATTCATTTCCATCATTGTTTATGCCCTTTTTGTTTCTTTAGAAATTCTTCCTTACCTATGTTTTTTTCCCAATATATTTTCTATAAGGTTTCAAGTTTCACTTTTCATATTGTAGTTCTTATTTCTCCTGCAACTGATCAACTGATTTTTATGGATAGCATGAGATAGATGTCTCATTTTATTTTCTTTTTAGAGATGGAGTCTCACTATGTTGCCCAGACTGGTGTGTGGTGGCTATTCATGGGCACCATCATAGCACACTAGAGCCTTGAACTCCTAGCTCAAACAATCCCCCTGCCTCAGGCTTCTGAGTAGTGGGACTACTGGCAGATGACACCATGCCCAGCTTAATTTTATTTGATTTTTTACAGAAATAACTGGCGGTCCAGGAACTATTTATTTCAGTTTGTCTTTGCACATGTCCATGGTTAACTGCTGCGTCATTGATTTTACTTGTGTGTAGGCTTGTTTCTCAGCTCTCTATTCTGTTGTAGTCTGTCTGTTTATCACTGTACTAGAACTGTACCATTTTAATTTTTATAATTTTAGCATAAATTTTGAGATCTGGCAGGGAGATTTCTTGCATTCTTTTTTCTTTATTATTATCTTATCTGTTCTTGGACCTTTGTTCTTATGCATGAATTTTAGAATTAATTTGTGCAGTTGTTAGGATTTATATTAAAATTATTCTTTGAGTTAATAGAATAATTTTGGGAGAACTGATATTTATGACTTTTTCTTTTTCATGTGAATATGCTATATCTTTGTGATGGCAGTGGTGGCCTGTCTGGAGCAGATGCCGCCATGATGCCAGCTGCAGTGGGAGAGGCGTAGCTTGGGCTGCATGCTCCACAGAGCCAGCAGGAGCCAGGAACGGGCGATAACCCCACCCCTTCCAAGTTGTAGGGGTGGGAGCCCCACCCTCCTGGGTGCAGCTGCATCTGGCTGTGGCTGTGGACCCAGGCATCTCTGCACTCTCAGGCCCAGCAAGACCCCCTTTCCTGCAGGCTCAGAAGGGCCTGCTGTCACTGTCTGACCTCTCCCCTCTCCTGGCATCTGCTCCAATTGTGGAGCAAAGTTGTGGCCAATCTCCAGTGCTGTCACAATCCAGCTAGGTGTGCACACCCTGAGGACGCCACCAACATGCCAGCCCTGAGCTGCCTTGGCCCCCTCTGGACTTTGGGCACCAATGAACATGGGACAGAGGCCAAGTCAGGACTAAGGGTGACTCAGTGTGGACCCACAGACACCCCTTGGCACAAACAGTATGGACACTGTGGGCACCATGGATAGCAGGTTAATGGCAGCAGGAGGCAGACAGGCTCCTGGGCAGAAAGGGGTGGGTCCCTGGTGAAACCCCACCCTCAGGTCAGGGATGGCCTGAGGCCTGGGGGCCCAGCCTGCTAGTTCTATGGACTGGAGTGAGAACTTATGGTGCTTTCTTTGGGCCTACCCGTGGCCACCCATGGACAAATCAGCATGCAGTTTCTCCCCTCTGAAGCCCATAAAAACCCTGGACTCAACTAGACTGGGGCAGATGACAGGATGACCTGCCTCTGGAGTGGAGCTACCCACTGTGGGCCTCCTCTTTGCTGAGAACTGAACAGATGATGGATGCCCTGCCTGCGGAGAGCTGCATACTGTGGGTCTCCCCTCTGCTGAGAGCTGAACAGACTTCAGGACAACCTGCCTGCGGAGATGAGCTACTCACTGCAGGTCTCCCCTCTGCTGAGAGCTGAACAAACGTTGGGACAACCTGCCTGCAGAGAGTAGCTACCCACGGCAAGTCTCCTCTGAGATGTTCTGTCACTCAATAAAGCACCTCTTTGCCTTGCTCACCCTCCACCTCGCCATGAGCCTCATTCTTCCTGGACATGGGACAAGAACTTAGGAGCCATTGAATGGTGGGGCCGAAATAACTGTAACACAAACAGGGCTGAAACATGCCCCTTGCTCACCATGTTGCAGGTGATGAGAAAGAGAGAAGAAAGGAGAGAGGATCTGTGGCCCTCTTGGGAGTCCAGACCTAGGAGCTCCCTGAGCCAGGGCTGTGACACACTCTTTGGAGTTCTGCAGTTCCTGTTGTCCTCAAGCTTCCAGGAGCCACCACATTTCCCTGTGCCAGCCATGGAAGCTGCTTGTGGTACATCTGGTCCAGCCACAGCCTTGCAGGGAGCTAGCGCCTGTGCTGGCACCTAGAGCTGTCTGCCCTGCTGCAGTCACTGTGCCTGTCTGTGCACAGTGGCTGGACCCCACACTCGCTTGTTCACACATTCCTTGCTGCTCTGCACCTGGTTGCCCTTGGCAGGCATGGGATCCAGGCTGGTAGCACAAGTGGAGCACAGCCTGCCAGGTTGAGTGGGTGGAACAAGCCCTGTGGACCCAAGCAAAACTCAGGCAAAGGTGCCACTGGCCATAAAGGTTTCTGGCCAGAAAAGTGACACCCCAAGGATCCTGTGACGTTTGCATATGATCAAGTGCTCTTGTAGTACCTTGACAATATATTGTAATTTACTTCAAAAAGGCCCTTCACGTCTTCTGTAAGGTGTAGTCCTGGGTGCTTTACATTTTTCCAGCTATTATCCCTTCAAATATTTATCTTAATTTATTTTCCGTGTTACTTAGCTATTCTTTTTTTAATGTCTTTTTTTTATACTGTTCTTCATTGCACAATCCAGAGTTAATCCCATCTGGACTGTTTTTATTTATTTAAATGGCCAAATCTTTTATTTCCAAAAATTCTAATTATATCTCTCCTGTATCTATATATTGTTTTATAGCTGTTTTGTTCCATAATTTGGGGGTATTTTTTTAAAATGGATGCACCTTAATTTATTTTTCTAAGTATCCTAAATATTCTTATTTTAAAATCTTCATCAGTCTGCTCCATAAATTTAATTCTTTTGTAATAAATTCATGTAGTGCTTTTTGCTGTCTTTCTTAGCATTGTGTGGCTTAAGTAGTTTTGTAGCTTTTGTTCACAGGCTCATTTTGTTGTTGCTGCTGTTTCTCTTTTTCCCACAATATTTGCCTTCCCTGTTTAGTGGTTATGTCCACCAAGTTCTGGGGCCTCCAATCCACCAAGTTCTGGAGCCTCCAATCCAGAATGATGTCTTCACAGGCAACTTGAGCTCCTGTCCCATGATGATATTACCACTGATCCAATCACTGCACCAGGGTTTAGTGGGAGTTGAGGGGCTGCGGTGGTTCCTGGTCACCAGGTTGTGTCTGCTTGCTCCACCTTTCCTTGGGCTGCAGCCTCCCAGAAGCTGGGGCCCAGGCATCAGTGAGCAGCAGGCTTTGCTCAGCTTCCTTCACAAGACTGGCTCCTTGTCTGCCTGCCCTGGGCAGCAGAGCACACCCAGTTCCTGCCTCCTGTAGGAGCCTGCCTGCAGCCTAGGAGCCTGGTGAGCTGAAGGCTCAAGCCCTTCCCTGTCTTTGTGTTCTCTTCCAATTCTGATTCACAACTCTTTCTTCATTTGCAAGAGGACCATGGTTTCTTCTATTTATATTTTTAATCCGTTACTGGCATATGTCACAACAGAGGATATGCATCATAGTGTGATTATATTTTGCCATCTCAACCCATCCTCAAATCTGATTAAAAAAATAATTTTCAAAGTTACATAGTGTTATTGTAAGATTTTCCTATCACAACAGGGCAATTGTGTACATTTCAGCCCCCTGCTTCTGTCTCTCTTTACACAATCATAGAATTGAGGGTGACATTCTTTCGGTAAATCATATCATGATCCACTAGCTGAAAGATTAATTCAAGAAAGATGATTAGAAAGAGACATCTGAATAGTTTATCTGAGCCATAAGGCATGGACATCAGTGACAGGATTTAAATAGCTGAAATGAATTCTCTTTAGTTTCCTTGTCTTAACAAATTAGCATCAAAATGTTTTTACCAGTTTAGGTAAGGTGGTGTCAGAAAATCTGACAGTTTTGCTGATCATAAATTATCGCTGTGCTCATGTGCTGACCGAAAGAATATTTTCTGTTAATAGAATATCTAGTGTGTGTTTTGGAACAAGAATGATAATACAATATTAGTATTGTCCTGGGATGTACCATACTCTGTGTAATTTTTTTCAACAATTTGTCAACAATCTAAGTAAATAAGAAATTGCGCCTTCTCTTTAGTAAACTGTCTATGTTCATTACTTCAAGCTTATAGAATAACAATGGTAATCAACCTGGAATTGATATGTCCTTTAGAATTAGGGTTGTATCTCCAAAAATGCCATATTAAATTTTGGTTAGTGCTGGCCATACTTTCTAGTGTTCTGCTGAGTTAATATTAGCCTGCATCTTATCTTCATCATTCCACCCAACCTTAAACCATGCCAGAGAAGCAGCCTCCCCCAGATTAAAAAGATAACATTACAGATTCTTCATGGGGCTGTCAGATTTACATTCACTTTAGGTTAAGTTAAAAGATACATGTTTAAAAGATGAAAATGGAATAAAGATACTTGGAAATAGTTCATTGTAGGCTTCACCAAATAATATTTGACATGTACAGTGAAATTTAACTGCTAAACTTAAGTGGCTTTTCGTATTCTCATTTACTATCAAGAGAAGGGGATGACAGCATTTGACTTAAAATAGTAAAATATCAAAGCTTTTCAGATGAAGAATTCAGAGAGCTAGGCACCTTCCCTTGGTCAGAGGCCACCATCACTTGATACTTCAAGGAAACTTCACTTGCATTCCCAAAACAGGACCTATATTTATTGTTTTGATATTTTTTAATTTTTAACATTAGATAAATATTAATTTTTTTCTCCAAAGCTTTCAAGACTATAAAATTCAGTAGGGTTCATCAGAATTCTAAAATGTGGAAATAAATTCCTTAAAACTTGAATTAATTTTATTTATACTTGAAGTCTCTTTAATATTAAATTTTTTGCTGAGGAAAAGGAATCTATGCCTTTGAATAGCCAAAGGAAAAAAGTTTGAATAAATAGAAATAATCAATAGCCATACAGATAAGCTTTGTTACTTTTAAAGCTTTACTTAAAAGCCAAAAGTAAGCCATTGTAAAGATGTTGTTTGATCTCAGAATCCTTTCAAGAAGAGTGATTACAGGTTTCAGAATGATAGCAGGATTCTCAAGTCTCCTCTTTCCTTCTTACATGTGTCCTGGACTCGAATCTGCATAGGGGCTGGGCGCGGTGGGTCACGCCTGTAATCCTAGCACTTTGGGAGGCTGAGGCAGGTGGATCTCTTGAGATCAGGAGTCTGAGACCAGCCTGCCCAACGTGGCGAAACCCTGTCTTTACTAAAAATACAAAAAATTAGCTGGGTGTGGTAGTGTGTGCTTGTAATCCGAGCTACTCGGGAGGCTGGGGTAGAAGAGTCGCTTGAACCTGGGAGGCAGAGGCTGCAGTGAGCTGATATCGGGCCACTGCACTCCAGCCTGGGCAACAGAGCAAGACTCCATCTCAAAAAAAGAAAAAAAAAAAGAAAAAAGAAACTGCATAGAGGCAGCTTCATCCTAAAAAGGAAAATCCATGGTGTTATGTCATGACAAATTGAGAGAGGTTTGCCCCTGGTTGGGAGTTTCAGCTATTGATTAAATATCTCCTTGCCACTATGAATGTGTCTGTAGCACCAGGGCAAGTGACCTGAGGGGCTCGCTGTCTTAAGCTGCACCAAGTGACCTGAGCCCTTTGGCTTCTCTTCCTGCCAGAAAAGAAGCCAAGAATTAAATCAAGGCAATCTCTTGAAGTTGCTTCTAAGACAGCTTCCATACCATCATACCGAGGAGAATCTGAGGGTTTTGTGGTGCTACATGGGTTGGCATTCTTTCCTTTTGTGGAAAACAAAGGAAGATAAAATTATAGGCAGGAATGTTATCTCTCTAACCTCTGAGAGGGAAGTTACTTTATCCTTGGAATGAAACTGTTAGGCTTTGCTGTTGCACACTCCACCAAACAAGAGAGTCATGAGCTACTCGTAGAAGTTACATACTATTTCTATTATGCAATCTAGGGCCTCTCAAACTTGGCAGTGAAAAGAAAACACATGCCCTAGAGAATATTAAGGTGTGGATGGCTGAAAGTCCCATGTTTTGTTAAAGTCTTATATGTCTTCCAAACAATTATGTAACTTTTGTATTCTATTCCAAAATGTATCCAGTTTTATATTAATAGAATTATAGTGTTTTTTCTTGCATTTGTGAATTATTGCATCCTTTTTGGAAAGCAATTTGGCAATATCTATCATATATGTATGCTTTCACCCAGCAATCTTACTCCTAAGAATCTGTCTCATAGAAATAAAAGCATCAATCCATGAAGATATATGCATAATAATATTTATGACCACATGTCATGGCAAAAATTGGAATGAAATGAATGGCATTCAGTAGGGGAGTGGTTGAATACGTGATAAATTGTGGAGCCTCCATGTCATGGAATACTGTACAGACATTAAAGAGAATGAATTGGAAATCTGCCAGATGATTTGAAGGGATTCTCGTGAGTAAAGTAAAATGCAAGAAAGTGTAAAGAGCCCACCTCTTTTTTTAGATATGGGATCTCACTCTGTTACCCAGGCTGAAGTACAGTGACATGATCATAGCTCACTGCAGCCGCAACCTCCTGGGCTTAAGTGCGCCTCCCATCTCAGCCTCCTAAGTAGCTGGAACATCAGGAGTGTGCCACCACACCTGGCTTTTTTTTTGTTTAATTTTTCAGTAGTAGTCAAGCAATCCTCCTGTCTCAGCCTCCCAAATTGTTGGGATTGCAGGCATGAGACACTAGGCCTGGCCCTGTGTGTGTACATATATGCTTTGTAACTAATATTAGCATGAGGAACTAAGTAACTCACCAGGTTGTCCGAGGTGGAAGGGGTGCAGGGAGAGTAGAGGATGAAGGAAGCAAAAATAAAGAGAAAGGAGAAGGGGGGAAGAAAACATCCCTTTTATATCATTACATAAAATTAGATGCGTGATATATGTAATACGAATTTTAGATAAACAAATTTTCTCCCTTCTTGTAAAATTGAAAAAATGCACAGGTTTGTGCTTTGCATTCCTCTTGACCCATAACAACGTAGCTCTGGGAACAGCTATATATTGGCTTCAGAAACGTGGACAAGACAACATCCTTAGGACAAAGATCCACCAAGGATAAGCCACTGCACTGCCTGCGGCTGCTAGCATGCCTGCACCCACGAAGGTCCTGTTGATTCTGTCTATTCATGAAGTTAACACTGAGGGGCTTCTTCACTGAGGCAGACTGTGGTCATTTTAAAGGTCCCCTAGACTTTGGTACCTTGGTTCTGGGGTTGATTTCTGCTGGCTCCCCTGTCTTTCATGTATCACCTGATTTGACCTCTAGTTTTCAGCAGTAATTCTTGGTTGTTTCTGTGTTCCACCTTTGGTCACTGACTTTAACTTTGTTTTGACCTCTAGTTTGCATGTAATTTCTGCATCTGAACCATTAGTTTCATTGTGAAGTACTTTGTCCTCAACATTTTCACTCATTTTCTTGGCCTTTACTTGGAACAACCTGTCTTCTTGATCCACTTCATCATGGTTCAGGGTCAAGGACACTTTTAATACGTACTGTATTAAATGCAGATTCTTTTCCCATTGACTTTTTTCATGGAGCAGTCCAAAATAGCTACACTATTAACGACAGAGATTCACATGGATCTCTAATGTGTTTCATGTTGCTTTAAAAGTATGAATCCTGTAGTTAAATTTGGATGTTTGGGTTGGACTCTGTCTCAGTTTACCATTTTAATTTCTTTGTCTTTAAAAATAAACTCACAATCTCAGTTTCAGGAGGAAATCTTAAAGGTATAAAATCTAACTATATATCGGATACAGGAATCTTTTCTGAAACACTTCCACAAAGTGCTTGGCCAAAATTTCTGAACGCTTTCCTGTTATTATAGGAAACTCACTATCCTCAGAGGCGAACCATTGTCATCTGTGTACATTTCTTCCTTATTTACATTAAACTTATATCTGGCCAGTGATTTGCTCATACTTTTACTGGCAGCCAGATAAAAATTATATTTTTTTATGAATGAAGATGACATCATCAAGAACCTCTAAAAAGTTTTATACACAATGTATAGCATTCAACTTTTAAAAATTACCAGGCATTGGGTCAGGTGCGGTGGCTCATGCCTGTAATCTCAGCACTTTGGGAGGCCGAGGTGGGCAGATCACGAGGTCAGGAGATCGAGACCATCCTGGCTAACACAGTGAAACCCTGTCTCTACTAAAAATACAAAAAATTAGCCAGGCGTGGTGGTGGGCGCCTGTAGTCCCAGCTACTCGGGAGGCTGAGGCAGGAGAATGGCGTGAACCTGGGAGGCGGAGCTTGCAGTGAGCTGAGATCGCACCACTGTGCTCCAGCCTGGGAGACAGAGCAAGATGCCGTCTCAAAAAATAAAAATAAAAAATAAAAAGAAAAATAAAAATTACCAGGCTTGGAATAAAAAGAAAAATAAAAATTACCAGGCTTGGAATAAAAATTCCAAGAACAAGGACCATTAAATAACTAAAAATCAAGAGAGAAGAAACTGATAAAATCACCTTGTGAGACTGCTGGGAGCTCTAGGTTGCTACTTTCTTCTCTACTTCAGTGTTCTGTGCTGCAAATCAGCAAAGGACCCAAGGAGAAAAATCAGCAGGGAAGGCCTGGCTTACATGTTTGTATGTTTTGCTTCATGCTGGCATTAACATGCACAAATCCTGGCTGCTGTTATTGCTCTCTAATACCTTCAAGTAGCCTTGTGATTTTTGCTGTTTTTAGTGAGAGGGTTGGTCTGACATAAGCAACTTCCTCATAGTCAGAAACATGCTGAACATGTGATAATGAGAAATGTCAATTAAGCATTATTTATTTTCACAAACTTTGAAATCAGGTAACTTTAGAAGAGTTAAGGCTTCAACTTCACAATTTCGGGACTAGCGTACAGGCCTTTATTTTTATTTCTGGAGACTGATTTCAGTATAGGAAAGTGAGATGCATTATTCATGCCAGATAACCTTACCAGTGAGTTCCTATATTTGTGTTCCCTTTGTGAATATCTATGCAGAAGAGTATTTAGGTGGGTTGCAGCATCACACAAGAATGGCAAGTCTTTGATCCTTTTTTCACCATTGGATTTTGCCTGTATTACGAGAAAAAAGGATTTCTTTCAGTACTTTAGAAAATATCTTTAATACCGTAATCTGATTTTATATAGCACAGCCAAAAATACCATGTTGTACATCTGATCCATCTAGCCAAGCATTGAATTGCTGTGGTTCAAGCCACAAGAAGTTCAAGCCATCTCACTCATCATTTTATTATGTGTGTTTTTAAGGTTTTAGTACAAAGAATTTTGTGAATGATTCAATGAACTGACATAAATAATTTCTATAAAATGTTGTTATTGAATGTTATCATATAAACATGTTATATTTTACAGCACGTATGAAACTACCATCCCCAGGAGGAAAATTTTAGATATTCTTATTACATTAAGCTCCTTTAAAAAAGTTTTTTAAAACTTTTTCCAACACACAAAACTAAATATTTTCCTGCTGCTGTTTCATCAGCACCATGTCCACCATTTCTTCAGTCACATCAAATTTCTCATCACATCACAGATAGAGTTTACAGTGCTCTCATCAGCTGCAACAGAAAATGTCACAAATAATTTATCTTTTCGTGCAACTTGTCCTGCAAGTTTTGCACTAATTCTTCAATACCCTGAACAACAGTGTTTCAGGCTACACTTATATTTACAAAAGGTTATTTATGTGTGTTCAGGATACATGATTACAGCTACATTCAATAAACACTTTTAAAAACTCATCACCCCTAAAAGGCTTCATGTTCAGCAGTTCACTTAACTCATTATTTCACAGTTGCAACAGCTATTTGTTCACATTCACAAACAAATCTTACTGAAGTTGTAGTTCTTTTTCCTCATGTTATTAAGTTTTCATCATAAATCTTGCCCTATGCCAGCATTTATTGTGGTTTATTTCAAAATGTCATTGTATGTTGTATTCCTTCGCTACAGATATGCTTATTTGCATATTAAACACCTAACATATTTTTACATGGAAGTGAAGAAAATTATTTTCTCACATTTTTATGGCACATTCAGTATTTTGGATCTTTATTTTGTTGCTTTAATATGAGGATATAAGAATTTTTTTACTTATATTCAAATAAAAGAGAAATAAAAGCACAGTTTGACAACTAATGGTAATTTACATTTGGCCTAAGAGTTGTATAGACATTAGAGAGCAGTGGAGACTGTGGCAAAGGAATACATGCCCTGTCTAAAGGTGCAAAGTCTCTACCTCACTGCAGCTAGGTATCATTTAGTATTTCCAGATCTTCTGCTTTTATTAATAAAAGCCAGAAATTCAGATTTTTGTAGGAAATTCCTCAAGTTTGAATGTTGTTAATTAATAACATGATTTCCAAAAATAATGTGTAGGCCAAACAGAATATACACACACACACACACACACACACACACACACACACATATTGTGCTGATGGGGCTTGTGTCAGTTTAAAACCTCAGTTTTATATAATCATAAATTCCAAGAATGTGAGAGCTGGACGGAACTTTAGAGTATATGTAAAATAAATAGCCACTGAGGGGAAAGACTAAGACCAGACTCCCGACTCCCGACTCCCAGTTCAGGACACTACAGGTTTCTAATCTGTTTTATAGAAAATATTTTTGATCTGAAAAGTTGAAAATCAAAGCAGAAAGAGTTCAAAGAATGATGGTTAGTTTGCTATAAGTGGCTTATTTTTTTACCTGAATTAACTCGGCAGTTCTATCTACCTTTTGCTCATTTTTAGCTTAATAGATTTGACTATGTGGAGACAAAGGGGAGTTAGTACTGTCTGGGTTTCCTCATGTTACCTATGATTCAGAATTAATTACTGTTTGCTTCCTGCTTTAGTTCAGGTAGGTAGAAAATTCTGTTTTCACAACATGGAGCATTAGCTATTCCAGGAGAAATGTCTGTTTTAAACGTTGTGGGAGTGAAAGCATTCCTCACAAGATTTAAAGTGTTTGAATTTAAAATTAGGCTGTTTTTTTTCAACTGAATTAGGAGGGATTTTACAGTGAACGTTCCTAAACGTTCAGAGTCTCCTGTCCAAAAAGAAAACAAAAGGATTGGGCCTGGACATTAACAAAAAGAACAGCAAAATGACTCTGAAGTCATGTGAAAGCAGAATTAGTAAATTCCATGTGAAATTATTCCATCACGTGTTGGCCTTGCTGTTGCCTTTTTAAAAAATAGGATAATAAGGTTTAACCTTTCTTTCCACTTCATTCTTCCATCTGTGATGTAGTTGGATGATTGCTTAGTGCTATTTATTGAGGGTTTTGGTTTTTGCATTTCTTAAGAAAAAAAGTTTGGGGTAATGTAGAAACACCCTGAGCCTAGCACAGTTGGAGATAGGTGACCAAAAAGTGGACTCTGTTTAGGCAATCTGTGAGAACAGACTTGCGATACCACCAGCGGGGATGATCACACTGATCCCACAGGCATCTTGGGATGAAGTAGGGAAGTGTACCTGCTGTGACATCTACCCGGAAGTAAAACAGTAAAAGTGTCGTCGGCATTCATGATTGATGTCATTTTATATTTCTCTTTATATGGTTTGGTAATCTGAAACACGTAGCTGAATAGTTTTATTACCACTGGTAGTTAACAACAACCTGCTGGAGATGCCAGTGACAAGCTGAAATTCAGAACCGCATGCTGGGAGAAATGTGATTTGGTATTTTCACTCACCCACAGACATTTTGTATTTGTGGTGATCCAATCTCAGCTTTTTAATTCTGTCTAAGAAGTTGCTATTTCCAGGGAAACATTTCTGCCATAATTTCAAAAAGGGAGAGGTAAATCTACCATATCACCTGGAGATTGACAGGAAGGGAAGGAAAACAACTCTTTTGAATGCCTTTGGAAGAAAAAAACCTGAGCCATTTTAGTCATTCCCATTTCAGAAGGTTATTCTTATCTGAAAAAGACATTTGAAAAGTTGAAATGGAATACTGCCACTGCCATACCTCACATGGCAAAGGGAAGTAATAGGCAATTATTTTTGTAGGTGCTTCTCAAAAGACAAGCTACATAGGACTAGGCCTACATTTCTAAGAAAAAATGGGAAAATCAGCAGTTATTCAGTGAATTTCAGTGTCAAGAGTCAGTCATGATTTTTGCCCTGCAGTACATAAATTGAGTTTTCTGCAGGGAAAATAGCTTCCAGTCCCTCTTCCATTGTAATGATAATATGGTTTTATAATATAAAACACTTAAAAACATAAATAATTACACATAATAATTGATTTCGATTTTTCACTTCAAAGGTGTCTATTGAGCACCTACTATGTTCTGTGCAGGCCAGGTGTTGGGGCTTCAGTAGTGCTCAGACAGGCATGCTCTGGACCCTCTCCCACAATGCCTGAGGATTCCACCGAAGGCTCCTCCACACATTATATTGGTAAATGCACACAGACTTGTGAATAATTTTGTAAGAGATTATCTTACACAAGCAGTTCTGCAGCATCATATGACCTATCCAACAGGTCATTCTTTACTGATGAATATAACCATGCACCACACTCTTTAATGACTACACAGTATTCAGTTGCATGTTTCTACCATTGTTTAGGTAAAGCTGTCTTCTATTTAAAAAATTATTTTGATGGAAAGCCTGAAAATGAGGTCCAGCTTGATTTGTAGCCAAATGGCTAACCAATTGTACAAACACTTAGAAAAAACTCCTTTTTTTCTAATTTATAATGCTGTTTCTGTCACCTGCTGAGATCTCCTTCTGTACCCTTCATTTCATGGATTAGTCTGTTTCCCACTGTGTAATAGTATAGCATTTACCCTCTGGTGGTACACCCCCTTAGCACTTCCCCTTCTATTCCCCACACCCCCTGCTATTCTCACAGATTTATTCTTCAACATGGCCTTTGGATATCACTTTTTCAAGGTCACTTCCCCGCAGAATAGGAGTTACCACCTTTTTTTTATTAGTCCCTTATGTTTTCAGTTAAATTTATATACAAGTTTTTATTTATTTGTAAATAATTTAAATGGGACTTTTAATGTTCTTTCTTAAACTAATCAAGCTGTTTTTTTAAATTTAATTTAATTTTATTATTATCATACTTTAAGTTTTAGGGTACATGTGCACAATGTGCAGGTTAGTTACATATGTATACATGTGCCATGTTGGTGTGCTGCACCCATTAACTCGTCATTTAGCATTAGGTATATCTCCTAATGGTCTTCCTCCCCTCTCCCCCCATCCCACAACAGTCCCCGGAGTGTGATGTTCCCCTTCCTGTGTCCATGTGTTCTCATTGTTCAATTCCCACCTATGAGTGAGAACATGTGGTGTTTGGTTTTTTGTCCTTGCGATAGTTTACTGAGAATGATGATTTCCAGTTTCAGCCATGTCCCTACAAAGGACATGAACTCATCATTTTTTATGGCTGCATAGTATTCCATGGTGTATATGTGCCACATTTTCTTAATCCAGTCTATCGTTGTTGGACATTTGGGTTGGTTCCAAGTCTTTGCTATTGTGAATAGTGCTGCAATAAGTGTACGTGTGCATGTGTCTTTATAGCAGCATGATTTATAGTCCTTTGGGTATATACCCAGTAATGGGATGGCTGGGTCAAATGGTATTTCTAGTTCTAGATCCCTGAGGAATTGCCACACTGACTTCCACACTGGTTGAACTAGTTTACAGTCCCACCAACAGTGTAAAAGTGTTCCTATTTCTCCACATCCTCTCCAGCACCTGTTGTTTCCTGACTTTTTAATGATGGCCATTCTAACTGGTGTGAGATGGTATCTCATTGTGGTTTTGATTTGCATTTCTCTGATGGCCAGTGATGATGAGCATTTTTTCATGTGTTTTTTGGCTGCATAAATGTCTTCTTTTGAGAAGTGTCTGTTCATGTCCTTCCCCCACTTTTTGATGGGGTTGTTTGTTTTTTTCTTGTAAATTTGTTTGAGTTCATTGTAGATTCTGGATATTAGCCCTTTGTCAGATGAGTAGGTTGCAAAAATTTTCTCCCATTTTGTAGGTTACCTGTTCACTCTTGATGGTAGTTTCTTTTGCTGTGCAGAAGCTCTTTAGTTTAATTAGATCCCATTTGTCAATTTTGGTTTTTGTTGCCATTGCTTTTAGTGTTTTAGACATGTCCTTGCCCATGCCTATGTCCTGAATGGTATTGCCTAGGTTTTCTTCTAGGGTTTTTATGGTTTCAGGTCTAATATGTAAGCCTTTAATCCATCTTGAATTAATTTTTGTATAAGGTGTAAGGAAGGGATCCAGTTACAGCTTTCTACATATGGCTAGCCAGTTTTCCCAGCACCATTTATTAAATAGGGAATCCTTTCCCCATTGCATGTTTTTGTCAGGTTTGTCAAAGATCAGATAGTTGTAGATATGTGGAGTCATTTCTGAGGGCTCTGTTCTGTTCCATTGATCTATGTCTCTGTTGTGGTACCAGTACCATGCTGTTTTGGTTACTGTAGCCTTGTAGTATAGTTAGAAGTCGGGAAGCATGATGCCTCCAGCTTTGTTCTTTTGGCATAGGATTGACTTTGTGATGCGGGCTCTTTTTTGGTTCCATATGAACTTTAAAGTAGTTTTTTCCAATTCTGTGAAGGAAGTCATTGGTAGCTTGATGGGGATGGCATTGAATCTATAAATTACCTTGGGCAGTATGGCCATTTTCATGATATTGATTCTTCCTATCCATGAGCATGGAATGTTCTTCCATTTGTTTGTATCCTGTTTTATTTCATTGAGCAGTGGTTTGTAGTTCTCCTTGAAGAGATCCTTCACATCCCTTGTGAGTTGGATTCCTAGGTATTTTATTCTCTTTGAAGCAATTGTGAATGGGAGTTCACTCATGATTTGGCTCTCTGTTTGTCTGTTATTGGTGTATAAGAATACTTGTGATTTTTGTACATTGATTTTGTATCCTGAGACTTTGCTGAAGTTGTTTATCATCTTAAGGAGATTTTGGGCTGAGACAATGGGGTTTTCCAGATATACAATCATGTCATCTGCAAACAGGGACAATTTGACTTCCTCTTTTCCTAATTGAATACCCTTTATTTCCTTCTCCTGCCTAACTGCCCTGGCCAGAACTTCCAACACTATGTTGAATAGGAGTGGTGAGGAGTGCATCCCCGTCTTATGCCAGTTTTCAAAGGGAATGCTTCCAGTTTTTGCCCATGCAGTATGATATTGGCTGTGGGTTTGTCATAGATAGCTCTTATTATTTTGAGATACATCCCATCAATACCTAATTTATTGAGAGTTTTTAGCATGAAGCGTTGTTGAATCTTGTCAAAGGCCTTTTCTGCATCTATTGAGATAATCATGTGGTTTTTGTCTTTGGTTCTGTTTATATGCTGGATTACATTTATTGATTTGCGTATGTTGAACCAGCCTTGCATCCCAGGGATGAAGCCCACTTGATCATGGTGGATAAGCTTTTTGATGTGCTGCTGGATTTGGTTTGCCGGTATTTTATTGAGGGTTTTTGCATCAATGTTCATCAAGGATATTGGTCTAAAATTCTCTTTTTTGGTTGTGTCTCTGCCCGGCTTTGGTATCAGTATGATGCTGGCCTCATAAAATGAATTAGGGATGATTCCCTCTTTTTCTGTTGATTGGAATAGTTTCAGAAGGAATGGTACCAGTTCCTCCTTATACCTCTGGTACAATTCGGCTGTGAATCCATCTGGTCCTGGACTCTTTTTGGTTGGTAACTTATTGATTATTGCCTCAATTTCAGAGCCTGTTATTGGTCTATTCAGAGATTCAACTTCTTCCTGGTTTAGTCTTGGGAGGGTGTATGTGTCTAGGAATTTATCCATTTCTTCTAGATTTTCTAGTTTATTTGAGCAGAGGTGTTTGTAGTATTCTCTGATGGTAGTTTGTATTTCTGTGGGATCAGTAGTGAAATCCCCTTTATCATTTTTTATTGCGTCTATTTGATTCTTCTCTCTCTTCTTCTTTATTAGTCTTGCTAGCAGTCTATCAGTTTTGTTGATCTTTTCAAAAAACCAGCTCTTGGATTCATTAATTTTTTGAAGGGTTTTTTTTGTCTCTATTTCCTTCAGTTCTGCTCTGATTTTAGTTATTTCTTGCCTTCTGCTAGCTTTTGAATGTGTTTGCTCTTGCTTTTCTAGTTCTTTGAATTGTGATGTTAGGGTGTCAATTTTGGATCTTTCCTGCTTTCTCTTGTGGGCATTTAGTGCTATAAATTTGCCTGTACACACTGCTTTGAATGTGTCCCAGAGATTCTGGTATGTTGTGTCTTTGTTCTCGTTGGTTTCAAAGAACATCTTTATTTCTGCCTTCATTTCGTTATGTACCCAGTAGTCATTCAGGAGCAGGTTGTTCAGTTTCCATGTAGTAGAGCGGTTTTGAGTGAGTTTCTTAATCCTGAGTTCTAGTTTGATTGCACTGTGGTCTGAGAGATAGTTTGTTATAATTTCTGTTCTTTTACATTTGCTGAGGAGAGCTTTACTTCCAACTATGTGGTCAATTTTGGAATAGGTGTGGTGTGGTGCTGAGAAGAATGTATATTCTGTTGATTTGGGGTGGAACGTTCTGTAGATATCTACTAGGTCCGCTTGGTGCAGAGCTGAGTTTAATTCCTGGGTATCTTTGTTAACTTTCTGTCTCGTTGATCTGTCTAATGTTGACAGTGGGGTGTTAAAGTCTCCCATTATTATTGTGTGGGAGTTTAAGTCCCTTGGTAGGTCACTCAGGACTTGCTTTATGAATCTGGGTGCTCCTGTATTGGGTGCATATATATTTAGGATAGTTAGCTCTTCTTGTTGAATTGATCCCTTTACCATTATGTAATGGCCTTCTTTGTCTCTTTTGATCTTTGTTGGTTTAAAGTCTGTTTTATCAGAGACTAGGATTGCAACCCCTGCCTTTTTTTGTTTTCCATTTGCTTGATAGATCTTCCTCCATCCTTTTATTTTGAGCCTATGTGTGTCTCTGCACATGAGATGGGTTTCCTGAATACAGCACACAGATGGGTCTTGACTCTTTATCCAATTTGCCAGTCTGTGTCTTTTAATTGGAGCATTTAGTCCATTTACATTTAAAGTTAATATTGTTGTGTGTGAATTTGATCCTGTCATTATGATGTTAGCTGGTTATTTTGCTCATCAGTTGATGCAGTTTCTTCCTAGCCTCGATAGTCTTTACGATTTGGCATGATTTTGCAGTGGCTGGTACCGGTTGTTCCTTTCCATGTTTAGTGCTTCCTTCAGGAGCTCTTTTAGGGCAGGTCTGGTGGTGACAAAAATCTCTCAGCATTTGCTTGTCTGTAAAGTATTTTATTTCTCCTTCACTTATGAAGTTTAGTTTGGCTGGATATGAAATTCTGGGTTGAAAATTCTTTTCTTTAAGAATGTTCAATATCGGCCCCCACTCTCTTCTGACTTGCAGAGTTTCTGCTGAGAGATCAGCTGTTAGTCTGATGGGCTTCCCTTTGTGGGTAACCTGACCTTTCTCTCTGGCTGCCCTTAATATTTTTTCCTTCATTTCAACTTTGGTGAATCTGACAATTATGTGTCTTGGAGTTGCTCTTCTCCAGGAGTATCTTTGTGGCATTCTCTGTATTTCCTGAATTTGAATGTTGGCCTGCCTTGCTAGATTGGGGAAGTTCTCCTGGATAATATCTTGCAGAGTGTTTTCCAACTTGGTTCCATTCTCTCCGTCCCTTTCAGGTACACCAATCAGACGTAGATTTGGTCTTTTCACATAGTCCCATATTTCTTGGAGGCTTTGTTCGTTTCTTTTTATTCTTTTTTCTCTAAACTTCCCTTCTCGCTTCATTTCATTCATTTCATCTTCTATCAGTGATACCCTTTCTTCCAGTTGATCGCATCGGCTCCTGAGGCTTCTGCATTCTTCACATAGTTCTCGAGCCTTGGCTTTCAGCTCCATCAGCTCCTTTAAGCACTTCTCTGTATTGGTCATTCTAGTTATACATTCATCTGAATTTTTTTCAAAGTTTTTAACTTCTTTGCCTTTGGTTTGAATTTCCTCCTTTAGCTCGGAGTAGTTTGATCATCTGAGGCCTTCGTCTCTCAACTTGTCAAAGTCATTCTCCCTCCAGCTTTGTTCCATTGCTGTTGAGGAACTGCGTTCCTTTGGAGGAGGAGAGGCACTCTGCTTTTTAGAGTTTCCAGTTTTTCTGCTCTGTTTTTTCCGCATCTTTGTGGTTTTATCTATTCTTGGTCTTTGATGATGGTGATGTACAGATGGGTTTTTGGTGTGGATGTCCTTTCTGTTTGTTAGTTTTCCTCTACCAGATAGGACCCGCAGCTGCAGGTCTGTTGGAATTTGCTAGAGGTCCACTCCAGACCCTGTTTGCCTGGGTATCAGCAGCGGTGGCTGTAGAACAGCGGATTTTCCATGAACTGCGAATGCTGCTGTCTGATCGTTCCTCCTGAAGTTTTGTCTCAGAGGAGTACCCGGCCGTGTGAGGTGTCAGTCTGCCCCTACTGGGGGGTGTCTCCCCCAGTAGGCTGCTCGGGGGTCATGGGTCAGGGACCCACTTGAGGAGGCCGTCTGCCTGTTCTCAGATCTCCAGCTGCGTGCTGGGAGAACCACTGCTCTCTTCAAAGCTGTCATACAGGGACATTTAAGTCTGCAGAGGTTACTGCTGACTTTTTGTTTGTCTGTGCCCTGCCCCCAGAGGAGGAGCCTACAGAGGCAGGCAGGCCTCCTTGAGCTGTGGTGGGCTCCACCCAGTTCGAGCTTCCAGGCTGCTCTGTTTACCTAAGCAAGCCTGGGCAATGGCGGGCGCCCCTCCCCCAGCCTCGCTGCCGCCTTGCAGTTTGATCTCAGACTGCTGTGCTAGCAATCAGTGAGACTCCGTGGGCGTAGGACCCTCTGAGCCAGGTGTGGGATATAATCTCCTGGTGTGCTGTTTTTTAACCCCATTGGAAAAGCACAGTATTAGGGTGGGAGTGACCTGATTTTCCAGGTGCCGTCTGTCACCACTTTCTTTGACTAGGAAAGGGAACTCCCTGACCCCTTGCGCTTCCCGAGTGAGGCAATGCGTCGCCCCGCTTCAGCTCGTGCACGGTGCGCTGCACCCACTGTCCTGTGCCCACTGTCTGGCACTCCCTAGTGAGATGAACCTGGTACCTCAGATGGAAATGCAGAAATCACAGGTCTTCTGCATCGCTCATGCTAGGAGCTGCAAACTAGAGCTGTTCCTATTCGGCCATCTTAATCAAGCTGTTAACTGGTCTTTTAATTGAATGCATATTGTTTATGATATTTTCAGTGGATTATTTTTGGACTTAGTATGTTAATATAATCTGCAAATAATGGTAATTTTTTAAATTTAATTTAGCTAATTAATTAATTTATTTATTTATTTGGGACAGAGTTTCACTCTTGTTGCCCAGGCTGGAGTGCAATGGCACAATCTCAGCTCACTGCAACCTCTGCCTCCTGGGTTCAAGCGATTCTTCTGCCTCAGCCTTCCGAGTAGCTGGGATTATAGGCATGCACCACAACACCTGGCTAATTTTGTATTTTTGGTAGAGATGGGGTTTCTCCATGTTGGTCAGGCTAATCTCGATCTCCTGACCTCAGGTGATCTGCTCTCAGCCTCCCAAAGTGCTGGGATTACAGGTGTCAGCGACTGCACCCGGCCAATAATGGTAATTTTTACCATTTTTAATATTTAAACCTTAAAAAAAGTTCTCATTTTAACTGTACCTCTTAAATAAGATTCAAAAATAGTGATGTTAAATGATTATCTCACTTGGGCTTTGTTGGGAATGCTTCTAGTATTTGTTAATCTTAATGGTTCGGTTGAACCTATTAAACATGTGGTCTGAAATGCATGCTTTGTTCATTTTAAGGAATTATCCCGATTCAGATTTTATTCAATCCTTTTTTTCAATCAAGAATAAATGTTGAATTTTTTCAAAGGTTTATTTAAGCCAATAATTGACAGACTTCTATGATTTTTCTCCTTGACTCATTGACACAGTGAATTATTTAAATAGATTTTCTAGGATTATTTTTCTCTGTACTGTTGAACTAGGTTATTTGCATATTAATTCTTTATGATTCACTCTTGACCGTTTGGCCTGGAGCTTATTATAAATCAGTAACTGGCAACTTTTTCAATGTTATTTTTTGCTTTTTAGCCTAATATAGTGTTCCAATTAATATATACAAGATTTTTCTACAAAATTATCCATTTCACTCAAGTTTTCTAATCTATTAGCATATTGTTCTTAAAATTTTATCTGAATCTGTCTTCCCCTCCTATATCCAATATTATATATTTTCATTTTTTCTTGATTAGCTAAATGTTTGTATGGTATATTGAGTTTTTTTTCCTCAAAGAAAACTTTAACCTATTAATCTACTCTTTCTCCTCTAATTTATTATTATATTTTATCTTTAAATCCATATTTTGGCTTGTCAGGCGCATTCAATTGCCAGGGGCATTTCTTTGGATTCTTTATAGCCTCTTCTGTTGAGCACTTACTTCATTTATTTTATTGTCTCTTAGCACAGTAGGTATATTTTACTCAATATTGTCTTGTATTCGATAGGTTATTTTACATAATTAGAGTGAGGTTTTTTTTTAATCAAATTATTTTTGGGAGTATAAGGACACATAATTCTGACCCTAGTCAGTCAGCTTTCCCACAAACTCCCTGAAAACTCAAGCCCTAGTACAACCTAGGCAAGAACCTAGAACGTTGGAATGAACTGTGTGGAACACTAGCTTTTCCTAGATAGAAGAGGTTGAAATAGCTTGTGATGAAAGGCAACCATGCAGACTCTTCTATTTTACTTATTTTAATGGGCAAACCCAAATCCAATTCAGTATTAGGATAGTTGTAGTACACGACCACCAACACTATGAGAAATGGAAACAGAAAGGTATTGCTGAGCAAGGAAAAGCCATTAGTGCAGAATGTCTTTTGTCCAGCTGGTCTAGGCCGTGGAAGGGTCTCCAGTGGAGGAAGAGAGAGAGAAAGGAGGTGAGACGCTCCTGCCTTCTCCCATGCAGGAACAGGTGCTATTGTTACCATCCTGACTTTCTGGAAGGGAAATGCAGAACATTCAGATCTATGGATCTGTTTTTAATATTGATCACTAACAGATGTATCCCAATCTGAGTCCTGGAATGTGAGCAATTGTATCAATTCTTGTTCTCTGTTGGAAAGAGCAGGAGAAAGATAGGAAAATAAACACAAAGAAAAACATCAACTTATTCCTAGTGGCCAACTGTTTTCATCTGTACCCATTAAATATTTGTTATTTTCTACAATTGTGGTTTTGATGGCTTCCTTGATCCAAGGGTTGTTTGGAAGACCATTTTTAAAATTTCCAGCGGATCTGGCTTACTTCTATTAGGTATTTATGTCAGTTTTATAGAAATGTCATCACTGGAGGTGATTTAAAAGGGTTCTTTAACATTTTAGAATCTTTTGACTGTGGGCTCATGTTCATTTCTGGTGGCTTTCCAGGACACTCCTGTATGCTCTGGGCTTGAGAAGTATCCTTTACAAATGATTTTTTTTTCCTACCAGAGCTCCAGGGAGCTTTCCCTAGTTCTGGGTCTGGTTTTTTGGGTCATTTCTCAGCCTGGATTTCGTGAGTCCCAGCATCCTCCTTGTCTCAGGCTAAGAGGGCTCTAGTTTTCTTCAGCTGATTCCACCACCCTGCCCCCAAGCAGATTTCAAGCTTCTCTGCTGCTTCTCCAGGCTGAGGGTGGAATTCTCCAGGACATGCATGTCCTGATTTTTGGTGGGTAAGTCTCTCCAGCTCCCTGTGATCTGTGATCTGGACCCAGTGCCCACAGGACTATCAAGACTCCAGACAATAAGGGTATGTCTGTTGTCATTTTGGCTTCAGCTTCTACTCTGGGATTACTTCTGTGACTTCGATTCTCTCTTGAGTTTGTATACCTGGAGATTTCCCTTTCTTGGTTTCAGCACAACTTTATAATTGAAAGTTATTTTGCTAAAATATAGGCAAATGACCTGAGCAGACATTTATCAAAAGAAGACATACAAATGGCCAACAAGTATGTGAAAGTGTGCTCAACTTCATTAATCATCATGGAAATGCAAATCAAAACCAGAATGAGATAGCACCTCACACCCATTAGGATGGCTGTTATCAAAAAGACAGAAGATAAGTGCTCATGAGAATGTGAAAAAAAAAAAAAAAGAAAAGAAGCATGTATACTGTTGGTTGGGATATGAATTAGTTCAGCCATTATGGAAAACAGTATGGAGGTTCCTCAAAAAGTTAGAATACCATATGATCCAGCAATCTCATGACAGGGTATATATCCAGAGGAATTGAACTTGGTATGTTGAAGGGATATTTGCATTCCCATGTTCATCACAGCATTGTTCACAACAGCCAAGACAAGAAGACAACCTAATGTCCATTGACAGTTACGTGAATTAAAAAATATAGCATACAATGGAATGTTGTTCAGCCTTTAAAAAGAAGGAGATTCTGTCATTTATGGTAACATGTCTTAGGGTTCTCTAGAGGGACAGAACTAATAGGATAGACGTATATATGAAAGGGAGTTTACTAAAGAGTATTAACTCACACCATCACAAGGTGAATTCTCACAATAGGCTGTCTGCAAGCTGAGGAGCAAGGAAGCCAGTCCGAGTCCCAAAACCTCAAAAGTAGGGAAGCTGACAGTGCAGCCTTCAGTCTGTGGCCAAAGGCCCAAGAGCCCCTGGCAAACCACTAATGTAAGTGCAACAGTCCTAAAAGCTCAAGAACTTAGAGTGTGATGTTTTGAGGGCAGGAAGCATCCAGCATAAGAGAAAGATGAAGGCCGGAAGACTAAGCAAGTCTGCTAATTCCACCTTCTTTTGCCTGATTTTTTCTAGCTCTGCTGGCAGCCAAGGGGATAGTGCCCACCCACATTAAGGGTGGATCTGCCTCTCCTAGTCTACTGATTCAAATGTTAATCTCCTTTGGCAGCACCCTCACAGACACACCCAGGAACAATACTTTGCATTGTTCAATCCAATCAAGTTGACACTCAGTATTAACCATCACAGTGGATGAACCTGGATGACATTATGCTAGGTAAAATAAGCCAGATACACGTGACAAATGCTGTATGATTTCACTTACATGTGAAATCCGTAAAAGTCAAACTCATAGAAGCAGAGAGTGGAATAGTGATTGTCAGGGGATGGAGGGTGGGGAAAATGGGGAGATCTTGGTCCAAGGATACAAAGTATCAGTTATGCAGGATGAATAAGTTCTGGAGATCTAACATACAGCATGGTGACTGTAGTTAACAGTGCCATATTCTACACTTGAAACTTGCCGAGAGTCGTCCCTAAGTGTTCTCACCACAGACACACAAAAAAGATAGCTATGTGAGGTGGTGAATGTATTAATTAGCTTGATTATCACATTATTTCTTAATGTATACATATATTAAAACATCACATCACACAGTAAATATATACAATTTTTATTTGTCAATGATGCCTCAGTAAAGCTGGGGAAAAAAGAACACATACTCTCCAAAGCCAAATAAAATTTATTTCGTTCTATTTTGTTTAGAATTTGTACATTTGAGAAACAAAGGGGCAGAGGTGAGGAGAGGGTCCCTGTGTTCCAGTTCCATTTGCAGTGTTGCCTGGGAGTCTGGGTTGACAGTCATACCAATACCATGGCTAATGGTTCATTTCTGGGCCTCAGTTTGTATATAATTATAGGACCTATGCACAATATGTCTTCTATTAATTCGCTTCAATTAAATTCAGCAAATACTTATTGGGAATGTATTACAGGGCAGTTATTGTGTTGAGTGCTATGAGAGTTATGGTCTTGATTGCCAAGGATTCATGATCTAGTGGGACAGGCAGATGGACAGAACTGTGACGTAAAGGAACATGCATATGCACATGTGTGGGGAAGGGCATATCTGACAAATAATCTGAAATGAGGGAGCTGCAATAGCTGCTTTTTCTATTTGATGCTGCCCATTTATGTTGCTTTCATTTTATCCTTACTGTCTCCTGTTCTTTCCCTACTCCCCTGGCCCAGTAGAGCAGACAGAGTATGCACTTTCTCCTGTGATGGAGGTAATCCAGGAGTGAGGCCACTTGTTAGATTCTGGGGGTAGAAACCAGAGTGGACAGATGAATCCAAGAGGTTCTCAAGTTTTGGGGGCCTCACAGAATCCTTTGAAAATCTGAAAAAAAAAACCCCAGAAACTGATAAGCTCCATTCTCAGAAAAATACTTCTTTGTGCATGTGGTTTCTGGTTTCCTGAAGCCCCTCTGTAGACCTCCTAGGGTAAGGAACTGCTGAAGGCAATGTCAGAGAAAACCTGTTCAGGTTTTGATTGCAAGTCCTTCTGGAAAGGGAAATAATTTCGTTTCAACCACACAATAAATAAACAGACACACAGATGCCATGAAAATCAGTTAACATGGCCACTGTCTCATCAGGATATAATTTACCCTTCCTAGCACTGTCTAAATATGGTTACCAGCATTAATACTAACAAACTATGGAGATGTTATGAACTCAATCCCCATACGGGTAGAGTATGACAACAACTGGTCTAATCAGCCATCTCTCCCAACTGTAAGAATTCAAGCATATAAAACCCCAGCTACCAGATGTGATGCTGTAGAAACCATCTGCAAATTTAATGCTGTTGTAATGATGATGGAAAGACTCATTGTGAAATGGAGTATCTGATCCTTGTTTACGAAAGTCAAGTATGTTGACTCCCACTTTTGCTATTTCAATTGCCTTCACCCTGTGTGAATCACAGTTGTAATACTGACACGTTACTTTTGTCAGTGTAAGATAAAAAATAAAGTATTATTTTTTCTTTAATTGGATTCTCAATGCACTATAAAAATTTCAGTGTGTTATCATCTGAGGGTAATTTGGTTCTGGGTAATCACGTATGATTAAAATTTCTAAACAGTGGAACCCTGATTGTGGGATGCATATTCTTAGCAAACAAATGCAGTTTTTACATTTCTTATGATTTTATTTATGAAGAGTATTTTTAATGAACTGCATTTGATTTTTTATCTCAAATCTATCCCTTTACTTTTGACTTGCATTTCTTTTTGTTAAAAGTCAATAAGTGTAACAGTTTTATGAAAACCTTATAAAATTCAACCTTATAAAAAGAAAAATTATATTTCTTTTAAATGAGAAAAGATGCCTCATTTCTCCTTTCTCTGCCCTTATCAGCTTCTTTAATGACGTTGCATGTTTGTTTTTATGTTATTAATTATTGACAAAGAAAAGAGGAAAAAGTAAAAACATATTTTACATTTAATATGTATCAAATACACACTGCCCTAATGTGAAATTATGAAAAGGGGAAGACCCTTCAACAGAGTTGAAAGAGCCCCAGCCCTGGGTTACAGGGCTTAGAGGTTATTTCTAGCTCTGAGCCTAGTTTTCTGTACAGCCTTGAGCAAACCACTTACCTCTGTACATTTCTCTTTTCTTGTCTTTAAAATTGACAGAACAATTTCATGGAGACTTTAAGTGAAAATCAAATGCCTATCACAATATAGCACCCTTCCATACGCAAACATCTTAGTCTTTCCCTTTCTCAGTAATTATATTATTTATAAGGAGGTATTCATTTATTTACTTGTGTAGTACTTTTTTGCTTTGTTGGGACAGGGTCTCACATTCCCAGCATCTAGCACAACGCCAGCACACTATACTGACTCTCTCATCCTTCTCAAGTCACATCTCCTGGGAAGCTTTTTCAGAGCGCCACCCTCCCGCTAGGTGGAATTGACATTTCAGTCTCTCTTCAAACCCCTGCCTACCCAGTACAGATTTCTCAAAAATCACATGCTACATTTGATTGCATTTGTTCTGTGTAAGTCTTTTTGTTCTTGCAAGTTCATCAAGGCTTTCTTGGACAAGAACCCTATCTTAGTTATCTCTGTGTACCGAGCATCTAGGATAGTGCACTGTCTACAGTAGATACCTGATTTTTAAGTGAACAAAAAACATTACGATTGTGGAGGCTGGGCTAGCACACTAGGTGAATTGACTTATGTTCTGGCAGTCTGTCCAATCCACCTTAGAAAGCCTTGCCCATTTCTGGGTGGGCAGGGGAGCTGTGGTTCTGAGAGGTGTGCTGTAGTTAGGGTTACTGTATGTGCTGCCTTGCCTGCCACACTCCCATTTCCTGCCCGCTTACCCTGGCATCCCATTCAGCTTAGCGTTCATCCCAGATATATGTTACTTTAATATTTAGAAAATGTTTAGAGAGTTTTAAAAGTAATTTCAAAGGGCTGTATTATCATTTTATTTATGTATAACTAGGTATATTTTACATATCATGAAATTCACCAGTTTCAGAAGTACAATTCAATGACTTTTTATCAATTTACTGAGTGGTTCAACCATAACCATATCTAGTTTAGAATATTTTCATCATCTCAATAAAAGCCCTCATGCCCATTTATGGTTAATCCCTGTTTCTATCCCCAGCTAGTAATCTATTGTCTATCAATTTGCCTTTTCTAGGAATTTCATCTAAATGGAACCATGCAATATGTGGTCTCTTTTGTCTGGCATCTTTCACTAATGCTTCTGAGGCTCATCTGTCTCGTAGCAGGTATCATTCGTTCATTCCTTTTTTACTGCTGAGTAGTATTCCAATTTATGGATATACTACCTTGTATCTATCCAGCTAATAGAACTATATTATAATTTAAAACCAATTATTTGGTAATAAATATTTCAAAAAAACTGTATGCCTTATTATTTTGGTGTCCCTTGTCTCCTCTGAATTATGTGTTTGGATGGTACCAGCACCCTGGCTACAGCATAACTTGTCCACAGGTAATTTCCAGTGTAGAGAACCCTTAGCCAGATTGGTTTGATTTTTGTTCATATCAACATTTCTTGAACACCTTTGTGCTGGATCCTAAAGATGAAAAAATAAGTAAGATATCATCCCTGCCTTTGAAGAACTTATAGTCTAATAATAACAGCTAACATCGTTGAGTACCTACTATTGCCAGGTATGGTTCTAAGTATATTACATGTATTATCTCATTAAATCCTCACGATAGCATATGAGGAAGATAGTACCATTGTCATCTTTTATAGATTAAACTGGTTCAGAGAGGTTAGGTCACTAACCCAAGTAACTTCCACTGGTTTAGGAGACTGGATGTATGGTAGATGGTGGTGCTGGTAACTGAGATAGGAAACTCAGAAAAAAATAATAGTTCTTAAAAGGCAGGAATGGAAAAGATATAAAGAGAGTTTGAGACAGATTGAATCTGAGATACCATAGGACGCTTGAGGAGAAATTTTCTATGGGTATTTGCATCTACTCATTTAAAGCTGGGGCAGGAAATCAAAGCTAGAAATATAAATTGTCATTAGCATTTAAGAGGAGTAAAGTCACAAGAAAGGATGCCACTCAGGGAGAGTGTGTAGAAGGAGAAAAGCTGAAGCTGAGCCTTGGGGAGCACCAGTGTGCACAGGAAAGCTGGAGCAAAGCAACTCCACACCCAGAAGAAACATCGGGGATATGGGAGGAGAACCAAAAGATAGCTGGGCCACAGGAGCCAACAGGCAGACAGGTGAGGCAAGTAAAGCAGCAGATGCAGCATAAAGACCCAGGAAGATGACACCAAAAGTGTCTCCTCACTGTGCGAATGTGGAGGCTATCGATGACATTTGCTTTCAAAGACTGGCAAGGTCGGAAGCCAGTTGGTAGTGGATTTGGAAATTAATGGGCCATACACTATTCACAATAGCAAAGAGTTGGAACCAACCCAAATGTCCAACAATGATAGACTGGATTAAGAAAATGTGGCACATATACACCATGGAATACTATGCAGCCATAAAAAATGATGAGTTCATGTCCTTTGTAGGGACATGGATGAAACTGGAAAACATCACTCTCAGTAAACTATCGCAAGGACAAAAAACCAAACACCGCATGTTCTCACTCATAGGTGGGAATTGAACAATGAGAACTCATGGACACAGGAAGGGGAACATCACACTCCGGGGACTGTTGTGGGGTTGGGGGAGGGGGAAGGGACAGCATTACGAGATATACTTAATGCTAAATGACGAGTTAATGGGTGCAGGAAATCAACATGGCACATGGATACATATGTAACAAACCTGCACATTGTGCACATGGACCCTAAAACCTAAAGTATAATAATAATAAAAAAAAAGAAATTAATGGGCCATAATTACAAGCAAGGGCTACCCTTTTGAGAGATTCAAAAACTAAAGCCTTGAAGCCTTAGAGCATTAAAGGAATATTTTCTTTTCAATATGACAGACTTGAGAATACTTACATGCTTTGGGTAGGGAACCCAGAAAGGAGAAGTGTTGAAAATATTAATATAAGAGAGTAAGGAAACAATTCAGTAGTTCTCAACCCTGGCTACATGTGAGAACCACCTGGGCTGGAGAAAGCAGTTGGGGGGATGCCGTTTAAGAACAGAAACTCTCATTCAGCTGGTCTTGTAGAAGGGCTGAGGCATCGATAAAATTTGTATAGCTCCCTAGATGATCCTAATTTATAGCCAGGGTTGAAAAGCACTGGGATAATTGATAGAATGGTATTTCAGAGGAGGTGGGAGTAGATGGGATTAATAGCAACACAGAGGCATTGGCCTTGACCAGGAGAACAAGTATGTGGGTCTGTGAGACCAGGGGTGAGCATGAGTATGTTTGTAGATAAGTTTACAGATGTAAAGGTAGGAAGTTGAAGTAGCACATGCCTATTCAGTATCCTCAGTTGAAGGGTGAGGCTAATAGGTGAAGGGAGTTGGAGCTCCATGGCTTGAGAAAGGAGGTGAAACTTTGGAATACGTTCTGGAGGGAGTAGGGTGGGGAGTTGAACAGTGGTCAGCTTGTGCAGATGGCCCACCTGTAGTTGGGGATACACAGTCCTAATGCAGTTCCAGTGTGAAAATAAAACCTAAAAGGGCCATTTCTTCCAGCAGTCTGGGTGCAGGGAGGGAGACTTACAGTCATGATCCAGGGCTGGGATTTTGCCTAGAATGGGCTCAGTAAGGACAGGGTGGTAGATTCTGAAGATCCCACTGATGGAACAGTACAAGAGTTTTCAACCATGGATCCCAGGAAAAGGAGAGAAGCAAGTGAGGGCAGAGGAGGCTGATTAGGAGGAAATGAAGGGCATGGAGACTGAATGGGCCACTGAGATCCAGGTGAAAGACTGGTAAGGTGAGTGGCATGAACACACTGGCAGGATGGGAGCTCATGGTTGGCGCATGCTATTGGAAGTTAGGCTAGTATGGATCAGCTCCAAGGTGCAGTGCTTGACTGTGGTTAAGGTTGAATGAGTTAAGATTAAAAGTAAAAGTCAGTTGAGCGGAAGATGTAAAAGACATATTAGGCTAGGGTATTGGATATATCATTTATCTGGAGATTGAAAACATCCTATAAAGGGTTAAGTTTGAGCTGTTAAACAATGAGCCTGATGCCCATTTTACTGGATGAATAAGAGAGGACAATCATAGACATGCATCAGGATTAGTGAGATAAGGAGAGGTAGATGTTCAGCCATGAGACTCAAAGCAGGCGAGAATTTTACCAGAAGGTGGTAGATAATTCATGGTTTTGGTTGGAATGAGGAAAGCAGAGATGGTAAAACTTTCTTCCAATTCAACTCCATGGTGTTTAGGCCATGGAACAGGTAGCATTTTCCACCAGAGAAATCTGCAGGGAAAAAGGAATCCTGGGAAAAGATGAGTTTGGGGTAGGCAAGAAAGTGCAAGTTATGTTCTAATCAGGGGGTGGTGTGGAAGGGAGGTGTTTCCCAAAGTCTGGCATTGAGTAAACAGCAACTGCACTGGTTGGACCTTCAGCTTGAGAGCTGGATTCCTGCTTCAAGTCTCCTTCCATCCTTATGACTCATGAAAGAGAAAGTCTTCATTTATGCTGCCATTCTTTAAAGATCCCTCTATCACTTGCTAATTGTGCTTTCCAGCAAAGACAGAGTAGGCCTTAGGCATAAAGCTGGATTTTAATAGGGTCTTGTTAGTATTTCATCTATTTTAATTTTTTTTTTTTTTTTTTGAGACAGAGTCTCGCTCTGTCACCCAGGCTGGAGTGCAGTGGCGTGATCTCCACTCACTGCAAGCTCTGCCTCCCGTGTTCACACCAGTCTCCTGTCTTAGCCTCCTAAGTAGCTGGGACTACAGGTGCCTGCCACCACGCCTGGCTAAGTTTTTTTATTTTTTAGTAGAGACAGGGTTTCACTGTGTTAGCCAGGATGGTCTTGATCTCCTGACCTCATGATCTGCCCACCTCGGCCTCCTAAAGTACTGAGATTACAGGCTCACGCCACCGTGCCCAGCCTCATCTATTTTAATATTACCTTGTCATAGAAAATGATCCTGGTATATTTATGTCATATAAAATCCTTTGTAAAATATGTATTTAAGTCTTTAAAAAGCAAGTTCATTTTTAAATATTCAATAAATAATAGCAGAAGTGGCAAAAAATAGCAAAGGTGGTATGGGAATGACTGGGGTTTTGGAAGTTCTGACCCAGGGGGTGATTTATGAAGGACAAGATGCAGGGGAAGGATTTAAAAGGGAGAGCAGGCAAGAACACTAAGGAAGGAAAGGAAACTTTTGAGAAGATAAAGGGTCCAACATCCAAGGCAGATCTAGACCATTCAGATCTTCTGAGTTTCCTTAGGATAGTCTCCAGAAGCAGAAGAGGCCCCTGGAGCTCCTCTGCCCAGATCTCCTGTTGCTGCTCAACACGGAACTCAGAGACCAGAGACCCGGCTGGGCCAGGGCAGCCTTTGCGAGGCTATGCTCCCAAGCAGTTAGTGTGAATTTTGTGTGCTCATTAATGAACGTTCTTAATGGAGTCAAAGGAAAAACCACAGACCTACCAAGTTGAACCCAAACAGCACCTTGCTATGGCTTCTTTTCTCCCAAGATGTAGTTCATTAGGAACAAGTTTCTGAGTGTGTATAGCTGAGGGTACTTCGGTTTTAAAGCAGTGGAGTCAAGCAAAGGCAATAGTGAGAGGTTTTTAGTCCTCTACAAGGAAAACTACAAGATACTGTCAAAAAAAATCATGGACAACACAAACAAATGGAAACACATCCCATGTTCATGGATGGGTAGAATCAGTATTGTGAAAATGAGCATACTGCCAAAAGTAGTCTAGAAATTCAATGCAATTCTCATCAAAATACCACCATCTTTCTTCACAGAACTAAAAAAAAAAAACAATTCAAAAGTTCATATGGAACCAAAAAAGAGCCTGCATAGCCAAAGCAAGGCTAAGCAAAAAGAACAAATCTGGAGGCATCACAGTACCCGACTTCAAACTATACTGTAAGGATATATTCACCAAAACAGCATGGTACTGGTATGAAAATATGCACACAGATCAATTGGACAGAATAGAAAACCCAGAAATAAAGCCAAATGCCTACAGCCAACTGATTTTTGACAAAGTGAACAAAAACATAAAGTGGGGAAAGGACACCTTATTCAACAAATGAGGCTGGGATAATTGGCAAGCCACGTGCAGAAGAATGAAACTGGATTCTCATCTCTTATAGAAAAATCAACGCAAGATGGATCAAAGACTTAAATCTAAGATCTGAAACCATAAAAATTCTAGAAGATAACGTCAGAAAAACCTTTCTAGAAATTGGCTTAGACAAATACTTCATGACTAAGAATCCAAAAGCAAATGCAACAAAAGAAAGATAAATAGATGGGACTTAAAACTAAAAAGCTTCTGCTCAGCAAAAGGAATAATAAGCAAAGTAAACAGACAACCTACAGAGTTGGAGAAAATCTTTGCAAACTATGCATCTGACAAAGGACTAATAACCAGAATCTACAAGGGACTCAAACAAATCAGAAGAAAAAAAATCCCATCAAAAAGTGGGCAAAAGACATAAATAGACAATTCTCAAAAGAAGATATGTAAATGGCCAACAAACGTATGAAAAAATGCTCATCATCACTAATTATCAGGGAAATGCAAATCAAAACTACAATGTGATACCACCATACTCCTGCAAGAATGGCCAGAATTAAAAAATCAAAAAATAATAGATGTTAACATGGATGTGTGAAAAGGGGAACATTTGAATACTGGTGGTGGGAATGTAAACTAGTACACCCATTATGGAAAACAGTGTGGAGATTCCTTAAAGAACTCAAAGTAGATCTACTATTTGATCTAGCAATCCCATTACTGGGTACCTACCCAGAGGAAAATAAGTCGTTATAGGAAAAAGACACTTGCACATGCAAATTTATAGCAGCACAATTTACAATTGCAAAAATATGGAACCAGCCCACATGCCCATCAGTCAACAAATGGATAAACAAAATGTGATATATATGCCATGGAATACTACTCAACCATAAAAAGGAATGAAATAATGGCATTCGCAACAACCTGGATGGAACTGGAGACCATTATCCTAAGTGAAGTAGCACAAGAATGGAAAACCAAACATCGTATGTTCTCACTCATAGCGGGAGCTAACCTATGAGGATGCAAAGGTGTAAGAATAATATAATGGACTTTGGAGACTCAGGGAAGGGTGGGAGGGGGGTCATGGATAAAAGGCTGCACATTGCGTATAGTGTACATTCCTTAGCTGATGGGTGCACTAAAATCTTGGAAATCACCACTAAAGAACTTATCCATATAACCAAACACCACCTGTTCCCCCAAAACTTATTGAAATATAAAAAAAGAAAAAATCCATCGTATCCAAAGTATATGATACCCTGTAATTTTCTTTTTTAAAAATTTTTTAAATATATTTTTTATTTTATTTTACTTTAAGTTCCAGGATACATGTGGTGAATGTACAGGTTTGTAACCCAGGTATACGTGTGCCATGGTGGTTTGCTGTACCTATCAACTCATCACCTAGGTTTTAAGCCCCATGCATTAGCTATTTGTCCTGATGCTCTCCATCTCCTCCCCCAGCAACAGGCACCAGTGTGTGTTGTTCCCCACTGTGTCCATGTGTTCTCATCGTTCATCTCCCACTTATGAGTGAGAACATGTGGTGTTTGGCTTTCTGTTCCTGTGTTAGTTTGCTGAGGATGATGGCTTCCAGCTTCATCCATGTTCCTGCAAAGGACATGATCTCATTCCTTTTTATGGCTGCATAGTATTCCATGGTTTATATGTACCACATTTTCTTTACCCAGTCTAGAATTGATGGACATTTGAGTTGGTTCCATGTCTTTGTTACTGTGAATGGTGCTGCAATAAACATATGTGTGCATGTATCTTTATAACAGAATAATTCCTTTTTTTTTTTTTTTTTTTTTTTTTAAGACAGAGTCTTGCTCTGTCACCCAGTCTGGAGTGCAGTGGTGCTATCTCGGCTCACTGCAACTTCTGACTCCCAGGTTCCAGCAATTCTCCTGCCTCAGCTTCCCAAGTAGCTGGGACTACAGGCGTGCACCACCATGCCTGGCTAATTTTTGCATTTTTTAGTAGAGACGGGGTTTCACCATATCGGCCAGGCTGGTCTCGAACTCCTGACCTCACGATCCACCCACCGTAGCCTCCCAAAGTGCTGGGATTACAGGCGTGAGTCACTGCACCCAGCCATAACAGAATGATTTATATCCCTTTGGGTATATACTCAGTAATGGGATTGCTGGGTCAAATGGTATTTGTGGTTCTAGATCCTTGAGGAATCACCATACGGTCTTCCACAATGGTTGAACTAATTTACAGTCCCACCAACAGTGTAAGTGTTCCTATTTCTCCACAGCCTCACCAGCATCTGTTGTTTCTTGACATTTTAATAACCATTCTGACTAGCATGAGATGGTATCTCATTGTGGTTTTGATTTGCATTTCTCTAATTATCAGTGATGTTGAGCTTTTTTTAATATGTTTGTTGGCCGCATAAACGTCTTCTTTTGAGAAGTGTCTCATCATGTCCTTTGCCCACTTTTTGATGGGGTTGTTTTTTTCTTGTAAATTTGTTTAAGTTCTTTGTAAATTCAGGATATTAGACCTTTGTCAGATGAGTGTTTTCCAAAAATTTTCTCCCATTCTGGATGGTTCTGGGAAAATTGGCTAGCCATATGCAGAAAACTGAAACTGGACCCCATCCTTACACCTTATACAAAAATTAACTCAAGGTGGATTAAAGATTTAAATGTAAAATCCCAAAGCATAAAACCTTAGAAGAAAACCTAGGCAATACTATTCAGGACATAGGCATGAGGAAAGATTTTATGATGAAATAACCAAAAGCAATTGCAACAAAAGCTAAAATTGACAAATAAGATGTAATTAAAGAGCTTCTGCACAGCAAAAGATAGCCTGTAATTTTCAAAGTAGTTAAAACAAGTTTAAATAAAGTCTAAATTCTTTCTTAAAAAATAATATAAAATAAAATAAAATGGATAAGGAAAACCAGGTGGCATATAATACTCAAACAATGAAAAAGAAGGAATAACATGTTCAAGTTGAAATATTTTCATTATGCTGTGGTGTCATTGGCTCTTGTCTTTCTGCTGTGACCAGGGCATGTTTCATTTGGTCATCAAAATCCCAAGGAGCTCAGTTGTATGATTTGGAACAAGAACGTGAGTTTCAGTATCAGCATGCCATCTTAATGGCCTCAGAACAGTGCTATTGATTATGACCATTCAGAAAAATATGATTCTTGCTTACTTGACAAATGAAGAGCTGCCTCATTGTCTTAATTCATCTTTGGAAATAATGCAAGCATTTCATCACTCTTGCATGGCTGAATTTGCATCCGAGATCATCTTGGAGCATTTCACAGGAGCTACACTCCAGAGGGAAATACTACACATAGAGGCAGAGAAGGCAGACCTGAGTATCACACAGTAAAAGTAGAATCCTCACCTTTTTGTCCACTCTCCACATTTCACAGGGGAGAGGGAATCATTTTGATTTTATGCTTTCAGAAATTTTGGCTTAAATATGACTTCTCATTTTGAAAAATAGTGATTAGTGTTGTCGCATCTAGTCTCTTAGGATAAACTGCTTTACAAATTTAACGTTATGGTTTGGAAATTTTCTTAGTTAAGTACCAAGAATTTCTATTTTTTATTACCCATAAATTTCAATTTAACACCAACCTGCAAAAAAAACAATAATCTTCAGTGCTCAGAAGATGTGCAGTCCCCATAGAGCAGAGCAAACTGTCTATATTGACCAAAGTTTTGAATACCAGAGCAGCACTGATACTGCTGTTGGGAACAGGTATCACCCAGGGGATTTGTGGTTTATCAGACATTGTCACTGATTCTCTTGCTCCACATGAAATGCTCCCTCTTTTCATTGAGAGTTCAAAGTGTAGAAAAAGAAGAAACTGACCAGATGGTAATTTATAATATAAAGTTGTGAATGTGACTTCAGTGAAGATTGCTGAGTGAATACAAGAACAAGATCACTTGGCATAAAATTAACAGCACAAGCTTTGGGCTTAAAAACTTGAAGTTCAAATCCAAACTCTGTACTTAAGCAGGTAAGCCCCTTAATATCACTCAGCCTTGGCTTTCTCACCTGTGAAACTGGGATGATGATGATGATGATGATAATAATAATAATAATAATAGTAATAATGCCTACCATCTGGCATGGGCATGAGGTTTTTAAACCATTTTTAAAACTTACCATTTTGACCATTTTTATTAGATTGGTGCAAAAGTAATTGCAGTTTTTCAAAAACCGCGATTACTTTCACACCAACCTAATAAGTGTACAGTACAGTAGCGCTAAGTACATTTACATCGTTGTGCAAGCATCACCACCATCTACCTCGACATTCTCATCATCCAAAACAGAAACTCTGTGCCATTAAACCCTGACTCCCCATTCATCCCTCCCCCCCAGCTTCTGGCAACTGCCATTCTACTTTCTCATCTCTATGAACCGCTATTCTACTTTTCTCATCTCTATGAATTTGGCTGCTGTAGGTACCTCCTGTGAGTGGAATGATACAGTATTTGTTCTTTCCTGAGCATGGTATCTTCAAGGTTCATCCATGTTGTAGCGTATGTCAGAATTTCCTTCCTTTTTGAGGCTGAATAATATTTCATTGCGTGCATATACCGCATTTTATTTATTCTTTTATCTGTCAATGGACATTTGGATTGTTTCCACCTTTTGGCTATTGTAAATAAGGTTGCTATGAACACGAGTCTACTATTTGAGTCCCTGCTTTCAGTTCTTTGTGTGTATACCTAGGGCTGGAATTGCTGGGTCACACAGTAATTCTGTTTAATTTTTTGAGGAACCACCATACTGTTTTGAGTTTATAGTGAGAAATTAGAACAAAACACTTGGAATGTTTCTGAACTTTGCACTCAAGCTTGGCATAGAAATAAAACTGATTTGCCTTCCAGACGCCAGGGCCTCTTCTCCTGTCCAAACTAACTTTACAGGTAATAGTATTTTTATAATTACTATCTAAATACTATTATAATATAATCGTATCTTAATAATTACTATTAAGTAATCCCCTTTCTACAAATTAGTGGAGAGGTACTTCCAAGTCATGGCTCCTAGTTAGACCATGAAATACTTGTTCCCATGGACTCATTATATTTTCTGGCTGAGTCATTAAACTAGGCCTCATTCACAAATAAGGTAACCAAATGATAATAAGATGTACCCATAACCCTTTTGGCCTCATCCTGATAGTTAACTTTTTCTGGAGTAGGTCTAAATGTGTCCTGGCTGCAGTGAGTGAAGCATTGCTGCAGGGATTGCATGTTTAGAAAATGTGGGAGGCAGGAGAGGACACATGGTTTTAGGTGCTGCCAGAAAACTCCTTCCAACATCTAGAATTTCTCACCCTAAAGCAGTGATATGGTTTGGCTGTGTCCTCACCCAAATCTCATCTTGAATTTTGGCTCCCGTAATTCCCACATGTTGTGGGAGGGACCCAGTGGGAAATAATTGAACCATGGGGGCAGTTTCCTCCATACTGTTCTCATGGTAGTGAGTAAGTCTCACGAGATCTGATGGTTTTATAAGGGGTTTCCCCTTTCACTTGGCCCTCATTCTCTCTTGCCTACCACCATATAAGACCTGCCTTTCGCCTTTTGCCATGATTGTGAGGCCTCCCCGGCCACATGGAACTGTGAGTCCATTAAGCTTCTTTTCCTTTATAAATTACCTTGTCTCTGGTATGTCTTTATCAGCAGCATGAAAATGGACTAATAGAAGTAGGGAGAACATTCTTCCAGTGGGTAACCTAGAAAGAGAATTGGATGTTTATACTAAAGGTGTCTCTTTGGGACTTTTCTGTCATTTTACATTTTTGGCCTTTTTTTTTTTTTTCTTCTCAGGGCTTCATCCTGGGTTCTTTTCTCTCTCTAAAAATCACGTCCCTGGCTGGTCACAGTGGCTCACGCCTGTAATGCTAGCACTTTGGGAGGCCGAGGCAGGCAAATCACTTGAGGTCAGGAGTTTGAAACCAGCCTGGCCAACATGGTGAAACCCTGTTTCTACTAAAAATACAAAAATTAGCCAGCTATGGTGGCACATACCTGTAATCCCAGCTACTCGGGAGGCTGAGACGGGAGAATCGTTTGAACCCAGGTGGCAGAGTTTGCAGTGAGCCAAGATCACACCATTGCACTCCAGCCTGGGTGACAGAGCAAGACTCCATCTCAAAAAAAAAATTAAAAATATAAATAAATAAAAATCACATCCTCCTGTGGCTTTATATACCATCTCTATTTACTGCCCATTCTCAATTTTCCACCTCCAGCCCAGCATCTGTCCTGAGCTCTTTTATTTATTCTTATATTTATTTGACAAATTTTATTGAGTCCTTGCTATGGGATACATCAGTGAATAAAATAGACAGAATTCCTGGAGGGCTTACATTCTAACAGGAGGAGACTGTATTAGTCCATTTTCATACTGCTATGAAGAAATACCTAAGACTGGATAATTTATAAAGAAAAAGAGGTTTAATGGACTCACAGTTCCACATGTCTGGAGAGGCCTCACAATCATGATGGAAGGCGAGGAAGAGCAAGTCACATCTTACGTAGATGGCAGCAGGCAAAGAGAGAGAGAGCTTGTGCAGGGGAACTCCTCTTTTTAAAACCATCAGATTTCGTGAGACGTATTCACTATCACCAGAACAGCATGGGAAAGACTTGCCCCCATGATGCAATTACCTCCCACTGAGTCCCTCCCACAACACGTGGGAATTCACGATGAGATTTGGGAGGGGACACAACTAAACCATATTAAAGACTAAGTAAATAAGTAAACATAATAAGCCTGAAGATGACATCGTGTGTTAGAAGGTGAGATGGGTTCTGGAAAAGAAGTAACACAGGATAGGGAAGCTGGACCATGATGAGGATGAGAGGGTTGGGTTGCAATTATGGCTAATTGTGAATAATTTTAAGTGTTATTCTATGTGTAATATCTTCCTTCTTAGATGCTTAGTTGCACTGGGGCTTACATTCTGTCCTGAGGCACAGAGGATGTTCTTTTTAATGAGATGTATGATTGAGTGAGTAAAGGAGGCAATGAAGAAACAGGCACACAGGAAGACAGAGGCAGAATGGCCTGGACCTGCACCCAGGCTGTGGGATGGAGTGGGGAAATGGATTTCAAAAACATTTTCTGCAGGAACAGGCAGAGGCATTTGTCAATCAAATTGACTTGATGGACCTTGGTACAGTACAGCAACAAGTCGTACCAATACTGAGGTTTCTGACTTGGAAGATGTGTGCCACGTGGCCTTGTTGCTGTTCTGGGAAAGCTAGATGCCAGAAGCTCATAGCCTTCTCTGTGTTTCATTTGCATAGGCAGTGGGATTTCTATTCTGAAAACATACCATTAACGAAGAATTTTTCCAATCCCGTCTTGGTTTAAAAGTAAGCTCCTCTCCCATCTCCTAAACCTCCAATTCATTTAGCTTTCTCTGCACCAATGATTCTTTACTTGTGACAAGAAATAGAGGAGCACTTCACAGAAATAGGAAAACACTGCCAACTCTGATTGCATCCACCTCACCTCTTCCTGCAGTTTTTCATCTTTTTATACTCTTGATCCAGAAATATACAACTGCCAGCCACGCTAGTAATCCAACTCTACACAGATATGGACCTCTTGCTTTTTTGCTTTCTCGTTCTTCCCTCATTCTGTACTTTTAAAGTTACAATTCCCACGCCATCGTTTTTTAAAAGCTTGTTTCTCTGAGTGGCTTACTTGAATTAAATGCACCCTGTGATTTTTTCGTGAAAGATGCCAAGTTCTGAATATCCCCTAGCTTATAAGCAAGTGATTTTTCCCAGCAGTGCACACATGCATCGGCAGTAAGTAGTTCCCCAGTGAACATTTTCTGACAGCAGCCCCTGTAATTGCACCCCACTTAGCTGGAGGCAAATGTAAGCAGAAGTGGCCAAGGGAGCTGCAGCTCTCGTGTTCTGAGCAGAGCAAAGATGGAAGGGTTCAGATAGAGGCATGGTGTTATTTCTGAGATTAATCATGGGGCTTTTCCATTTGAGACAAGATTAAGTGAGGATTTCCTCCTCTGTTAGATGAGTTTCCACTGGGATTTTTTACAGCCCCCTCTGGTCCATCTGTCATTCTGTCATCCAAAATTGACATTTTGACTATTTACACACAGAACTAAAGAACTCACCCATATTAAATGTTGGTTCTACATTTCCTTTGGCTCATTAGTGGCATTTTTCTATGGCAGTTTTACGTTTGTCTGGAAAATAAAATCAAAGACTAAGTAACACTGTAAGAAACATACATAAGGACCAACTTTAAGATCCTAGGATTTACCCTTTGGAATTTGAGTGTACTTTAATCTTGCATTTTGAGTGGAAGGAGATAGGAAAGCACAGTTTCATGGTTTGCTGACTTGACTCACAACTCCTATCTATGAGGCTGAGCTGTTGATCACAGCCTGGGGGGTGGGGGAGGGGGTGACTGAAAGGTCATGGGAACTCCAGGAGCAGGGACAGTGCTACCTAGGAGGTGAACCCAGAGCTAATGGGCATTCAGGAATAGCCTTCAGTTTCTGGACACGTTGCATTGAATTATTGAAAGCACTCCAGCTTTGGAGTCAGACAGACCTGGATTTGAAGTCTGACCCTGTATTTACTGCCTTTATTATCTGGCCTGGTTCAAATGACTCAGCCTTGGTGTCTGCTTTTATAAAATGAGAAGATTACACAGATTAAATGAGTTCATCTATGTAGGTGCTTAATAAAAGAGCTTGACAGGCATCCGTACTCTGGTCAATGTTAGTTCCTGTTTGTCCCAGGCCCCAGGCGGTATGACAGTGGCGTCATCTTAGAAGGGCACTGGAGTATTAGCATAATACCGAGATGATAAATCAGATATGAAAAGAACTTGTTAGGGATCCCAGCTGTGTTGTGATACAGAGCTTATCCCAATGGCAGTTGGGGCCATTAACAAAGGGGAGCTGGTGCCCAGTGTGGGCTGTCTGTGTCCCCATGCAGTGACTTGGAGAGAGGAATCTGGTGGCCACAGTGGGGCATCTCATCCTGGGCTGGCTTATTGGGGAAGAGCAGTGGTCAGGACTGAGACACTGAAGGGGGCCAGGTGCCAAGCCCTGTAAGACGAGGTCTGTGAAATGAAGCTCAGAGCCAGAGGGGCCACAGAGAGGGGCGTGGGCTGAGCCCAGAGTGGGCAAGGAGGGCAAAGCACCACGGAGGGACAAGGGCAGGGCCTCCTTCCTATCGTCACACTTTCATGTCCTAAATCTCTTCTGGGTCTGCACATGTAGCTGGCACTGAGGTCATTGTGAACAAGATAGACTCATATTTCATTGGCTAAAAACAGAGGAGAAAATAAATAGAAGACTTAATTCTAGCGTTTGAGAGTGTTTGCCACTTTGCAAAAACAAACAGCATCTCTAACAAGTAGTTTGTAAGTGCTGTGGTTTGCTCTTCATTGATCCTACACCAGCTTCCTCTGCTTTAAATGCACTGTCTTCATACCTCATTCAGGACCCTCCACGACTTGGAGTTCCTCCTCCAAATCGGGGCTCATTGGCATATCTCAACCATTTAGACCTTATCCAAGCAGGTATTCACAAACCAACAATGACTTGTCAACAGTAGAATCAGCTCCTCTCACCTGCTTCCAGGTACTTCCTCCTGGAGGTTGCCTTCTTCTGGCCTGACCTCCATTGTTGCAAAATAAAAGATGGACCTGGGTATTCTTTACTATATACCTATACGTATATTTACTGTCGCCATCTCCCAGGTGCATTTCCCTGCCCTGGGACACTGCTTAGCTGGGACCCTTCCTTTGTCTCATCAACCTACTGGACCAGGTTCTCATTCTTTCCTTGCCCTTGGTCTTGCCCTGTTCAAATCCATTTTCCCACTCTACAGCCCTGGTCATCTTTCCAAAATGTACACATGACCATGTCAGTCCTTTATTGAAAACTTGCAGTGGCTTCGTGTTGCCTTCAGAATGGAGTCCAAACTCCCTAATGCCACCACGTGGGGAATGGAAAGGCCATATGCTGTATGTGCAGAGGACTTTGGTGCCTCAGAGCAAGATGTCATCATCATCTTCTGCTACCTTCCCAGAATAGTTTCCCGTGGTTGTAATGCCTGAGCTGGATTTTAATGAATGAAACAGAGTTCACCTGGCAGGCACGGAATGTGAAAGGCATCCCAGGTAGAGCGAATAAAAAATCATGGCATATTTACAGCATGATCAACAATCCAGTGTTGTTGGAACTTAACGTGAGGGAGGGAGTGGCCTTATTTGATCTTAAAAGGAGTTTGGATTTTATTTTATAAGAGATGGGGAATCATTGAAAGGTCATCAACTGGGAATAATTTATATTTTAGAAAGAGGAGGTTGGCAAAGAGACTGAAGGAAGGAAGGTAACGTTCACTGAATACCTACTGACATGTCAGGGACTCTGCTGGATGTTTTAGGTTATTTCTTTTCATTTTTACCAGAACCCATTTTGCAGATGAGGAGAAAACTTAGATTCAAAAATATTCTGAAATTTTTCTGAGACCACCTAGCTTATAGTAGTGGATCCACATGCTTTCCACTAGGCAGATGGCTCCAGGGGGCCAGGGTGGCCTCAAGAGTCCATGGGCCACTGGGCACTGCAGGTTGAGGGCTCACGGTCTTGTCCCTCTCCTGCAGGTACTCTTTCCCTGAAGCCACCTCTACTCAGCACTATGTAGGACCAGCACTGAAAAGAATTTTTAGGAGTTTTCTATTGCTGCCTAACTAATTAGCACACACTTAGCCACTAAAAACACCTATTGAGTAGCTCACATATAGAAGAGCTGAGTTCTCTGCTCAGGATCTCAAAGGCTGGAATCAAGGCATTCAATGGAATGAGTTCTCATCTTCAGGCTCTGGGGAATAATCCACTTCTCAGCTCATTCAGATCATTGGGAGGATTCACATCCTTGCAGTTGTAGGACTGAGGTACCCTTTGCTTGCCCAGCAGCTAGAGGCTGCCTGCATTCCTTGCTATGTGGTCCCCCGCCTTCAAGCCAGTGACAGTGTGTTGAATTCTTCTTGTGCTTTGAATCTTCCAGCTTTCTCTTCTGCCTCCAGGAGGAAAAAAAAAATGCTGTGCTTTTCAAGGGCTCATGTGGTTAGGTCATCTACCATTCTTAAAGTCAACTGTGCCACAGAACATAACCTAATCCCACAAGTCAAATTCATCATATCCACAGTCCTGGATTCTGCAGGGTGTGTCCACCAGGGGCCATGGCTGTTTGGGAGATATCCTAGCATACAACCTACAACACATGCCTTGATTACATGTATGTTCAGAATTTGCCGTTATTTAAAATAAACATTTTCTTTTTTGGGGTAGCCCAGGATTTTGTTCCTATCTGCTGCCTAACTTACCAGAAGTTTCCTTAGAGAAGAAGATCTTAGCAGATGTTGCATTTCATAAATATTTTAGGAAACAATTTATTTCTCTTCTGCTTAAGCCTGAGGGCTGCAGACTGACCCACTCTTTCCTTTCTGTGTATACAGCCTTGGTGTCTCACTGTTCACGGTGGGAAACAAGGAAGGTTCAGGTTATCACCCCACTGACCTACCTGGGACCCAAAGCCACCACCACTTAGTCAAGGAGCTTTCTCAGAATTCTGTGCCCTTCAGCCATGTGTTCAGATGAATAAAGAATCCAGACTAATAAAGGTCCTGCTATTGATTAAAATGCGTCAGCATATCTACCTTAGTTTATGAGTTCTAAGTTCTATGAATAATAGATACTTTTACTTATTTTCCACTTACAAACATTCTTCAATTGCATGTATTTTTTAAAACAATAACAAAAACAAAAAGTGAAAAAGAAACTATTAGCCCACCACTGCTCAGGGTGGGGGTGGAGAGTGGAGAGAAGGTAGAATGTGTGTGATAGTTCTGCCCCTGCACAGCTGGTCAGTCACCCTGCCCTGTGGAAAGACAGGGTGACTGAAGTGTTTGCTCGTGTCTGGGTGGCCCCCTCATGATCAACCAGCAGGAGATACGCCTTTATCGGAGCACCTCAGGAAGAAAGCAACTGAAGAGAGAGAAGAGTGTGTAGAAGAATTCAAGTTCACGAGGGACCGAACAATATCAGAGTCATAAAATTCAGAGGCAAAGAGACACACCTGTCTCTTCCCTGCTTAAGACTTGATGTTGAAGCTGCTGGCATCTTCCTTGGGGGAATTGCCCTCAGGAAAGGGATAAACTTAAGCCTTTGTTTATATCACCCAAAAATTTAGAGGCTTTAAAAAGATGGTAAAGTTTATTTATTAGCCTGTTTATGATAATTTGCAAAAACAGTTTGAATACTATTTGCTCAAATGATTTTATGATAGATTTTAAGATGTCTGTGATTTTATTTTCCATGGATGATAGCTGGGACAGCAGACACCCATCAAAGCGTTACCAATAAAAATGAATAAAAAAAGGTCTCTTGATGTTTGACATTTTCTGTTAAAGAAGGCTTTCAAGGAAAAAATCATCATAAACTTTCAGAGGCTAGGAGAGGGGAGCCTAACCTTTCTTTAGTGTGTACCACATATCACATACTCTATACATGATTTTTCAGTTCCAACAGTGCTTGCTTTTCTGATGTTACAAATGAGAACACAGGTTGAGGCAGGTCACGGTCCCAGAGTTGCTGTGTACCCAGTGCTGTGGCAGCACCTGCCATGGTGCCCGGTGACCGTGGAACCCAGTGACCACACTCTGCTTTCATCAAAGCCAACAGCCGGAGCAAAGAAAAGAATTCACTTTGTTTTGATAGATGAGTCTAGTAATTTTAGCACTTTTAAAACTGTTTATTTCTCTATATAGCCATAGGATGCTTTCAGTGAATGAAATCTTCTCCACTAAACCATGATGATTTAAGTTGCTTGAAAGGCAGCACCATCTGTTTTCCATTGGGCTCCCCAATAGAACACAACACAGTTTCAGTTGAAATCAGTTGCTATTTATGTTTTCAAGATATTTTTTCTTTGGACTTTAGTACAGCTCCTGAAGATTAAGGTTTTGGACCAAGGCTGTCAGACAAGTTCAGTCCTATCCCCCAGTTTCTAATTAAGACTGAGCAGAAAATAAATATGGAAAGCAGAAGAGGCACTACCACTGAACAGTCATGAACCCCTTTATGCCTAGTGTTCCATTACTGGAACGCTAAGCATGTGGGAGTTATTTATATCCTACCACTCAATGTCATTGCCAATGTCTGATTTTTCACATAAAAAAATTTACAGCCCCTGGCATAAATGGGTTAAAACATGGTTGAATATTGAAAACACTATATAGTCCCCATGTAGCTGAAGAATTAACACTCACCAACAAAATGAGTGAATGCTTTTAGCTAGAAAGCTAACTCAGCAGGATTTTTTTATGCTACCAGTCTCATTTTACACTGAGACAAGTAAGGACTGTATTTTGGATAAATCTTTCAGTCCTTTATTCATCTAGAGCAGTGGTTCTTAATCGGGGCAGTGTTCCCCTTGGAAGACATTTGACAAAGTCTAGAGACATTTTTTAATTGTTATAACTTGGGTATGGAGACAAAGGGAAATTGCTACTGGCATCTAGTGGGTAGAGGCCGGGGTTGCTGCTAAACTTCTTACAATACACAGGGCAGCACTCCTGCCCCCAGTAAAGAATTATCTGGTCCAAGATGTGGGTAGCGCTGCTGTTGAAAAACTCCAGGCTAAAGGGAAAGAGTCCTGCAGCTGTGTCGGGCAATAAAATCAGTGTGCTGAACAAGAAAAAAAGGAAGATTATCATCCACCTGGACCCTGAAAGAAGAGAGGGAGTTTTCTAGCTCCCAAGAGGGGAGAGAAACTAGCTTCAAGTTCAAGGAATAAATATTAGTTTGACTTACAAGTTGTCATACCTCCTTAAGGCCAATATGCGGTGTATTTCCTAGGAGACTGTTCAATTTCTTCTCCTTTAAAGATTTCATATTCCCCAGAAGCTAAGTCAAAGGATTCTTTTTAAGAGTGCAAGAAATCTCAACCAGATGGTACAATCTGACTCCTTCTCGCAGTCCCTGAAGTGTTCATACATACACAGGAAAGGGGTTTAGGGCTCAGGTACAGTGATCCCCTTTTCAGCATTTGACTTGGTTTCTCAGGATTTGAACTTGGTTTGCTTTCAAAAGTGGCTGACTAAAGCAGTATCTGACATGTAATAATCCACAAGTCCCTCAGAAGCCTCTACATACTGATCAGATCTCTGACACAAAAGTAGACTATTTTAGAACAGAAAAAATCCAAGCTACAGAAATAGAGCACCTAAACTTTCTTATTGCTCTATTAATAAAAGCTACTATATAAGCCCTTGATCATTTCTATAATTTTATACCATATTAATAACTTCAGCAGAATTTAAATTGGGTTCACATCAGATGCTCTTATCTTTTAACAACTTCCACACTAAGCATATAATTAAAATGCTCCAGTTTAAATATTTTCCCCAAGGTATTAACTACTAAAAGATTCAGACAATGATGAACTAAAGTTAGAATGTTCATGGATGATGGCTCAGGCTTTTAAGTACTTCAGATAGGGAAAAGGGATTTATTACAATGGGTCTAATTGATATAAAAGAGGAATGGTAAAAAGTTGCCTTTAATTACTCAAAGGTCTCTTGATATATTAGCCTTTGGTCTTTTAAGTAACTAACCTCCATCAATATTTGACTAAATTTTCTCCTATATGAATGTGACTGGGCAAATATTAAAGAAAATTTCCCAAATCAAAAGAAAGCTTTAAGCCATTTATGTGCCAGAAGTTCAGAAGTCCTGGGCTGGGTGATGCTGGCTTTGATCTTCTATGATTACTTCTATAACTTTGAGAGAGTCAGTGTTAGCACTCCTGGCGTTTGCCTTCTTTGTTAACCAGCTCTGTCTTTCTTAAAGTAGTTCTGTTATCCACAGGGAAACTGAATCGTAGAGAAGGTGGCATTTAATTGGGCTGTGAAGAACTGCTAGACTTGCCTGTGGTTGCAGAATGCCACAGCTCTTTCAGATTTGGGCCTCCTTTCTCTTTTACATTTGTGTCCCTGGACTATAAGTCTCATTTTACCAGTTCATCTGCACCCATATTTCCCGTTTCCTGAAAAGAAATAAGAAAGATGACTCTTTTTGTCATAGATTAAAATGGAATCCAGAGGAGATATGGAAGCTTCTCTGGAGTGTCTGGGTGGTTGAGGGGATGGATAAACAGCAGGAGAACTTTTTCTTCCCCCCTAAAATGATTAAATTGTGATTAGTGTAAAAAAAAAAAGTAAGTTTGAAGGAATTATGACTAGCTCTGAGATGCCGAGGTCCTCAGTCAGTCAGGCCCTGGGAAAACTACCTCCTAGAGCAGTAGAAGCTTGTGAAGGTGGGGAGGACTGTCAGTGTCAATACCTGCCACTTGCAGAAATCATTCGCTTGAATTGTTCATCTGGTGAAGTTAGGGATGACTTGAAGGTATTTCCATAAGGCTTGTTATAGGGGCTTGCATGAGACAGGATCTCATAAAATGTGGTGCCATCCGGGGTCTTGTGGGACAGATGGGAATCCTGAAGAAATGACAGCTGATGAAAGAGAACTGCTTCTGCTGGTGCTGGTACTGATGGTGTCAGCTAACATGTATTGTGTGCCAGGCACTTTGTAAAGTGCTTTATATGCACTTTCTCATTTAATTCTCAGATGAGTCTAATGACAGAAGGTAAACAAGCCATTTAACAAAAGAGGATTAATTCGTTTTCTTAAAAGAATGTTACTAGTATGTTTCAAAGCTGGAATGGGACTTGGGCAGAGCCTATAGTGTTTGACTGTACTATATGGCACTCTTATTACTGTTAAAGACTTTGCTTTCAAAGCCTGTCCAGAAGAGCTCAAGGAGACTAGACCCTATAGCAGGAATCCAGTAAGTTCCTGTGGACCTAGAGTTACCATCTTCTTCCCAGCCCCTGACCTATAGAAGTATGTCTTCCTCTTGATCAGGACATTAGGTATAGACAAGGGTGTGGTCTCTGGTCTAGGGCTGGAATTCTTTATTGGGCTCCTGGAGTTCTGTGTTGAGAAAGACCCAAGGCCACCTTCTGGCTTAGTGAGAAGTTAATATTTTCTCTGGATGAATGGGGAGTAGTGAAATGCATCTCTGTTAGGCTGTTCTTGCATTGCCATAAATAAATACCTGAGACTAAGAAACTAATAAAGAAAGGGGATTTAATTGACTCACAGTTCTGCAGGCTTTACAGGAAGCATGACACTGGTATCAGCTCAGCTTCTGGGGAGGCCTCAGGGAGTTTTTACTCATGGCAGAAGACAAAGCAGGAGCAGGCACATCACATGGCAGAAACAGGAGCAAGAGAGAGAATCGAGGGGTGGGGGTAGGTGCCACACACTTTTACAAAACCGAATCTCATGAGAACTCACTCACTCATCACCAAGGGGATGGCCCAAGCCATTCATGAGGGATCTGCCCCCATGATCTAAACACCCCCCACCAGGCCCTACCTCCAACACTGGGGATTACATTTCAACATGAGATTTGGTGGGGACACAGATCCAAACCATATCATCCCACCCCTGGCCTCCAAATCTCATGTCCTTCTCACATTGCAAAATATAATTATCCCCTGCACATAGTCCCCCAAAAGTCTCAACTCATTTTAACATCACTAAAAAAGTCCAAAGTTCAAAGTCTCATCTGAGGCAAGGCATGTCCCTTCCACTGATGAGCCTGTAAAATAAAAAACAAATTATCGACTTCCAATATACAATGGTAATAACAGGCACTGAGTAAGCATTCCCATTCCAAAAGGGAGAAATTGGCCTAAAGAAAGGGGCAATAGGCCCCACACGAGTCCAAAACCCAGCAGGGTAGTCACTAAATCTTAAAGCTCCAAAATAATCTCCTTTGACTCCATGTCCCACATCCAGGGCACACTAGTGCATGGGGTGAGCTCCCAAGGCCTTAGGTAGCTCCCCCACTGTGGCTTTGCAGGGTTTAGTCTCCAAGGCTGCTCTCATGGGCTGGAGTTGAGTGCCTGTGGCCTTTCCATGCTGAGAGGTGCAGGCTGCCAATGGATCTACCATTCTGGGGTCTGGAGGATGGCGGCCCCCTTCCCACAGCTCCCCTAGGCAGTGCCCCACTGGGGACTCTGTGTGGGGGCTCCAATCCCACATTTTCCATTGGCTCTGCCCTAGTAGAGGTTCTTTGTGAGGGCTCTGACCTTGCAACAGGCTACCGCCTGGATATCCAGGCTTTTCTGTGCATCCTCTGAAACCTAGGCGGAGGCTCCCAAACCTCAACTCTTGCACTCTTCTATGTACCTGAAGGCTTAACACCACATGGAAGCTGCCAAGGCTTACAGCTTGCACCCTCTGAAGCAGCAGCCTGAGCTGTACCTGGGACCCTTTGAGCCAAGGTTGGAGCCACAGTTACTGGGATGCAGGGAGCAATATCCCAAGGCTGCACAGGGCAGCAGGACCCTGGGCCTGGCCCACAAAACCGTTCTTCCCTCCTAGGCCTCTGGGCCTGTGATGGGAGGGCTGCCATGAAGGTCTCTGAAATACATTTGAGGTCTTTTTCCCATTGCCTTGGATATTAGCACTTGGCTCCCTTTTATTTATACAGATATGTCTAGCAAGTGGTTGCTCCATAGTCTGACTGAATTCCTCTTTACTTTTTATCTGCCACATGACCAGGCTGCAAATTTTCTAAACGTTTATGCACTGCTTCCCTTTTAAATATGAATTTCAACTTTAAGTCATTTAGTTGCTCCCACATCTGGGCATAGGCTGTTAGAAACAGCCAGGCTACACCTTAGACACTGCTGTTGAGAAATTTCTTCCACCAAATACTATAAATCATCACTCATTAGTTCAAACTTCCACACATCCCTAGGGCATGAACAGAATGCAGCCAAGTTCTTTACAAAGTTGTAACATGGATGACCTTTGCTGCAGATTCCAATCCATTCCTCATTTCCATCTGGGACTTTGTCAGCCTAGATTTCACTGTCCATATCACTATCAGCATTTTGGGCACAGCTATTTCAATGGTCTCTAAGAAATTACAAACTTTCCCTCGTCTTCCAGTCTTCTTCTGAGCCTTCCAAACTCTTTCAACCTCTGCCTGTCAACCAGTTTCAACGCTGCTTCCACATTTTCAATATCTGTATAGCAATGCCCTACTCCTCAATACTAGTTTTCCATATTAGATTATTCTTGTATAGCCATGAAGAAATACCGGAGCCTGGGTAATTTATAAATTTAGAAGAAGAGATTGAATTGGCTCATGGTTCTGCAGGCTTTACAGGAAGCATGGCACCGATATCAGCGTAGCTTCTGGAGAGGCTTCAAGGAGCTTTCACTCATGGCAGAAGGCTAAGCAGGAGCAGGAATTTTACATGGCAAAAGCAGGAACAAGGAGAGGGTCTGCTACAAACTTTTACAAAACCAGGTTTCATGAGAACTTATCTCCAAGGAGATGGGTTAAGCCATTCATGAGGAATCCACTGCCATGATTCAAACACCTCCCACCAGGCCCACCTCCAACACTGGGGATTACATTTCAACATGAGATTTGGTGGGGACACACATCAAAACCAAATCAGCATCCTATGTGTTTCTCCCTTTTTCACTCGGACTTAGGGTGCTGAGTAAAGACAGATGGAAAAAGCACCGCCATTCTCCAGGGTTGCCTCTTCCAAGCCAGACCACTGAGAGTGATCATAGTTATTGCCCTGGAAAGATATGAAGCCATAGGAGGACCAGTGGCGGAAGAAAAGGGAAGTCGAAAGACTGATGGGCTGTGACTAAGGCTCCATGTTGTGTTAATGGGGGTGATATCTGTGGCATTACCACTGAGTGCTGATACGTTCTGGGCAATATTCTAAGCACTTTAGTCTAATGACTCTTTTCATACAACAATTCCAATAATTAGGTACCACTTTTACCCCCATTTTAAGGATGAAGAAATGAAGCACAGAGGGATTAAGCAACTTGTCCAAAGTCAGACACAAGTAAGAGACAGAGCCGAGATCTGAACCCAAGCAGTCCTAACCACTTAACTATTAGCCTTTCAAACTTTATCAAACCCAGAGATTAATGCTTACTATAAAGCCAAAGTAAAAACTAAATGATGACAGAGGAAAATTATTAGGTAAATGGCACCCTCTCTTCGGGAAAAGAGTAGTGGTGCTTTGGCAGAAATTATCTCCCCCCCCACCACCAAATAAAACCATTAAATTTTGATAAACTCTGATTTCTATCTTTCTGCATATTGTTTTGAAAAATTTTAGAAAATGATCATACTATATTATAGATGATCCCTAACTTTTAAACTATGCATGGTCCACCTCGGTCATGCCCACTGTGACTTCATTCCCAGGAGCAGTTGCAAAAAGTGTGAAGCTTTTAGAGAGTCTGTGGGTTCAAGAATTGGGAAAAAGATGTGGCTATGATAGGAAGTGGCCCCCTGGGACAGATTTGTAGCCAGTAATTTATTTGCTTGGACAGTGGATATCTCAAGCACAGCCTTGTATGAAGTAAGTAGGACAGGAAGCCATGGGATGGAATCCTACCTGCCTAGGGTTTACACTGTGCCTGATGTGGTAGCAGGACATTGGATGGGAAAGAGTCAGATGCCAGAAAGAACAGTTTGGACTTTATTTAGAAGACTACATTGAGTCATCTGTGCTTCAGACTGAATGACAGGCACAGGGAGGAGGATGATCTGAATGAAGGAGCCGGGGAAGAAGAGGAGCTGGTGCCATTGTCTCAGCAAGAGGCACTAAGGGCTAACCTGGTGCCCATCACAGGTGCAGAGTTGGGATTTATACGTGAAGTCCATAAGGGAAACAAGCATACTGACTTGCATTGGTATATACAAAGGAAAGATACGTTTAAGGACGATTCCGATGCTTTATTTCTAGGTTTCTATAACAATGATGTCAATAATACATAAAGGAGGTGGGCGCAGCTGAGAGGAATGTTTGTTGTAAATGCCAACTCCTCCAAGAGGTCCTCCCAACCACGCCTTCCAAAGTGGGTTTCCCCTCGTCCACCCTTGAGTGCCTTTTCTAGTTCTGTCCCTTGTGTTTCTTTCATAACAAATCACAGTGTGTGGTGATTTTGTCTGGACTTGTTTGTGGCATGTCACCCCTGCTGCAATGTAAGTTATGTGAAGACAGGCCCACATTTTCCCTGTGTCTCCCACCTAGGGCAGGGCCTGGCCCAGAGCTATCAGTTGTTTATTGAATAAATGCATGAATTGAATAAGTAAACATGTAGAGTTTGAAAGTTCACCAGGTTGTTCCAGCCGGCACATTACAATGTGGGACTGATTCCTTGAAGATGGGCTGGGATTCTCTATGACCATATGGGAATCACATGGGTTCATGGTTGATATCACGAGATCCAAGGGATGAAGCCCCCAAAGGAGAGGGTGTAGGAAAAGAAAAGAAAGTCTGTGGACCAGCAGAGAGGCCTACATCCGAGGGCTGTGGGGAGAAAGGACATCCAGTGAATGAGAAAGAAAGAGTGGTGGGAGACAGGAAGGGGCCACTGAGTCAGAGGAAGTAGGGGTGCTCAGAAGCTTCTGGTGCTGCACACCAGCTGGGAAAATGAAAACAGGTGAAAGACTGTTGTATTTGGTAACTAAGAGATCATTTAGAATCCTAAGGAAGGTAATCTGAAGGTAGACATCAGATTTTTTTTAATATACTTTAGGTTCTGGGGTACATGTGCAGAATGTGCAGGTTTGTTACATAAGTATACACGTGTCGTGGTGGTTTGCTGCACCCATCAACTCGTCATCTACATTAGGTATTTCTCCTAATGCTCTCCCTCCCCTAGCTCCCCACCCCCCGACAGGCCCCGGTGTATGATAGGCATCAGATTTAAGGAATGAATGAGTAGCAAGAATGAGGAAGGGACAATAAGCTCTTTGAAAGTTTTTGTGAAATAGAAAAGGGAATGTTTTTTGAGATGGACAGCAGATTTGAGGAAGAGGCCTTTTGAGAAAATAGATAAAGGATGCTCAGCTCAGTTTTAGGAAGGAGTCAAGGGACAGGGAGAGACTGAGGGTCAAGCTGTGTCCCTCCAATGACTCCCGTTTTACTCTGTGTGTGTGAAAGTCGAGTCTTCACGATGCTCCCGAGTCCCTCCAAGTCCCCCTCATCCCCATTCAGATCAAATGCTCCGCTTTCTTCTCCTCCTGTCTGTGGCAGCCATGCTCGTCCCTTTGCTGGCCTGAGCCCTGCCCTCATTCTTCTCTTGTCTTCTCCCTCACCTCCTTCCAGTCTTATCTTTCCACAGCCCTCCAGGTCACAGCCTCTACCCCACACTCTGCTCTGTTTTTTTTTTTTTTCATGGCATTTTGCACTGTATAGCATGCTATGGAATTCTATTCTGTAATTATTCTATTTCTTTCTTGGAGGCAGGGTCTCTCTGTGTTGTCCAGGATCCCAGGCAACAGTCCAGTTGTGCGATCATAGCTCACTGCAGCCTCAAACTCCTAGGCTTCAGCAATCCTCCTACCTCAGCCTCCTGAGTAGCTGGGGCTACAGGTGCACCACCATGCCCAGCTTTTTACATTTTTTATTTTTTGTAGAGACAGGGTCTCCCTATGTTGCCCAGGCTGGTCTCAAAGTCCTGGCTTCAAGCAATCCTCCTGCCTTGTCCTCTCTTTGTGCTATTTTATATTTATTGTCTATCCCCAACTACAAGAACATGAGCTCCAGAATTGGACAGGGGCAGGACAGGGGCAGAACAGTGTCTCAGGAAAATGCTCAGTAACTGGTATAATAAAATTAATGAATATAGTCAGGTCAGAATTAAATTTGACAGAATATTAACTTAACAACTAACAGTCATTCCCCAGTACCCATTTGTCCTTAGGTCAGATTCATAGCTCAGTCTCTTCCTGGAGAAGAATCTGCCTTTCCCTACTGGAGAGTGGATAAAAGTCTGCTAATTTGTCTTAAGCCATCATTGCTCTTTCCTAAAAGGCAACTGAGATTCGAGGGATTGATAATGTAAATCAGGGACAGCTTTATTGGTTTTACATTCCTCAAGTTTCAAAAAATAAAGTAAAATTTAAAAAAATAGATAAGGAAATCATGGGAAGAAATAACAAAGGTAAGAAAATGATACGAAGCCAGAGTTAACATCAGCACATCCAAAATGAATACCACACCACAAAGATAACATTTAACACCTGTTAGGATGGCTCTTATTAAAAGGACAAAAGATAACACATGTTGGTGAAGATGTGGAGAAATAGGAACCTTTGTATACTGTCAGTGAGGGTGTAAAATGGTGCAGCCAGTACGGAAAACAGTTCACTGGTTCCTTGAAAAATTAACACTAGAACTACCATATGATCCAGCAGTCCCACTTCTGGGTATATACTCAAAAGTGTTGAAATCGGGGTCTCAAAGAGATATTTACACTCTCACGTTCATTGTGGCACTATTCACAATAGCCAAGATATGGAAACGAATATCAACAGATGAATGGATTGTCTTTAAATGTGGTATCTACATAAAGCGGAATACCATAGGGCCTTTGAAAAAGAAGAAAAATCTGCCATTTTTGACAACATAGATGAATTTTGAGGACATTATCCTAAGTGAAATAAGCCAGTCACAGAAGCACAGATACTGTGTGATCTCAACTACATGAGGTATCTAAAAAGGCCAAACTCATAGAAGCAGAGAGTGGAATGGTGGTTGCCAGGGGCTACAGGAAGGGGAGGCGGGGGTGCTGCCATTCATTGGGTATAAAGTTTCATGTATGCAGCATGAATACAGAGAGCTGCTGTACAGGTTTATGCCTAGGGTTAACAAAGCAGGATTGCACACTTGCCGTTTAAGAGGGCAGGTCTGTTATAAAGTGTTTTTACCACCATTTTAAAAATATATACCACAGGGACCTGCTAGAGGCAGCCAAATCAAAGAGCAAAAAACCATGTGTTGAAAGATTCATGGGGCCCCTGAGGTAAAGCACCCCCATCAGGAGGAGTCTGGCCCCAAAGGGAGGTCTCAGGCGCGGTGGACAGCATCCTCTGCCGCATGCCTGTCACAAAACATGAGCAAGTTTCTAGCACTACTTCTTAGAGCCAAGCAAGTCAGAGCCAAGCAGAGAGAAACTCTCTGGGAAAAGGGATGGAGGTGGAGAGGCACAAATGGGAACTCCCCCTCTTTGAGGTCTCCCCCTGGCATTCTCTGAGTTTCTAGTTCTCTGAAGTTTCATCTCTCCCTATGGGGAGGAACAATGTGGACAGGCATGTGGGGCTGGTACCATGCCCCGAGCATGAGCACAGGCTCCCTGTGTATGGAAGCTCATGCGGCTGGCCCTGTGAGCTCTCAGCATCACAAGACCCTTTCTGTCGAGCAGCTGCTGCTCTTTATCCTGTGTCTCGTGGCATCTATTGCTATTGAAGCTGGCACGGCCCTCTGACAGGCACACAGCCACCTGAGCAGATGGCGGGCACATGAGCCGCATCAGGGAGCTGTGGCATGCTCTCAGGGCAAGCCTGGGGATCTTCCTTGTTACCTGTCACCATCAGAGAGCGTCTTCTCTGTCCCTTGTAAATGTTATTGACTTTACCCAACTAAGTTTGTAAACTGAAGAGTTTCAGAGGCATTCTGCTATTGAAAGTAAAGTTAGAAATTTAAAGTTAAAGATATCCTCTTCTTTATTTCAAATTCTCCTGGGGCCTGTAACCTTAAGCATCCTTCTAGTCTGTGCCTTTAAAAATAGGACTGGAAATAAATCTTTGAAATGCATTCTGGCTTCCTGATCTCCTAGTAAAGGATTCCTCTTCTCTCAGTTCTGCCAGCATCCACCATTGGCAACTTTTTCTAATTAGGGCCTAACTTATACTTTCTGTCCCTGAAACAGCTTCTGAGTGAAGGTGGATGAGTGAGAGTTTATGAGAGGAGTCTGCTACTATCTTCCTCCATCTGTCTTTCTTCCTGAATTTTCCATTTTTCCTCCCTAATTTTACTGTTCAACCAAACTAGACTCCTTGCCAATCATGCACTTCCCTAATGCTGGGTCTTTACTCATGCCATCCCTTCTCCTTCACAGTTTTTCCCTGTCTTTACAGATCCAAGTCCCACCCAACTGTCAAAACCCACCTTGAATGTCTCTGTTAGTACCTTCCCATATCCCCTTGGGCTGAACTCTTCTTGTTCTTTCTTGGTACTGTTAAGATATGCTCACTTTCTTCCTGTTTATTGGAGTTTGTGTTTCTGTCTTGTTCCTTTGCTGGACCAGGCAGCTCATGTGTTCATCAGTGATTTGCCAAGTGTGGGTTTATAACAATAACATCAGCCAGCATTTGCTCAATGCTTGCTGTATCTTTCCTGAATTTCTGCAAATGGACACAGTCACATGAAATATGAACTTCTGAGGATTATAGACCAGACCCCTCATCTCCTTATCCCTGAGGTTTAGCACAGTGCCTGAAACATCAAGGGTGACCAATCAATGTTTCATGGATAGATGATGTAAGGATTTATATAAGCACCAAAGCTTGCTGTGAGGGTTTATTGTGCTTAAGCCATCTTTTAAAACTTTCCCCTCACTCTTAGTCTTAATGCTTTCTCTTTGAAAGAGATCCAGAATTTGAAACTTTTAATATCTAACATTTTCTCTGTGGAATCTCAACTTTTCTTAGTCAAATATTTCATTTTGAAAAAGAAATAAATAGCTTTGCTGCAATGGCAAGATCTCAGGTTTACTTTAGGCCTTTAATGTGAGAAAGAAAATATACACTTCGGTTAAAATATGCAGAATGGGGAAATAAAACAATCAGTTGATACTTTAATAATTAAACTAAATATTATCACCAAGTGATAAATGCTGCTAAGTCAATGAAATATGCATCCATTAGCTAATCATGCAGCCAGAACATTATATAATTTGATTTCCTAGGATTGTTAAAAAAAAATCAGTGAAGAGAGTAGTTTAAAGATTATAATATTGATATTCAAAGTCAGTGAAACTCGTTTCTTAGAGTTTGGCTATGATGCCGTCTTCTTCTTAATGACTGTTTTGCTTTACTTCTGCAGCCTTCCTCTTCCTTAAGAACCTCATTTTGGTCTGGTTAGTGTTTATACCCTGTTGCCATTATTTCTTTTGGGAGTTTAGGCTGAGTTATTGGTATTCCCAATAAATGAAGTAGTGAAAAGTGCCCTGAATATGGATGAGAAACCCTAAGTTCTCACTCGAACGTCAGTCACAGTCAATTATCCTTTTGAGGAGGTTGAATAGGAATCACTCATTACTTTGTAGGGGGATATCAAGTGACCTATAAATCTACCTTCCTCCTCGCAGTCCCAAAAAGGCTTCTCTGGCCTGAATTTGCATGTTATCTTTCTTTTTCAGCAGCTGTCTTAGTCTTCTTTGTGCTGCTATAACAAAATACCATAGACTGGGTAATTAATACAGAACAGAAACTTACTTCTCACATTTCTGGAGATGGTGAAGTCCAAGATCAAGGGGCTGACAGGTTTGGTTGTCTAGTGAGGGCTGCACCCTCCGAGGGGAAGAACTTTGTGTCCTCATATGGCAGAAGGAATGTGGAAGCAGGGAGGAAGGGCCAGGTGCCAAAGGCAATGTGAAGCCTCTTTGATAAGGGCCTTAATCCCATTCATGAGGGAAGAGCCCTCATAGCCCAATCACCTTTAAGCCCCCATCTCTTAATACTATCACACTGGCAACATCTGAATGTTGGAGGAGACACATTCAAACCATAACAGTAATGTAGGACCAGAGCAGCTCAGACTTACACCTAATTCTGCAGGAGTATAAGAGAAAAGTGAAGAGGCTTAAGGAGGAACTGAGTATCACCCTCCTTATATAGGAGCGTGGTCATTTTGCTTTAATGAATGGGATGCAATAGTAGGTTTCAGGGATGCTTTTTTTAGTATTATGTAAGAATATATTATCAGAAGACAGAACAACCCTGGGACAGATTGGTTGGAATCCACTGTAGTCACAATGCAGGGATAGGGGACAGAGAATAGGAATAAAAACTTCACCAGAAAAGAACACTAGGAGTCTCTCAGGGGAGAGGAGAAGAGCTGAATCACAATTTAAGGAACTTGTTCCAGCCAGGGGATCTAGATAAAAAAAATCTTTTGAGTTTTTTTAAGACATAATTCAGGTACCATAAAATTTACCTCTTTAAAGTGTATAATTTAGTGACTTTCAGTATATTCACGAGGTTATGCAATATCACCCCTATTTAATTCCAGAACATATTTAATCACCCCAGAAGGAAACCCTGTATCAATTAGCAGTCACTCCACTTCCCTCCAGCCCCTGAAAGCCACTGATCAACTTTCTGTCTCTCTGTCTATTCTGGACATTTCATATAAATGTGATTATATAATATTTGTCCTTTTGTAAATGTTTTCAGGGTTCATGCATGTTATATAGTGTGTATCATCACTTCATTTCTTCTTATGGCTGAATAATGTTCCATGGTGTGGATATACCATATTTAGTGTATTCATTCATCAGTTGATGGGGGGCCATTTGGGTAGTTTTCACTTTTTGACTTGTGAATAATGTTGCTATGAACATTCATGTACAAGCTTTTATGTGAACGTATGTTTTCAGTTTTCTTGGGCATATACTTAGGAGCAGAACGGCTAAATCACATGGTAACTCCATGGGGTTTTTGTTTTGTTTTGTTTGTTTTTTGTTTTTTTTGTTTGTTTGTTAGTTTTTGAGACGGAGTCTCGCTCTGTCGCCCAGGCTGGAGTGCAGTGTTGTGGTCTCGGCTTGCTGCCAGCTCCACCTCCCAGGTTCATGCCATTCTCTTGCCTCAGCCTCCTGAGTAGCTGGGACTACAGGTGCCTGCCACCACGACCGGCTAATTTTTTGTATTTTTAGTAGAGACGGGGTTTCACCATGTCTCGATCTCCTGACCTTGTGATCCTCCCACCTCCGCCTCCCAAAGTGCTGGGATTAGAGGTGTGAGTCACCATGCCTGGCCAACTCTATGTTTAACACATTGAGAAACTACCAACCTTTTCTCCAAAGCAGCTGCACCATTTTATACTCCCACAGCAATGCATGAAGATTCCAGTTTCTCCACATCCCTATCAATACTTTTTATTGTCTGTATGTTTATTATAGCTGTTCTACTGGGTTTGAAGTGGTATCTCACTGTGGTTTTGATCTGCATTTCCCTAATGACAAGTGGACACCTTTTCATGTACTTATGTCCCATTTATATATCTTGTTTGGAGAAATGTCTATTCAGATCCCTTTCTCATTTTTAATTGGGTTATTTGGCTTTATATTAAGTTTATAAAAATTCTTTTTGTTTTTGAAACGGGGTCTCACTTTGTCACCCAGGCTGGAGTGCAGTGGTGTGATCACAAATCACTGCAACCTTGACCTCCTGGGCTCCAGAGATCCTCCAACTCCAGCCTCCCAAGTAGCTGGGACTATAGGTGTGTACCACCATGCCTCAGCTAATTTCTTCTTAATTTTTTGTAGAGACAGGGTCTCACTGTGTTGCCTAGGCTAGTCTCAAACTCTGGCCTCAAGCAATCCTACTGCCTTGGCCTCCCAAAGTGCTGAGATTACAGGTGTGAGCCATCATGCCCAGCCTATAAACATTCTTTATATATTTTGTATACTAGACCCTTATCAGATATGACTTGCAAATATTTTCCCCAATTCTGTGAGTCCTTTTGATTTTTTAAATAGTGTCCTCTGAAGCACAAATTTTTTATTTCATTGCAGCCCATTCACTTCTTCTTAAGTTTTTTTGTTTTTTAGGATTTAAAAACTTTTTTAATATTTTTATTTTTAATTTTTGTGGATACATAGTATGTATATTTATGGGTTACGTGAGATATTTTGATACAGGCATGCGATGCATAATAATCAAACCAGGTAAATGGGGTATCCGTTATCTCGGACATTTATTCTTTGTGTTATAAACAATCTAGTTATACTCTTTTAGTTATTTTTAAGTGTATAATTAAATTATTTTAATTATAGTCACCCTGTTATCCTGGTAAATACTAGGTCTTATTTATTCTATTTTTTGTACCCATTAACCATCCCTACTCCCTCTGCTCCCACCCGCCACTACCCTTCCAGCTTCTAATAATCATCCTTGTGCTCTTATCTGTATGTGTTCAGTTGTTTTAATTTTTAGCTCCCATAGATAAGTGAGAACAGGGGAAGTTTGTCTTTCTGTGTCTGGCTTACTTCACTTAATATAATGACCTCCAGCTCTGTCACTGTTGTTGCAAATGACAGGGCTCCATTCTTTTTTATGGCTGAATAGTTCTCCATTGTATAAATGTACCACATTTTCTTTATCCATTCACCTATTGATGGACACTTCGGTTGCTTCCAAATTTTGGCAGTTGTGAATAGTGCTGCAACAAACATGGGAATGCAGAGATCTCTTCAATACACTGATTTCTTTTCTTTTGGGTATGTACTTAAGAGTGGGATATATGTCTTCTTCTCAACTTGTTTGAGCTTTAGGTGTTACATCTAAGAAACCATTGCCTAATCCAAGATCATTCACATTTACACCTGTGTTTTCTTGTAAGTGTTATATATTTTTAGCTCTTACATTTAGGTCTAAGATCTATTTTAAATTAGTTTTTGCTAATTTAAAATAAATTATGGTGTGAGGTAGGAGTTCAACTCCATGAGATTTTGACAGATGCGATTGATCAGCTCAGGGTGTCCACACACTGTGAGGAATGAACTGTAGGAACTGTCCCTGGAGGAAAAATAAGAAGATTGCCTTCCTCGAGGATTTGACACTAAAAGAGCATTTTGTCCTAACAGTTTAATGAGAAAATTGTAGAGAGATTCGGTTTATGTATTGAACTGGACCCAGCTGGATTCTGTAATCATGCGGAATATATAACCTTGCAATTTTTCAGTAATATGTATACCTTTTATTTTACTCTAATGAAGGAGATCTTACCTTGCAAATGGTAAGTTGATGATGTGATGATTCGGATATCTACAGAAGATGACCACTGTTCAGCAGTGAAGCAAGAGGCTATAGTCCTTTAGTTCCTGTGAGCAGTGGAATACCTTCATCCTTCAGGGAAAACAGTGTGATGGAAGCAGAGTGTCCTGCTGGCATGGGCACAGGAAGGGAATTAAGGAGAATGAGCTGGCCACCAACTAGCTCAATATTTAAGAATAGTATAGGGGGCTGGGCACGGTGGCTCATGCCTGTAATCCCAGCACTTTGGGAGGCCGAGGTGGGTGGATCACCTGAGGTCAGGAGTTCAAGACCAGCCTGGCCAACATGGTGAAACCCCATCTCTACTAAAAATACAAACATTAGCCAGCCATGGTGGTGGGCGCCTGTAGTCTCAGCTACTTGGGAGGACGAGGCAGGGAAATCACGAACCCAGGAGGCAGAGGTTGCAGTGAGTCGAGACTGTGCCACTGCACTCCAGCCTGGTGGACAGAGGGAGACTCTGTCTCAAATAAATAAATAAATAAATAAATAAATAAATAAATAAGAAAAAAGAATAGTATAGGGAAATTCTCTCAATGACATATGATTGTTTACTGGAAATGCCTTTTCTCCCTACTTCATACCCTTCAACTAACAGTTATTAACCTCTGTTCTCTATGGTCTCTTACACTTCTGCTTGTCTTCTAAACAGAGGTATTGACAGCGCCACCCACTAACTGCCAGCCTTGCCTCAGTCCAAAATATCCTCATAAATGTTGATCCCCAGTGCAGTGGTGCTGCCCCTCTTTGGAGACACTTGTTTTGATGTTTATTTTTTCATGATACTAAGCCTTCTTTGTATCTCTATCATGTAACATGGTCCTAGGGTATAATTATTACTCAGCATGTTTGCTGATTTTACATCTGTGCTTGCTCTTCTTTCAGTTATGTTGCAGTCGGAAAAAGAAGACTTAATCGTGTCCATTGAAAATGTTGACATTTTTCATGGAACTTAACAAGCTGATTCTGGAACTTATATGCAAAAGTAAAGGGCCAAAGATAGTTAAGACAATTTTTAAAGTAAAAGTTCAAGGTTGTGATATTTGTCTTATACAGGTTTAATATACCAGGACTGATCTTACATTGTAGTGAATAAATGCAGTATGGCATTGGCACGGTGATAGACAAATAGACCAATGAAATGGAATAGAGAACTCGGAAATGGAGCCTCACATGGCAGACAGTGGATATTTGTTCATCAAACCACTCCCTTTTCCCCTAGACATAAACTAAACTACATTTCCCAGCCTCCCTTGCTGGCTCTTGTGACTGAATTCCAGCCAGTACACTGAAGGCAGAAGTGATACACGCCACTTCCAGGCATGGCCCATGAAATCTTCCTGGGAACAGTTCATTTTCCTCTGTTTACCAGCTGACTATTAAGTTCTCAAGAGATCTAGAGTAGGGCAAAAGCTCAAGATGAAGAGAGCTTTGGTCCCTGAATTCATCCAAGGAGAGCACGCAAGGCTGCTAGCAGCCCATCCAGAGCACCTGCAAAAGATGATTCATGATCACAAATTAAACTTTTGCTATGTTAAGTACTGAAATTTTGGGGTTGTTTGTGGGTCTGCCCCAATAAACCATGTTTGAATGGAAACTTGGCATATAACAGCTGGCTTGGCAGATAAGGCAAGGAAATCAGACTATTTAATATATAGGCCTGGGACAGCGGGCTGCTATATAGAAAACAGCACCAACAAATTCAGTCTCTTCCCCATGTAACATTCTAGGTGGATTGACGATATAAATGTGAAAACAGAACTTTAAAACTTTTCAAACAGTACATAGGAGAACATCTTTATGATTTCAGGAGAGAGATTGAAAGTCTTAAGACAGGCAAAGTACAAATCAGGAGGGAAAGACTGACGACAATCAGTTGCATTAAAATGAGAAAGTTCTGAATAAAGGCACCATAAGTGGGAAGACAAGCCAAAGACTGGGAGAGTATTTGAAATATATCGGTATCCAATATACTGATAGCCAATATAGACTCCAATAAAGAATGTGTCCAGACTGTTTAAAGAAGTAAGGCTAACCACCTCAATTATGGGCAAAAGTTATGAATGGGCATCTTATGGAAGAGAAAAACTTGAGTAGCCAATAACTATGTGAAAAAAATCTCAGCCTCGCCACCTGTCAGAAATGTATAAATTAAAACCAGTTAATAAAATTAAAACAGTTGTCAAAATTAAAATCCAGTGATGCTACATTTACTACCTCTGGTTAATGTGAATTGCAACAAGCAATTTGGAAAGCAATTTTGAATATCCAGGAAACTGAGCAAACTTCCCTATGTCACAGCAGGTTTTTGTTTTTTTTTTTTGAGATGGAGTCTCGCTCTGTCGCCCAGGCTGGAGTGCAGTGGCGCGATCTCGGCTCACTGCAAGCTCCGCCTCCTAGGTTCACGCCATTCTCCTGCCTCAGCCTCTCTGAGTAGCTGGGACTACAGGCACCCGCCACCACGCCCGGCTAATTTTTTTTGTATTTTTAGTAGAGACGGGGTTTCACCGTGGTCTCGATCTCCTGACCTCATGATCCGCCCGTCTCGGCCTCCCAAAGTGCTGGGATTACAAGCGTGAGCCACCGCGCCTGGCCCTGTCACAGCAGTTTTTCACTGTCAGTGGAATTGATGGTGTTTCATACTTCTTAAGCTTGATGGTCAATTGTGTTATCCTCACCTTTTTGTATGTCTGAAATCATTTATCATATATTTTCAAGACAGTCACACTCTCACTCTTCTCTTTAGTCTTTCATCCTACAGGTATTACCAGATTTACCTCAATCCTTTTCTTTCTTCTCATGTCGAGCAGCCCATCTGATATTAATCCTTGAATACTTTCCAAGTGGTTTTCCCATGAAAAACTGACTTGTTGTGATAACTTAGCCCTAGAACTTAAAATTAGCATGTACATTAATAACCAACACATAGAGCATACTATATATCAGATACTAAGTATTTTTTCGTATCAACTCTTACATTAACTTTTTAAAAAATATCCTCGCTTTAGCTCCTTTAATTCTCACAACAGCTCTGTGAGGTAGATTATCACTATCCCCGCTTATGAATGAAGAAACTATGATGCAAGAGAGGTGGTAGGTAGAGGAGGTGGTGTTCAAACCCTAGCCATCTTGCTCCCAGATCTACACCACTAACCACGTTGCTGATGTTTCTTCTGTGCTATGGTCAAGTGGAAGGGTAGATAAATTTCCTGGGTTGTTCAGGCTGGAGTCGGTTCAGATTGGTTGGGAATGAAAAGACTGAATTAGCCATGTGAACCATTTCCACTGGCTGAATTCTCCAGAACATTTTTCTGGCTCACACAAGCAGTTTTCCAGTTGTTTTCTTCCTCTTACCAAGCAATGGTTTAATGTTGTCAGCATTATTGTGAAGTACTGGGAGCATTTATAGAATTCAACAGCCATTTCCAAATTCAGAGTACTTTTCATTTACTGAATAATGCATCTTTAATTACCAGCCAACTTAAGCCAGTTTTCAAAGAGTGGAACTGTTTATTGCCAGCTGTCTCCCATAATAATAGATAAGAATAGTGTTTTATATTATTTTATTTTTTGGTAATTCAAGCCCTCCCTCAGAGGGAAGTACATAGTTCCCTGATACTTGTACTTCAAACAGATGAATTACTTCCCAGCCTGGAGAGCAGCCAAATCTCTAAATTGACGTGTTCACAGAATAATAAATTTCATGTAAGAGAATGATGCCAGATGCAAGAGGATTTGATACAAGTGCATTTGAACTCTACAGATGATACAAAATATTTCTTTTCTTAAGAAATTTTCATAAATTGTTAAATAAAAGACTCTGTGTGAGAGATTTTGTGCTCAATTCAGCTTCTGCTACACATTTCAGTGAACAGATTATTCTGGCAGTATGTCAGCAGGAGGCTAGACATTAGATAATTACTTGTGAGATATTTCTAGTGGTTGAGTCATGTCCCATGTGAAAATATCATTCAAACCCTGAGAGATTCTCTGAGTTCTAGCACTGGACTGGTGCATCCACTGGATAATTCAGAAGCTGAGGCTCACTGTTTTTGCAAGTTCACGGTGTTGCTTTTCCTGGTTAGGTTTGCATCAAACATATTTTTTATCTGACACCCAGGATACAGTGCAGATCCTTTCAATGGAGTTTCAATGCATTTGTTTTCTTTGCATAGACGAAATACATTCTCTTAGTCCCATGTAGAACTATTTTAAAAAACTTGCACAGCACCTTAAAAGAACTATAGGGCATAGGTCCTGTTTTAAGAAATAGTATGTTCTTTGATTTCTTCCTAAATATGCTTTTCTTTAGAAACAACAGAAATCTCCACAATTTTAAACAGAATTTCAGGTGTTAAGAGGGAGAAAAGCAACAATCTCTTACTCTAAATGGTTGAATAAAATGCCTGGATGTTAGGAACACTAAAGCCATTTTAATAATGTTATCATTTTTATGCAGGCCTTATCTAAATAGAATGTTTAGACTAACCTTTGAAAAGGATGAAAACAAAAAATTTAATCCTTTACTAAAATGTTGTATACTTCTTCCAGCTGTCACGGCTTATTTTTCATGGTAGATGGTCATATTCCTACCACTGGACTGTTTTATTCCAAACAAGCAGTAATCTCCGTGCATTCAGGCTTTCTAAATTAATAGATTAGCCTCACAGCTGTACTCAGAAGTATATTAGAAAGACCCTTTAACAGAGAATAGATAGTGATGTCATTGTTTTTAAGAGATTGAAAATGTATTAACCACAAGGTTTAGAAAGATACAGAAGAAAAGTTTAGGCCAAACAACTTTGCATATTTAAATTTGACACAAACACAATCCCAGTATGCCATATCTTCAGCGTCTCAGAGCAGTGGATTATAAACAAAGAGGCTCTTTCTAAATTGACTAGTAAACTCCAATTATCAATAAATGTCTTCTACCTTGGAAGTAATTCAGGGTCCTCACAGTTTGGTGAGGCCTCAGCTTTTCAAACAGAAAGCTTGCTTGAGTTTCAGAGAGATTCTCTTGTCCCCATGCTCTCTACCCCTCTACCTTCATCCCAAGCCTCCTCTTCTGGAGGTCAAATGAGCGGGGTTTCAGGGAGCTCTGAATAAAATTCCTGGGCTCATGGTACATGTGTATATTCCTATTCTCACTTCTCCTGGGTCACTCACGCTGTATTTCAAAAATAAAAGGCTGTTCATTCTCTGAGTTATCAAATAAGTGTTTATTATATACACATACATTTGCACATACACATAAGCGAACTGAGTGTGTGTGTGTGTATGTATGTATGTCTGTGTGTGTGCGTGCGTGCATGCAGGCTGTCCCTGGCTTTTGTGGAGCCCCTTTTAGTGCACGGGATTTGTGTGACAGATATTTATGCAGTGACTAAAGGGAGTCCTTTTCCACATAGGGTTCCAGAAAAATACTTTTCAAGGTCACTCACTAAGAATCAGGTCAAGTTCTAAAGCAGATGACGGCAGTAGGATCGGTTGGCAAGTGCAAATGGTGAGGGCTCCATCCATTTTTCATGAAGTTATAATTAACACGCTGTCTGCCTCCCACAGGTTCAACCTTTGGGAATGAAGAACAGCCAGTTCTGAAGACATCTCTGCCTTCTAAGGACACACCCAAGGGGGCCGGCCGGGTGGCCCCTCCAGCATCCTCCAGTGTGACAGCACCCCGCAGGAGTTTACTTCCAGCGCCAAAATCCACTTCCACACCCGCTGGTAAGACTTTGTGCCTTGGAGAGGCTCCATGGTGGAGTGCCCTTTCTGCATTAATAAAAAGTCTTTTGAAAGCCCCTGTGTACATCAGTTATTTAGAAGGGATGATCGATTAAATGACAGTTAATAACAATAATACCACTGCTTTTAAGGCACTTTCATATATTCATGTTTAAATTCTTGTAACTGCCTCTCACTCTTCCCATGACTGGTAACCCTTTGAATCACACAGTTTCCATTTCAGAAAGCAAGAACCAAGCTATTTTAAGCAAACTGGCATTTGGCTCAGGGAAGCGGGTGCTCACAATATCATCGCAAGGACTGTAGGATAGCAAGCTTCAGGCTGCGCCTCCACGAATGAGCCCCAGAACCCCAGAGAGAAGTGCTGCTTCTGCAGTAGTCCGGGAGCGCCATGCTCCTGCTGGCTCTAGGCTCACAGCTCCAAAGCTAGGATCCAGGGATGGATCCACTACTCCCATGGTAGGGTTGGCTCTAGAGCCACACTGTGCCTGCCGGGTTCAGTCCAGCAAAACTGATCCCCGTGCCCCACCTGTGCATACCTACAAAGCTAGTGACTGGACATGCAGAATTCAGCTGATTCAAAGGTGTAACTAGCACAGGTGCTTGTCAGCAGAAAGTGCCGAGGCAGCATCAGTGTGGCCCCTGCTATGCTTCTCCTCCCATCCCTCCCACAAGTGCATCTATTTGCCTGCAGGGATGTTTGTGTATCTTGTTCCTAGCTTTTCTTTTTCTACATTATAGAAGGCAAATTTATCAGGATGGTAGAATGCATGTTGAGCCCTAATTCACCATAGATGGCTCATCCATAGTAGTGTTTATTCCTCCATATTTTTTCTATGCTTGTATCAATGTATCATCATATCAATGTATATACATACGTAAACATACGGGTTTTATAGGTATTTTTAAATGAGACTGCGTTATATCAATTTTTCTACATGTTGCTTTCCTTACTCAATGTAGGTCATAGAAATACCCTTGGCAATGGTAGGGCTCATTCTTTTCAATGGCTGTGTGCTGTGGATATGCCATGATTTATTCAATCATTCCTTCACTAGTGGGTATTCATTTTGCAACCAGTATTTGCCACAACAAACAATGCTGCAATAAACAGCCTTGAGTGGGTGGCACTGTTTCTATGAGATTAGTTCCCTGGAGTGGTGTTGCTTTGTTTGATGCATTAATAGATATGGATAGATTGCCTTTCAGAGAGGCTCCACCCATATCCCTGCTAGGAATAGGTGTTATCCCTTTCTAGAATTTTGGTCCGCTTGATGGGAGTGAAGTATTATCCCAAAGTTCTTTTACTTTGCATCTCCCTGACCACTAGACTAGCTGGAGCCTCTTGCTCTAGCAGCACCTTGCAGTTCCCTTTGTTAAGACTTAAATTGGCTCATTTAGCTTTGTTCTTCCTCAGGGGAAGGTAAGCTTCTGGGGGTGGTGACTGTGTCTATTTTAACACAGCATCTTCATTGCCTGCCACAGTGACTGACTCACAGTAGGTATTTAACATCGAAGGGTTAATTATTGAATCAACAAATGAATGAATGGATATCACATGGCATTTGAATCTTTCAGCTACAATTTATTAACAGTTTGGTCTTGGTTTAATTAGAAAATAATTAACCCTATGGTATGTTAAAACACAGTGGTTGAATCAACCCTATAGCCCAGTGTTTCTCAAGCTTTAGTGTATCAGTGTCACCTACAGGACTTGTAAAAACACAGATTACCGGGCCCTATCCCCAGAGTTATTGGTTCAGTTTGGTTTGGGGCTTGAGAATTTGCATTTCTAACAAATTCCCAGGTGGTGCCTCTAGACTAGGGATTACACTTTGTGAGCCACTTGTAGAAAAATGGGTTAGGAATTTGAAAAGACAGTTCTTAGAAAAAGGCAAAGGGCTCTTAGCCATATGAAAGGATAATAATTGGCCTCACTGATTAGAAAAACATAAGGTGAAACTACAATAGATTACAATACCCTACCAATTATACTGGCAAAAATCCAAAAGTTTGACAACATATTCTATTTGTGAGGCTGCAGGCAAACAGGCATTCTCATACATTTTTGGTGGGAATATAAAATGGTACAAATAGGAAGAGGAGTTTGGCAGTATCTAACAAAATCATACATGCATTTATTCTTTGACATAATAGTCTCATGCCAAGGAGTCTTTCCGAAAGGTAGACTGACAAGAATACAGTGTATGGAGTGATTCATTGCAGCACTCTTTGAAGTAGAAAAAGACTGAAAACAACTCAAATGTCCATTAATAGGGGGCTCACTGAACAGATTGTGGTATATCCACAGGATGCAGTACTATGTAGCTGTTATATGAATGGGGAAATAGCTCTTTGTATTAACATTACTAGAAAGTGATTTCCAGGAGGTCATTGAGCAATAAAAGATGGAGGAAAAAAAATGTAGTAGACTATGTTTTATCTAAACAATAGGAAAATGGTGTATATGAACTTATATTAAGAAAAAGCAATAGAAGAATAAGCTAATTTTTTTTAAAAAAAAAGATGGCCTTCAGGGTGAAAGAAGGAATAAAAGGAGAGAATAGAGATGTAGGTTAATGATACATTTTGAATGCACCTTGTTTTGTAGATTTGAAATTACATAGATATTTTACACAATTATACATTAAATGTTAAAAGATAATATCTAAAACTCAAAAATGAAATTAAACAAATGGAAGTAATTGCATAGCCCGTTGATGGCACAACCACACAGAGAAGTACATTTCCAACGGTATATACCTCAGATTCAGAAAGAATTGCAACGAAAATCTGAAATTATTGGTGGTAGTGTTAGTATTGTGATTCTGTATCTGCTGTTATTCTGAATGTGTGTATTATGGGATGAATGTGATTAGGGGTGTTACAGGATAAAGTCAGAACTCATCTGAAATTTATCTTTAAAACAATATTCTCAGCTGTATCCACTGGAAAGTTGTAAGTGGTGACTAAACCAGTCATAATGAGCACTCCTAGAGCCTAGGTTGTGATGTCTAAATGGACTTCCCAGTAGAGGGAGACAGGGATCCTTGAAGAAACAGCTGTTTCAGGTCTAGGACAAGAAATGTAGATCCTAGAACATCTTGCCATACTAGCTGGCTAAGAAGAATATAAAAACTATGAGGATTCTGTTGAAAAGACCTATGGGTCAACTTGAATAAGCTCCTACTGGTAAAAAAGAAAAAAATAAAAGAAAAACTGAAAGAGTTTGAATATCAGTAAGATTAGTATTTACAATGGATTAGTACCCATCAGTGAGGGCATATGATAAAAAACCAAACCAAAAAAAAAAAAAAAAAAAAACCTCCAAAACTAGTCACATTGGAGGATGCTAGGAAATGACCTCATTATTTTAAAATCTGGTAAATAAAGGAAAAGAAAAGCCTTTTAGTAATTTCTCCTACTCAGTCTGTATCTCAAGATAACCAAATAGCTAGTGAGGGGGAAGTTTCTCCTTATAAAAGTATCCCAGCTAATACAAAATACATGATAAAACATCCCTTTTTGCCTCTTCTGATGAATGAGTTGATAAAAGCAATGATCATCAGTGTGAGGAATCACCAGACATTACGAACTGTCCAGATGGAAATATATACAAATTACCTGGGAATTAGTCTTGGTGGGGGAAATGGATTTGGTGCAGCCTCTGGAGTTAACTACTGATTTACTAGAAATACAAAGGAATGCAGAGAAGCACGTTAAAAACACCATGAGGATTGAATCAGCAAACCTAGACTCTGGGAAGCTCTATGGGACACACCTTCTGATGTACTCGGCAAGAGCAACAACAACACAAAGTGTGACAAATAAAAACCAAACATCTTTGCGGAAAACGAAGAGGGTGTGGGAACCTGTAGATTACAAAAAATGTAAACATATCAGCCAATTTTGGAGCTAATTTTAGATCCTAATTCAAACAAACATTTGAACAAAAATTTGAAATTCAAACAAAAATTCAAAAAAACTTTGGAAGATATTGGGAAAATGTGAACACTGGCTGTATGGTGATATTAAGGAATTATTGTTAATTTTTTTTTTAGACAAGTCTCTCTCTGTTGCCCAAGCTGGAGTGCAGTGGCGCGATCTTGGCTTACTGCAATCTCCACCTTCTGGGTTCAAGCGATTCTCCTGCCTTAGTCTCCCAATTAGCTGGGATTACAGATGCATGCCACCACGCCCAGCTAATTTTTGTATTTTTAGTAGAGTTGGGGTTTCACCATGTTGGCCAGGCTGGTCTCGAACTTCTGACCTCAGGTGATTTGCCCGCCTCAGCCCCCCAAAGTGCTGGGATTATAGGCGTGAGCCACCACACGCAAATTATTGTTAATATTTTGAGTTTGATGTATTTGTGGCTATGTTTTTAAAAAGAGTCATGTTTTAGAAATTCACATATATGAAATGCTCTCTGGTATTTCTTTCAAAATAACCTAGGATGGTGGTGAGCAGAGTCTATGACATAAAAGATGAAACAACACTGGCCACACGTTGCTCATTGTTGAAGCTGGGTAATGGAATACAGTAAGTTAACTCAGCTAGTCTCTCTAGTGTCTGTTTAAAGAGTTATATAATAGCATGTTAAAATGTGTAGAGAGAGTGGCTGTTTTCATGGAAGTGAAGTTAAATGGAAATAAGGTATTTCAGATGTTGAGAAGAGGAAAGGCAGGTAGCGTGACCATAAGTTTCATTACTTTTCCAAGTGTTTCTGCTACATAAGGGATTTCTGAAACCCATGCACTATCTATCTATCTATCTATCTATCTATCTATCTATCTATCTATCTAATCTATCTATCTATCTATCTATCTATCTATCTATCTATCTATCTAATCTTACTTATTTGAGACAGAGTCTGGCTTGGTGGCCCAGGCTCGAGTGCAGTGGTATGATCTCAGCTCACTGCAACCTCCACCTCCTGGGTTCAAGTGATTCTCCTGCCTCAGCCTCCTAAGTAGCTGGGATTACAGGCGTGTACCACCACACCAGGCTAATTTTTGTATTTTTAGTAAGGACAGGGTTTCACCCTGTTTTTGTATTTTTAGTAAGTACAGGGTTTCACCATGTTAGCTAGGCTGATCTCGAACTCCTGATCTCAGGTGATCTGCCCACCTTGGCCTCCGAAAGTGCTGGCATTACAGGCATAAGCCACCAAGCCATGCACTCTTGATAACAATTTTCTTCCACTTTGTATTACTTTGTAAAACACTAATTTACAGAATCTAATTTCGTTCTCACAAAGACCCTAAGAGGTAGGCAGGGAAATTATTACAGATGCAGAAAGGTGAGACTCAGGTGAAACGAGTTGTCCAAGGTCACACAATGGCATCCAGAAATAAATCGATGTTGTATATGTTCCCAGTCCTTTTCTTATGATAATAGTACAAATATCCAGCTAAGGACTATCAGAATTCCATCTGTGGGTTGCAATTTGTCCATTACCAATAGATTGCATGTGTGTGAACGGGGGATGGTGTTAAGCAGGGCGATGCCCAGGGCTTTGTGCTTCAGGCCAGGCTCTCTTTGAGGTTACCCGGTTAGGAGTTCCAATGGGGATGCCTTAACCTCTGTGTGGTCCTTCCCTGTTCTCGCTCGTGGCGGAGCACACCCCACACCGTTTGCGTTTTCCATAAAATAATGCATTTTTGAGAAGTGTGCTCCTTTCCCTAAAAGCTGACATCACTCCGTGTGTGTGTGTGTGTGTGTGTGTGTGTGTGTGTGTGTGTGTGTGTGTGAATATTCACCCAGTCCTCCCTCACAGAACACATGTGTGTTATTTTCTCCAGAGGCAAAATTTTAAGTCTGTAGACTTGCTTGTCCCTTCTTATGATGAGCTATCCCTTTGTTGAAAACTCAAACATTCTTTCAAGCTGCCCTACAGGCATCTGATATTTACTAGACTTGCTTTCCCAGGTATAAATTTTTATGAGTGTAATAACTGCTTTTCTTCCTATTCCAGACCAAAGCACATTGAATAGTTGCTCCACACTTACCAATTTAGTGATGAGGTTACCGGGTATTATGTTGTGGGATGGGATGTTCTGGAGATGTGCAGATGAGTGAGACACGATTCCTGTCCCCACAGGGTTCACAGGCTGATGGCAGAGAAGCACAAAGAAACAATTATTAAAACGTTGACCGATGTTTTAATGAGCTGTTATACAGCCTGACATGTGTCAGGCCTGGTCAGGAGGCTGCAGGCTCCCTCACTTATACAACTGAATGGCTAATACTGCCCTTAGTGACTAGACTGAAGGCAAAAGGAGGACAAGTGTAGAGGAAAGACAGTAAATCTAGCTTTAGATGAGATGAGTTTGAGGTGCCTGGGAGACCTCCATCTAGCAATGTCCAGTAGACAGCTGGAATAAGCCAAGAGCTCTGAGGAAAGTTTTGAGTTGGAGATTTCCATGTGGAATTCATCGGCTTATCCTCATGACTCTGGGAATGGAGGCAATGGGGGATGTGAGTTTGCTTGGGAGGACATGGAAAGTGCAAAGGTAACTGCGATTGCCGCCTTGCTAATACCAAAATGGGAGCAGCAGACGAAGAAGGATCATCTGGAGAAAGAAGAGCTTTCAGAGCACAGAGCGGGGCAGCAGCTGAGGAAATGGAAGCCGTGAGCTCAGACTGTTCTTTGAGGAATGGAAAGGGGAAGGGACGGAGGATACGGTGGTAGCTTAAAGGGGAAGTGGGCAAAGGAAATTCTTGCTTTTTAGAATGAGTGACACTCGCCTCTATGTATAGAAATGTCAAGAAAAGGAGGGAGTAAAGAAGTACTGGAGCCAGGCCTGTTAGGTGGTGGGGGTGGCACTAGGGCAGGAAGCCAGGCCCTGCAGCATGGGATGAGGGGGCTGATATTGGAAAGGAGCTGCACCACCTTGTCTTTGTCTAAGGCTGGAGGCTCCACTTGACTTGGGAGATGGATTCTGGGGGAGTTTTGGCAAAATGGTTAACTCGCATTCTACCCCTCCACTACCTACTGATTCACTAGTGAGAATGTGAGAACAGCAGGGCACTCACCAAACGCCTGTCCATCATCACAGAGTAGCACCTACACCTGGTCTCAGCATTGCACCTGCTGCATTTTAAGCGGACTCAGAGACTGCAAAACAGCCAAATCCGCTCTTTGTCCCAGGGGTTGTTTTGCAACACTACTTTTTCTGGATTGACTTTGCATATGCAAAAACAAATCCAGCTGGGTTAAAAAAAAAAAAAAAAACCTTTATAAAAAATAAATAAGTGTTCTCCTATTTTTGTATAGCAAATTGAAATACCCTCTTTTCCTACCACGTAACTGTAGAAGATTTTGGTTCAGGAGCACTGATGCTCATCAGAGCTCCAGGACTAAGTAGTAATTGAAGCATGTGGTATAAACTGCTTTAGCTTTTACAGATATGTGACTAAACAGCCTTATATCTGTAAAAACAGCAAAGCTCAAGTATGGACTAATGGATGGGATGGTAAAGATGCCTCACTCCTGCAAAGAGGCTGGGTGGACACCAATCCAGCTCCGCCTGTCTTAGCCATTGGACTTGGGACAAATCAGCATTAAGGAATCTTTTCATATTTCTCAGTCAGTTAAAAAATGTGTGGGGATAATAGTTCCTACTCCATGGGATTGTTCTGAGAATTAACATAAGTGAAAGGACATAGAACAAAGTGGGCATTTCTTTTTTTTTTTTTTTTTTTTTTTGAGACGGAGTCTCGCTCTGTCACCCAGGCTGGAGTGCAGTGGTGCGATCTCGGCTCACTGCAACCTCTGCCTCGCGGGTTCAAGTGATTCTCCTGCCTCAGCCTCCCGAGTAGCTGGGACTACAGGCACTCACCACTGCACCCGGGTAATTTTTTTTATTTTTAGTAGAGACAGGGTTTCACCGTCTTGGCCAGGCTGGTCTTGAACTACTAACCTCGTAATCTACCCACCTTGGCCTCCCAAAGTGCTGGGATTACAGGCGTGAGCCACCGCGCCTGGCCCAAAGTAGGCATTTCATAAAGGCTGTTTGAGTTTTAGAGGGTTAACTGGAATGTGAAGAAATTTTAGAGGGTACAGACCCCTTCCAGTCTCTCATAGGCAGAAGAGGGGTTTTAATGAAACCTACCATGTACTCTCCAGAATTGGTATTTATTGCTGTTTTTGCTTTACCCCACCTCCACACCCCACATTCTGCTCTGCCCATGATCAAATTTCTTTTTCCCCTGAATTTCCCCCTCAGAAACCTGCATTCACTAGTGCAGGGGAAAACCATGTTGCAATGAAGAACTTACCTGTCGCTCCACATATCTTCAGTAAAGATGCCTGTACAATTCCAAAGTTAGGGAGAAAAAGGGAAAACTGAAAAGCCCCTGTAATACTTTCGGTGCCTTTCTCTAAGTGATTATTTTTCCTGCCTTTGTCTATAAACCCATAATATTTACTTAGCAATTAAAAGGTAGCTCTTTCCTAGGTCATGTTCCCTTTAAGTTGGGAGTCCTGAAAACAGGCTGCATCTTGGTTTCCCTTTCCTGTAAGTGCCTCTGCTAGGAATATCTGTTTTTTTGTTTTGTTTTGTCTTTTTTTTTTTTTTTTTTTGAGACAGAGACTCGCTCTGTCACCCGGGCTGGAGTGCAGTGGCGCGATCTCGGCTCACTGCAAGCTCCGCCTCCCGGGTTCACGCCATTCTCCTGCCTCAGCCTCCTGAGTAGCTGGGACTACAGGCGGCTGCCACCACACCAGGCTAATTTTTTTGTATTTTTAGTAAAGACGGAGTTTCACCGCATTAGCCAGGATGGTCTCGATCTCCTGACCTAGTGATCTGCCCGCCTCGGCTTCCCAAAGTGCTGGGATTACAGGCGTGAGCCACCACGCCCAGCTAGGAACATCTCTTACACCCCATTCCCTCCCACACAACCTGTTCCCTCTTCCTCTCCTTTCTCTGGTGACACCTGTCTCTCCTTCAGGTCTTGACCTAAATGTTGCCTGTTCAGGGCTCTTCCCCTCGTAGCTCTGCTCACGAGTTCAGTTGTCTAATGATGTATGCGATTGGCTAACGTCTCTCTGCCCCATATGTGCAGTCGTGGCTGTTGTACTCATCCCCAAATCCTTAGCACCAACAATTTGCCCAGCACAAAGCAGGCTGTCAACAAATATCTGCCGAATGAATGAAAGTTGCAATTCCCCTAGTGATTTGAGAGCACTTGCCACAATGAGTGCTCAGAAAGTACCTGTGTCTTGTTGCAGATGGTCACATAATGAAGCAACAAGACAAACCAGATATTTAAGATAAGTGACAGACGTGCCCTTTGCCTTCCTGTTAGTATGGGCTCCAGCAGGTACCTGAGAACCCAACTGTTCCAAGCCTCTTGTGGAACTGTCCAGAGAAGGTTGCTTCTTATATACACTGATAATAAATCACAGAGCCCGCCTGGTAGAGGCAGCTCACAGCAGCCCCCAGCGCACCTCTCTCCTAGTTTCCTCTCTCCACTGTTAACCCTGTGGTCTCCTCCTCCAGGGCCCACAGTGAGGGGCAGCCCCAGCCACTGGAGAGCCAGTGAGACACGCCATGGACGACAGTTCCTGAGTCTTGGCCCAAATCTACCAAGAAACTAATTTCAATGGTGTCTTAAGCCTCCGTTTTTGTTTTCAAAAGGCATAAAATTTTGTATGCGTTTTTGTATCATTGACTCAGCGGGGAGGTACTAGGGTGTTTTAATAAAAGATTTGTTTACACTGCAGAGAACCCCATGCCAGTCACTGGGCAGACCCTCAGCTGTGGCTCCCTGGGAACATCGCAGGTGTCCAGCAACCCCTGGTGGCTCTGCGTTTTCCAGCCTTTGAGCTGAGCTCCCAGGTGATCACCTGCATCAGCCTCGGTCCTGCTGACCGCATGAGATGGTTGAGGTCGTAGGGCTCGCTGGTTTAGAATATGTCTTGTCCTTCTTTTTTCATTATCAGGAGACTAAGATCCATCAGGGAGAGGCCTTCATTTTGTTTCCCAGCTCAGATAGGAGGCCAAACACATTGCCGAAAAACCCAGAGAAAATGGAATTGAGTTATCAAAGCAGGAAATAGTTGGGAAAATAAAGCAGAAACCCATTTTAAATGTAACCAGGACTTTCTCTTCTCAGTTTCATCCAACTCTAACATCTAAGGCCTCCTTGCATTTCAAAATCATTGCTGCTAAGAGGTAAATTTTATTACAGAATTTTAGCTTTGCATGTATCCTGTTGGTTTTAAATAAAGTCCAGTTTCTAAAATGAGATTCAGTTTCACATTACCTTGTTCTGTTGTCAAGCTAATTAAAAAGCAGAAGGTAGGCATGCAGATTGTAGTTAAATCCCAAATAATTGGATTTCTTGGGACTGTGAGGTGTTTGAGTTATTTTAATTACTGAGATAACACAAACTCTTATTGTTTTAACCATTGTTGGAAACACTTCTCAGCTGTGATACTTTGCTTCCTTCCCTTGGTGGCTCTAAGCTGATGATGGCTGAGCTCTTGCATTTCAGTGTCACCTGCTCAATTACCATCACCCCCTGTTGTCCACTCAGTGTGTACCTACAATAGAATGTACCCTGGAAGTACTTGGGCTGTTTCCTTTAACCTAGATTTCTGATGTGAGTTTTTGGTGAGTGATTCTTTTCTGGTTCACTCGTTGAACAAACATCTGGGTGCTTGCTTTAAGGCACAGGTGACTTGGATTCAAAGATAATTAGAACAGTCTTAACCCTTGAGGGACTTGTAAGTAACTAAACGAATTTGTAACCTGGTAATTAGAGTGAGAATGAGAGGCCTATAATCTTATTATCTAGACTCCAGTTAATTCTAGCAGATCAAGAGTTCACAGTAGGATGGATTACGAAAAGAATGACCTGAAAAAAGCTTATGTTAAATATAATAAGTTTTATTGATGATTTATTTAATCACTTTCTATTATTTGTTTAATCATTTTCTAATTTATTTGTCTAATCATTTTCTAATTTATTTGTCATTTCCTCATTTTTTTCATTTCGGAAAAGATCCAGTGTAGTTTGCAGTAAAGGGCACAGGATTATAGAGATAAAAATCTGAGTAATAGAAGAGAGAAAAGCATGACAAAACTAGGCTTGGAGCTTCTTGGCTAAAGGTGAAAGAAGAAACACACTCAAGGGAAAAAAAGAGCCTGCCATTTATTTCATCAGGAGAGAGAAACTTATTTCCTAGCACAAATGTTACAGACTTTAATTCTGCAAGTTTTAAAAAGTTGTATTGAGCAACATAATTGACAATTACTTTAATTATGTGTCTTAATTTTCTTCTGACAGTGAAATAATTAGTTTAAAATGTGGGGATACGGAAAGCCTTTTTTAGTATGACATGAAACCTAGAAACATTTTTAAATGACAAAATTACATAAAATCACATAAAAATTTAAAACTTTCTACAATGAAAGACATCATAGAGTTGAGAAAGATGATAAACTGATAGAAAATGTTGCAACAAACTGTGAATATACATGCAGTTTAAACAACCCCTGAAAATCATAAGCAAAAAACAACTTAATTTGAAAAATAGGTAAAGATATGAATGTATATTTTACACACTAGAAGTACAAAGTGGTCAATGGCTATAAACATATGAAAAGATATTCAAATTTACTAATAACTAAACATATTCCCTTTTTAGAATGAGATACAGTCTTTTTAATAGTGGATTATAAACCTTTAAAAAGATTTATTACATCCAAGGTTGGTAAGAATGTGGTACACCAACACTCTTGTAGTGTTCGTGGGCATATAAATTGGTACACTCTTTTGAGAGCAATTTGCCAATAACTATGAAAATTTAAGTTTATATGACAATCCAGTATTTCTGCTTCTAGGACCCTCTCAAAACATCCTTGTTCAAGCAAGAATGATATATGTGCAGGGACTTTCTATGCAGCATTGGTTACAATGCTAAAAAAGTTGGAAACAATCTAAATATCTGTCAATATGGAAATATGTAAATAAGTTATGATATAGCCATTTAATAAATGCTTATGTAGTTATTAAAAAATGAGATAGATCTACATGAATTACATGGAAAGATGTCCATAACATGTCATTAGAGGTAGAAAGCTATAGAACACAATCTCATTTTTATAAAACTGAAATAAAATAAATCATTTTATGTATGCCTTTTTGTAAACTTACAGAAAAAGTTGGAAAATATCATTTAAATAGTCAAGAGCTACTATCATTGTGGTGTTCAATTAGAGGAAAAGTTGTAATGAGGAAAACTTTCATTTTTAAATTTTGTTCTTTCTATATTGTCAGAATTTTTCCAGATGTGTTTCCATTTTTGCTCTAAAATATATAAAGATAATTGAATAAAAAGATAATAATTTGTTCTAAGAAAAGAGCATGAAGGATACAGAAAAAATGAAACAAAAATATCTCAAAGCCTCACAGTTTATCATTAGACACTAATAACATATATTGGTATATTTCCTTCCAGTCTTTTCTCTATATGGGTATGATTTTTTCGTACCTCAGTTATTCTTCATGTATAGTTCTGTATCCTGCTTTTACAGTTAACGTTATATCCTAAAAATTCTCCAACATCATGATAAATATGTGAAAAGGTTCTTTTTAATGATGTTATAATAACTGCATATTGATTAACCATAATTTATAAAACTACTTGTCTCCTGTTCATTTAGGTTGCTTTCAGTGTTTCACTATCATGAAACAATGAAGTACAATGAATTTAATAAATTTATTTTGCAAAATCATATTTTGTTAGGGGTTTTCAAGACTATTTTCAGGCTTCATGATTTCCCTAGAAGGGTTCATAGGACTTAAAAGTTGCTATATTTATTATTATAATGTATTACAGTGAAAGCATACAGAGTAAAATCAGCAAAGGGAAAAAGCTCATGGGGCAAAGTTCAAATGAAACCAGGCACAAGTTTCCAAAAGACCTCTCTCAGTGGAATCACACAAAATATACTTCATCTTTCCAGCAATGATGTGTGAAAACATGAACAGATTTTGCCATTGAGAGAAAAACATCTGAGCCTGGTTGTCCAGGGTTTTTGTTATGGATCAGTCACACATACACACAGCATCTTTTCTATGTGTAAACTAGGCAAATTGATGCAGTATGGCTCAGGACCTTGAGCATGCAAAATGCTCTTGTGAGTTAGAACATTTAAGAGCCCAGCTCTCAGGAGCTGGCCAGTGGCCAGTCATGAAACAGGCCCTTCTTGGAAGTGTGCAGGGATTAAGCAATTCAGGCCTGCCTAGTTATTCCTTTCCCACACAATGAGGCACAAGTTTCCCATATGTTCTTAAGATACATTCTTAAAAGTGGAAATGCTGAGTCATATGAAGTATGTCTTTGAAAATAACAGAAATATTTTGACTGGCTGTTTCTTTTTTTTTTTTTACTTTTATTATGTTTAATTCACGCATAATTTTATGTATGTATAGGGCACAGTGTGATATTTTGATACATCATACAGTGTAATAATCAACTCAGAGTAGTGTATTAATCACCTCAAATACGTATCATTTCTATGTGTTGGGAACATTCAAAATCCAATCTTCTAGCTATTTGAGAATATCCAGAAATCGTTAATTACAGTCATCTTATAGTGCCATAGAACACTAGAACTTACTCCTCCTATCTGGATGTACTTTTGTATCCATTAACCAACTTTTTCCTATACTCCCCTACCCCCTACCTTCCCCACCTCTAGTGACCACTATTCTACTCTCTCCTTGTATGAGATCAACTTTTTTAGCTTCCTCATATTAATGAGAACATTTAGTATTTATCTTTGTGTGCTTGGCTTATTTCACTTATAAAATAATATCCTACAAGCTTATCCATATTGCTGCAAGTAACTGAATGTTGTTCTTTTTTATGGCTACATAGTATTCCATTTGTATATATACCTGTTTTAGTCCATTTTCTTTTTCTTTTTTTTTTTTATTATACTTTAGGTTTTAGGGTACCTGTGCACAATGTGCAGGTTTGTTACATATGTATACATGTGCCATGTTGTTTTGCCGCACCCGTTAACTCGTCATTTAGCATTAGGTATATCTCCTAATGCTGTTCCTCCCCCCTCCCCCCACCCCACAACAGCCTCTGGAGTGTGATGTTCCCCTTCCTGTGTCCATGAGTTCTCATTGTTCAATTCCCACCTATGAGTGAGAACATGCGGTGTTTGGTTTTTTGTCCTTGCGATAGTTTACTGAGAATGATGGTTTCCAGCTTAATCCATGTCCCTACAAAGGACATGAACTCATCATTGTTTATGGCTGCATAGTATTCCATGGTGTATATGTGCCACATTTTCTTAATCCAGTCTATCGTTGTTGGACATTTGGGTTGGTTCCAAGTCTTTGCTATTGTGAATAGTGCCGCAATAAACATGTGTGTGCATGTGTCTTTATAGCAGCATGATTTATAGTCCTTTGGGTATATACCCAGTAATGGGATGGCTGAGTCAAATGGTATTTCTAGTTCCAGATACCTGAGGAATTGCCACACTGACTTCCACAATGGTTGAACTAGTTTACAGTCCCACCAACAGTGTAAACGTATTCCTATTTCTCCAATCCTCTCCAGCACCTGTTGTTTCCTGACTTTTTAATGATGGCCATTCTAACTGGTGTGAGATGGTATCTCACTGTGGTTTTGATTTGCATTTCTCTGATGGCCAGTGATGATGAGCATTTTTTCATATGTTTTTTGACTGCATAAATGTCTTCTTTTGAGAAGTGTCTGTTCATGTCCTCCGCCCACTTTTTGATGGGGTTGTTAGTTTTTTCTTGTAAATTTGTTTGAGTTCATTGTAGATTCTGGATATTAGCCCTTTGTCAGATGAGTAGGTTGCAAAAATTTTCTCCCATTCTATAGGTTGTCTGTTTACTCTGATGGTAGTTTCCTTTGCTGTGCAGAAGCTCTTTAGTTTAATTAGATCCCATTTGTCAATTTTGGCTTTTGTTGCCATTGCTTTTGGTGTTTTAGACATGAAGTCCTTGTCCACGCCTATGTCCTGAATGGTATTGCCTAGGTTTTCTTGTAGGATTTTAATGGTTTTAGGTCTAACATGTAAGTCTTTAATCCATCTTGAATTAATTTTTGTATAAGGTGTAAGGAAGGGATCCAGTTTCAGCTTTCTACATATGGCTAGCCAGCTTTCCCAGCACCTTTTATTAAATAGGGAATCCTTTCCCCATTTCTTGTTTTTCTCAGGTTTGTGAAAGATCAGATAGTTGTAGATATGTGGCATTATTTCTGAGGGCTCTGTTCTGTTCCATTGATCTATGTCTCTGTTGTGGTACCAGTACCATGCTGTTTTGGTTACTGTAGCCTTGTAGTATAGTTTGAAGTCAGGTAGCGTGATGCCGCCAGCTTTGTTCTTTTGGCTTAGAATTGACTTGGAGATGCAGACTCTTTTTTGGTTCCATATGAACTTTAAAGTAGTTTTTTCCAATTCTGTGAAGAAAGTCATTGGTAGCTTGATGGGGATGGCATTGAATCTATAAATTACCTTGGGCAGTATGGCCATTTTCATGATATTGATTCTTCCAACCCATGAGCATGAAATGTTCTTCCATTTGTTTGTATCCTCTTTTATTTCATTGAGCAGTGGTTTGTAGTTCTCCTTGAAGAGGTCCTTCACATCCCTTGTAAGTTGGATTCCTAGGTATTTTATTCTCTTTGAAGCAATTGTGAATGGGAGTTCACTCATGATTTGGCTCTCTGTTTGTCTGTGATTGATGTATAAGAATGCTTGTGATTTTTGTACATTGATTTTGTATCCTGAGACTTTGCTGAAGTTGCTAATCAGCTTAAGGAGATTTTGGGCTGAGACAGGGTTTTCTAGATATACAACCATGTCATCTGCAAACAGGGACACTTTGACTTCCTCTTTTCCTAATTGAATACCCTTTATTTCCTTCCCCTGCCTGATTGCCCTGGCCAGAACTTCCAGCACTATGTTGAGTAGGAGTGGTGAGAGAGGGCATCCCTGTCTTGTGCCAGTTTTCAAAGGGAATGCTTCCAGTTTTTGCCCATTCAGTACGATATTGGCTGTGGGTTTGTCATAGATAGCTCTTAGTATTTTGAGATACGTCCCATCAATACCTAATTTATTGAGAGTTTTTAGCATGAAGGGTTGTTGAATTTTGTCAAAGGCCTTTTCTGCATGTATTGAGATAATCATGTGGTGTTTGTCTTTGGTTCTGTTTATATGCTGGATTACATTTATTGATTTGCGTATGTTGAACCAGCCTTGCATCCCAGGGATGAAGCCCACTTGATCATGGTGGATAAGCTTTTTGATGTGCTGCTGGATTCCATTTGCCAGTATTTTATTGAGGATTTTTGCATCAATGTTCATCAAGGATATTGGTCTGAAATTCTCTTTTTTGGTTATGTCTCTGCCAGACTTTGGTATCAGGACAATGCTGGCCTCATAAAATGTGTTAGGGAGGATTCCCTCTTTTTCTATCGATTGGAATAGTTTCAGAAGGAATGTTACCAGTTCCTCCTTGTACCTCTGGTAGAATTCGGCTGTGAATCCATCTGGTCCTGGACTCTTTTTGGTTGGTAAGCTATTGATTATTGCCACAATATCAGAGCCTGTTATTGGTCTATTCAGAGATTCAACTTCTTCCTGGTTTAGTCTTGGGAGGGTGTATTTGCTGAGGAATTTATCCATTTCTTCTAGATTTTCTAGTTTATTTGCATAGAGGTGTTTGTAGTATTCTCTGATGGTAGATTGTATTTCTGTGGGATCGGTGGTGATATCCCCTTTTTCATTTTTTATTGCATCTATTTGATTCTTTTCTCTCTTCCTCTTTATTAGTCTTGCTAGCGGTCTATCAATTTTGTTGATCTTTTCAAAAAACCAGCTCCTGGATTCATTAATTTTTTGAAGGGTTCTTTGTGTCTCTATTTCCTTCAGTTCTGCTCTGATTTTAGTTATTTCTAGCCTTCTGCTAGCTTTTGAATGTGTTTGCTCTTGCTTTTCTAGTTCTTTTAATTGTGATGTTAGGGTGTCAATTTTGAATCTTTCTTGCTTTCTCTTGTGGGCATTTAGTGCTATAAATTTCCCTCTACACACTGCTTTGAATGTGTCCCAGAGATTCTGGTATGTTGTGTCTTTGTTCTCATTGATTTCAAAGAACATCTTTATTTCTGCCTTCATTTCATTATGTACCCAATAGTCATTCAGGAGCAGGTTGTTCAATTTCCATGTAGTTGAGCGGTTTTGAGTGAGTTTCTTAATCCTGAGTTCTAGTTTGATTGCACTGTGGTCTGAGAGACAGTTTGTTATAATTTTTGTTCTTTTACATTTGCTGAGGAGAGCTTTACTTCCAACTATGTGGTCAATTTTGGAATAGGTGTGGTGTGGTGCTGAAAAAAATGTATATTCTGTTGATTTGGGTTGGAGAGTTCTGTAGATGTCTGTTAGGTCCACTTTGTGCAGAGCTGAGTTCAATTCCTGGATATCCTTGTTAACTTCCTGTCTTGTTGATCTGTCTAATGTTGACAGTGGGGTGTTAAAATCTCCCATTATTATTGTGTGGGAGTTTAAGTCCCTTTGTAGGTCACTCAGGACTTGCTTTATGAATCCGGGTGCTCCTGTGTTGGGTGCATATATATTTAGGATAGTTAGCTCTTCTTGTTGAATTGATCCCTTTACCATTATGTAATGGCCTTCTTTGTCTCTTTTGATCTTTTTTGGCTTAAAGTCTACTTTATCAGAGACTAGGATTGCAACCCCTGCCTTTTTTTGTTTTCCATTTGCTTGATAGATCTTCCTCCATCCCTTTATTTTGAGTCTGTGTGTATCTCTGCATGTGAGATGGGTTTCCTGAATACAGCACACTGATGGGTCTTGACTCATTATCCAGTTTGCCAGTCTGTGTCTTTTAATTGGAGCATTTAGCCCATTTACATTTAAAGTTAATATTGTTATGTATGAATTTGATCCTGTCATTATGATGTTAGTTGGTTATTTTGCTCGTTAGTTGATGCAGTTTCTTCCTAGCCTCAATGGTCTTTACAATTTGGCATGTTTTTGCAGTGACTGGTACCGGTTGTTCCTTTCCATGTTTAGTGCTTCCTTCAGGAGCTCTTTTAGGGCAGGCCTGGTGGTGACAAAATCACTCAGCATTTGCTTGTTTGTAAAGTGTTTTATTTCTCCTTCACTTATGAAGCTTAATTTGGCTGGATATGAAATTCTGGGTTGAAAATTCTTTTCTTTAAGAATGTTGAATATCAGCCCCCACTCTCTTCTGGCTTGTAGAGTTTCTGCTGAGAGATCAGCTGTTAGTCTGATGGGCTTCCCTTTGTGGGTAACCCGACCTTTCTCTCTGGCTGCTCTTAACAATTTTTCCTTCATTTCAACTTCGGCGAATCTGACAATTATGTGTCTGGGAGTTGCTCTTCTCGAGGAGTATCTTTGTGGCGTTCTCTGTATTTCCTGAATCTGAACGTTGGCCTGCCTTGCTAGATTGGGGAAGATCTCCTGGATAATATCTTGCAGAGTGTTTTCCAACTTGGTTCCATTCTCTCTGTCATTTTCAGGTACACCAATCAGACGTAGGTTTGGTCTTTTCACATAGTCCCAAATTTCTTGGAGGCTTTGTTCGTTCCTTTTTATTCTTTTTTCTCTAAACTTCCCTTCTCGCTTCATTTCATTCATTTCATCTTCCATCACTGATACCCTTTCTTCCAGTTGATCGCATTGGCTATTGAGGCTTCTGCAATCTTCATGTAGTTCTGGATACTTGGCTTTCAGCTCCATCAGCTCCTTTAAGCCCTTCTCTCCATTGGTTATTCTAGTTATCCATTCATCTAATTTGTTTTCAAAGTTTTTAACTTCTTTGCTATTGTTTTGAAATTCCTCCCGTAGCTCGGAGTAGTTTGATCTTCTGAAGCCTTCTTCTCTCAACTCGTCAAAGTCATTCTCCGTCCAGCTTTGTTCCTTTGCTGGTGAGGAACTGCGTTCCTTTGGAGGAGGATAGGTGCTCTGCTTTTTAGAGTTTCCAGTTTTTCTACTCTGTTTTTTCCCCATCTTTGTGGTTTTATCTACTTTTGGTCTTTGATGATGGTGATGTACAGATGGGTTTTTGGTATGGATGTCCTCTGTTTGTTAGTTTTCCTTCTACCAGACAGGACCCTCAGCTGCAGGTCTGTTGGAGTTTACTAGAGGTCCACTCCAGACCCTGTTTGGCTGGGTGTCAGCAGCAGTGGCTGCAGAACAGCGGATTTTCGTGAGACCACAAATTCAGCTGTCTGATAGTTCCTCTGGAAGTTTTGTCTCAGCGGAGTACCCGGCCGAGTGAGGTGTCAGTCTGTCCCTACTGGGGGGTGCCTCCCAGTTAGGCTGCTCAGGGGTTAGGGACCCACTTTAGGAGGCAGTCTGTCCGTTCTCAGATCTCCAGCTGCGTGCTGGGAGAACCACTACTCTCTTCAAAGCTGTCAGTCAGACAGGGACATTTAAGTCTGCAGAGGTTCCTGCTGAATTTTTGTTTGTCTGTGCCCTGTCCCCACAGGTGGAGCCTACAGAGGCAGGCAGGCTTCCTTGAGCTGTGCTGGGCTCCACCCAGTTCAAGCTTCCTGGCTGCTTTGTTTACCTAAGCAAGCCTGGGCAATGGCGGGCGCCCCTCCCCCAGCCTGGCTGCCACCTTGCAGTTTGATCTCAGACTGCTGTGCTAGCAATCAGCGAGACTCCGTGGGCATAGGACCCTCGGTGCCAGGTGCGGGACACAATCTTCTGGTGTGCCGTTTTCCAGGCCCGTTGGAAAAGCGCAGTATTAGGGCAGGACTGACCCAATTTTCCAGGTACCATCTGTTACCCCTTTCTTTGACTGGGAAAGGGAACTCCCTGACCCCTTGCACTTCCCGAGTGAGGCAATGCCTCGCCCTGCTTCGGCTCGCGCACAGTGCGCTGCACCGGCTGTCCTGCACCCACTGTTAGGCACTCCCTAGTGAGATGAACCTGGTACCTTAAACGGAGATGCAGAAATCACTCATCTTCTGTGTCGCTCAGGCTGGGAGCTGTAGACCGGAGCTGTTCCTATTCTGCCATCTTGGCTCCGAAGAACCTGTTTTAGTCTATTTTCATAATGCTATAAAGAAATACCCAAGACCGGGTAATTTATAAAGAAAAAGAGGTTTGCTTAATGGACTCACAGTTGCACATGGCTGGGGAGGCCTCACAATCATGGTGGAAGATGAAGGAGGAGCAAAGGCATGTCTTACATGACAGCAGGCAAGGTGGTGTGTGCAGGGGAACTGCATTTTATAAAACCATCAGATCTCATGAGACTTACTCACTTTCATGAGAACAGCATGGGAAAAACTTGCCTCCATGATTCAATTACCTCCCACCAGGTCCCTCCCATAACATGTGGGGATTATGGGAGCTACAATTCAAGATGAGATTTGGGTGGGGACATAGCCAAACCATGTCATTACCACATTTTCCTTATCTGCTAAATGAACACTTAGGCTGATTTTATATCTTGGCTGTTGTGACTAGTGCTGCTGCCATAAACTTGGGAGTGCAGGTATCTCTTGAACATATTGATTTCCTTTCCTTTGGATATATACCCAGCAATAGGATTGCTGGGTCATATGGTAGTTCTATTTTTAGGTTTTTGTTTGTTTGTTTTTTTGTGAGACAGGGTCTTACTCTGTCACCCAGGCTGGAGTGCAGTGGTGCAATTATGGCTCACTGCAGCCTGGACCTCCCTGGGCTCTGGTGATCCTCCCACCTCAGCTGCCCGAGTGGTTGGGATTACAGACACACACCACCATGCTTGGCCAATTTAAAAAATAATTTTTTTTTTGTAGAGATGGGGTCTTGCTATGTTGTCCAGGCTGGTCGTCAACTCCTAGGCTCAAGCAGTCCTCCCACCTTGACCTCCCAAAGTGGCATTAGCCACAATCCCCAGCCTATTTTTAGGTTTTTGAGAACCTTCCATACTGTTTTCTATAATGGCTATACTAATTTCCATGCCCACCAACAGTGTGTAAAAGTTCCTCATTCTCTACGTTCTCACCAACATTTGTTACTTTTTGTCTTTTTGATGATGACCATTTTAACTGGGGTGAGATGACCTCAATATGGTTTTGATTTGCATTTCCCTGATGATTAGTGATAATGAACATTTTTTATATACCTGGCGGCCATTTGTATATCTTTTCTGAGGGTTGTCTGTTCAGCTCATTTGTTCATTTATTTATTGAATTATTTTGATTTTTACTGTTGAGTTGTTTCAGTTCTTTTTATATCCTGGATATTAATCTCTTGCTGGATGAATCATTTGCAATTTTTTTCTCCCATTCTATAGGTTGTGTCTTCAGCCTGTTGATTGTCTCATTTACTGTGCAGAAGCTTTTTAGTTTTATGTAATTCTATTTGTATATTTTTGCTTTTGTTGCCTGTGCTTTTGAGGTTATTCTCCATAAAATCTTTGCCCAGACCAATGTCCTGAAGTATTTCTCCTATTTTTTCTTCTAGTATTTTCATAGTTTCAAGTTTTACATTAAAGTCTTTAATATATTTTGAGTTGATTTTTGTATATGGTGATGGGGTCTAGTTTCATTTTTCTGCATGTGGATGTACAGTTTCTTAATATCATTTAATGAAGAGACTTGCATTTTACCTAATGAATGTCCTTGGCATCTTTGTCTTACATGTAATGTTCTGTTGACAATTGAAAGAATGCATAAGTATTTTAGATACCAGGCATATAAATAACAAAAATATTTTATGAAAGTCATTTCTTATTTCTTTTCCTTTTTAAAAAAGATATGTTTGTTAAGAATTCTGTATGCATCATGCAGTATTCTTAGGGGTTTGTATATTCAACTTCTGATGCTCAAGGAAGCTGTAGATTGGAGAAATTAAGTAACCCCCACACTGCTAGTCATAGAACTTCTTTGTAGCAGGAATCAGCCCAAGCCTGTTGGCCTTTAAAACCTATAGACCTAACTTCTGCTACTTAAATATTCTTACTTTGATGGAAGCCAATTAATTGCATTTTATTAAAGTTACCTTGATTGAAGAATACGACTTAGAGACTTAGCTATTCTTGCTAGTTACCTTACATATAGTTTCCCAACTCCCCTACAGTAATTCTGAGGTCTGTTTACACTCCTCCCTCTTAAGGATTTCAGATGCAAGCCAGGAGCTAATGCCCTGTCCTAAACATGTTTGAGGTATATGATCCACTCCTATAATATTGATTTCCTGTTAGTTCATAATGATCATTGAGATCAGTGTGATGACAATGGAAAGTGTTGTGGATTTAGTGCTAATGATTTTATATATACACACACACACACAAACCCACACACACACACTAAACATGCTATTCAGTGCTGTGTAAAACGAAGGCTCTCAAGTAGTCCTGAAACTTAGCTTTAGTCATGTAGTGGTTCTTCTTCTCAAAATTTTTATGAAAAGCTTTTCTGCTGTTCATATGTCAAATACAAAATCTCTCCAGTGCATTGATCCATATAATTTTACACTAATAGTGGGGCTTTACCTGTTGACTCTTCTAACTGGCTTGCACTGTTGTAGCAAATAGGAAAATACTTGCAGCTGCAAATATTGATTCGAAGATGAATTACTTCTTGTCAATATGCCCTCTGATTCTGTCATATTGATATGATGCATTATAGAAAATAAAATTCCTTTATTCAGACTAAGGTATAGAAGGATTTCTAGTAGTTGTATAGAAAATGAGTAACTGGCATATTATTATTTGGGTTCCTCTCTACCTAAGGAAAAACATTCCCTGGGAATAGGCTGCTACTCAGTAGGCTAAAGAAACTCTACTTTTGTCATAAAAATTAATTTTGCTTCTTGAAAAATAAATTGTTATTGATTTCACACATTTAGGGATTTCTGGTCATACTGTAATTTAATAATATAAGTAGCTTGTTAACATTATCAAAATGTGTTTGTTGAGCACTTTGATGATGTGTACATGTGCCAGACAGAGCTGTTCTACCAAGTTCTCCCTGCCTTCCTCCGGTCCTCTCAAGTATCATTTTCTCTTTCTGTGCACATCTTAAGTGAAGAAAATGAGGAAGACCTTGCTAAAATAAAATATTCAGCTTTAGGAAAAAACAAAGTAAGAAATAGGGCCACTTGATTGCTACTGGAATTGTGGTCCTAGGTAATTTGTGAGCTTATTCTTACTGTGTCATATGATATGCATTCCTTTAATGTAAATAACTCTAAAAGCATGTTATTTTCTGGTAATGAAAGAATCATGGCGCCTCATAAGCTCTTGTTGACTTGGGAGTGTTCAGGAGTCTCCCAGATTTGAGACCAGAAGAGGCAAGGTCAAAGCAATTAGGCTGCACTGGTATCTTCAGTGAAGATGCTGTTATTGCCCTGTGCTGACTGTGGTCCCCTCAAGGCTGAGTCTAGATTGCTGTCACAGTGTCAACCTATTTGTCATTATGAAGCCAACAGGGAACCAGCAATTAGTTTGTAGATAAAAGAGTTTGTAGGAGATAGAAGAGTTTGTAGGAGAATAGAAGCATTTAAAAGAATCTTTGTGGGAGAATAATAAAGATAATAAATATGAGCTCCATTTCTTTGCATGAGATCAGAGAGACAGGAAAATATAATGGAGATGACGTATACAATTTCTAGTTAAAGGAGCTGTCTACTTCGTCATTTGGAGAGCCACATGAGTGCATGTCTTAGATGGTCTGTCTGCTGTTCTTTCTGGTCAGAAGAAGGAAAGCCAGGAAACACTGGGAATCACAGGCTGTGACACCAAAGTCAACTCTCAGACATCCCGGGACTAAGGATCGGTGAACATTTGGATGGGCCTCCATTTGTTCAGCATATATTGATTGCGTACCCTCTTCAAGCTGAACGCTTTGTTAGATACCTGGGGAAATCATGGTGAATAAGATAGACACAGTCCTTGTCCCGGTGGAGCTGATGGGGGTCACAGGAGAGAGCAACATGAAACTTCTACTTACACACCTAATTATTGAATTACGTTTATGCTAAGTGCTGTGAAAGGGAAATGAGTGTCCAACAAGGCCATATGGTGCAGAGACATAACATAGTGCACAGAAAACATGCTGACAGAGACCTAAAGCTTCCATAGAAGTGGCCGGTGATGATGGGGAACTGCATTCCATTCAGGTTAATGACATGAGTTGTTTCTTTGTAAAGCTAGAGGTTTCTCAAGCCTTGCTCCCCTTGAAATCTTGAACTAGGGCTGCTAACAATTAGATATCTTGTAAATTTGAAAATATATGCTCCCCCATTTTTTTCCAAGCTCTCTCTGGAGAAACTTGCAAGCTGTGAAATGGTCTAAAGACAGCATGAAAAAAAATTGCACAGAAAATTCACAGCAGTTTAATTAGTCTGTAATTTTACTGGGCAGTCCAGTAAAATTCATTGGAACAATTTGAATTTTGGGGGGACACTTGATTTTAAAACCCTAGTAACCTCATCCTCTATTACAAATTAAGTGGCTCAGGGTGCTATTTAGCTATTATCATTGAAATGTCACAGAAGAATCCAAGTAAGGGAAAAGCTCCATTTATCTTTCTCTGCTGTGCCTTTTAAATGCTTTCATTAAAACAATAGCAAGAATAACATTTTAGGTAATTTTAGATAGTTTAGAAGACATTACAGGACATACCTATGGTGCCAGAAGAGAACTTATAACACTCTTGTGACCCACCTTAATATTAAGCCCCCGGTAGGCTGGTCTGAAACCTTTTCTGGAGGCTCTTCCAAAGTAGGACACTAAAATCCTAATTTTCATTTAAGAATATATACACATATTGTATTTAAAAGGTTACACACCTGGTATTTTGCCCACTCTGCTTATCAGCCTTGAGGAGCTATGGGAGCTTGTCTAACAGTAATTAATGCAAATGGTCTTTTGGAGCTGAGTTTTCCATTGTGATTTTCAACATTTGTATGTTTCAGAAATCTGCCTACTGTACTATAAATGCATTCTTATGCAAATTGCTACCATCATATGGCCCAATTTCTTAGTATGAGGAGCATGAAACTTTTAATTACGTGTCACTGTTTTAAAACTTTCCATTTCTTTTCAGACTTATATACTCTACTAGCTATATTACATTGAAGAAATACCAAATACTAACAGTAGTATTTGATGTGTTCGAAGTGAAGTCTTCATGGGGTGTATTATTTGAAGACAGTAGTTCTTCATGGGGTGTAGTAAAAGATGCAAGAATAAGAAGGAAATGAATGCAACCTAATTCATCCATGGCTGGATTCACTAGCACAGAGCTTATCGTCCATAGGTTTTATCTTAATCTATTCAAGCCACTATAAAAAAAAATAAAGACTGAGTGGCTTATAAACAACAAACATTTATTTCTCACAGTTCTGGAGGCTGGAACATCCAAGATCAAGGCACTGGAAGAAGGAGACAAATGCCAGTCATCAATTCTATAAGATAACTGGAGAAGAGTGACATTTATTTGGCGTTGCAGAGCCTTCACATCTTTCATCTTTAACCCACCAGCTGCCAGCATGCACTGCTTTGTGCCTACAACCTGGGAAAAACGTGGCAAGTTGTAGATTCTTTTTTAAAGAGTGGTCTACACATTTTTGGGTTAAAAGCCACGTTGGACATATTTCTGTCTCTACATGATTTGCATTCAAAGGAATGGAACAACTTTATTAATAATCTACAGTGTGAATTGTTAGTTTCTATCACAGAATTTGGATGGCATGGGAAACAAAGAATGAGCTTTGAAGTTAGACCGAAATTACCACTAATTGCTGTGTGACCCTGATTCGATTATTTAACTTCTCTGATCCTTGAATTCCTCATTGGAAAAAGGAAAATAACACCAACTTCATTCGTTAATGACTGGATACACGAGCACAGTGCTTATAATCCATAGGTTTTATCTTAGTCTGTTCAGGCTGCTTTAATAAAATACCATAAACTGGGTGACTTATAAACAATAAACATTTATTTCTAATAATTATGGCTGGGAATTCCAAGATGAAGGCATGGGAAGATTTAATATCTGGTAAGAGACCATTCCTCATAGTTGGTGCCTTTTTGCTGTGTCCTCACATGGTAGAAGGCGCAAATGAGCTTTTGGGGGCCTGTTTTATAAAAACACTAATCCCATTCCTGAGGGATTCACTCTCATGATTTAATCACCTCCCAAAGGCCCCACCTTCCATACCATCACATTAGAAATTAGATTTCAGAGATGGATCCAAGATGACCAGTTAGAAGCAGCTGCAGTCTCCAGCACTCAGAGGAATGAAAAGGGGCAAGTGAATTCAGCACCTTCAACTGAAATATCCAGGTTCTCACAATGGGACTGACGAGGCAAACAACACAAACCACAGAGAATGAAGAAAAGCTGGGGCTGCTGATGGCCCACTCAGAAGTGGCACAGAGCCAAAGGAACCCCCACCCCCAGCCAAAGGAACCAGTGAGTGATTGTGCAACCCCACCTGGAAAACCATGCTTCTCCCATGGGTCTTTGCAACCCAAAGATCAGGAGATCCCCTTGTGAGCCCATGCCTTCAGGGCTTTGGGTCTATACACAGAGCTGTGTGGAGTTTTGGCAGAGCAGCCACTCAGGCACGCACACAGTCCCAGGAGTGTCACATACTCTAGCCCTGGGATCCCTGGGAAGACGGGAATTCCACCCATACATATCCCTAGGAAGGGAGCTGAATCCAGGGTGCCAAGCAGTGTCATTCTGTGGGCACCATTTCCATGGCATCTCACAAGTTAAGAATCACTAGCTTAGAGTCCCAGTCAGCCCAGCACTGGGTTGGAGTCTCCCTGAGATGGATTCGAGTTCCTGGGGGAGGAGGCAGCCACCATCTCTGTGGTTCAGTTGACTCAGCTATGCCAGCCTGCTGGCTTTGGAGAATACAGGCAGTCCGGATGAGGAAGGGTCCCCCCAATGCAGCACACTTGCTCTACCAGACAGCAGCCAAACTGCTTCTTTGGGTGGATCCCTGATACCATTCCTCCTGACTGGGTGAGCCTTCCCAACCGGGGTCTCTAGCCACCTCCTACAGGTACATGCAGGCTGGCAGTAGGTCAGTAGCCCCCTGGGATGGAGCTTCCAGAGGAAGGAGCTGGCTGCCATCTTTGCTGTTTTGTGCTCTTCACTGGTGATAACCACGTATGGGAGAAACTGAAGCAACTAAGGTCTGGAGCAGACCGCCAGAAAACCATAGCAGCCCTACAGTAGAATGGCCTGACTGATAAAATAAAAACAAATAGAAAACAACAACATCAAAAAAGACCCCACAAAAACCTCATTCAAAGGTCAGCAACCTCAAAGATCAAAGGTAGATAAGCCCATAAAGTGAGAAAGAATCAATGCAAAAATGCTGAAAACTCAAAAAGCCAGAGTGCCTCTTCTCCAAATAACTGCAGCACTTCTGCAGCAAGGACACAAAACTGGGCTGAGGCTAAGATGGCTGAATTGACAGAAGTAGGCTTCAGAAGGTGGGTAATAACAAACTTAGCTGAGCTAAAGGAGCATGTTGTAACCCAGTGCAGAGAAGCTAAGAATCATGATAATACTGGAGCTAGAATAGCCAGTTTAAAGAGGAACATAATTGGCCTGATGGAGCTGAAAAACACAACACGACAAATTCACAATGCAATCACAGCAGAAAGAGGAGGAAAGAATCTCAGTGCTTGAAGATTATCTTTCTCAAATAAGACAGGCAGACAAGAATAGAGAAAAAAGAATGAAAAGCAATGAACAAAACGTGAAAAATATGAGATTATGTAAAGAGAGCAAACCTATGACTGATTGGGGTACCTGAAAAAGATGGGGAGAATGGAACCAAGTTGGAAAACATACTGCAGGATATCATCCAGGAGAATTTCCCCAGCCTAGCAAGACATGCCAACATTCAAATTCAGGAAATGCAGAGAATCCCAGTAAGATACTCCATGAGAAGATCAACCCCAAGACACAGAATCATCAGATTCTCCAAGATTAAATAAAAGAAAAAATGTTAAGGGCAGCCAGAGAGAAAGGCCAGGTCACCTACAAAGGGAAACCCATCAGACTAACAGTAGACTTCTCAGTAGAAAATCTGCAAGCCAGAAGAGATTGGAGGCCAGTATTCAACATTCTTAAAGAAAAGAATTTCCAACCCAGAATTTCAGATCTGGCCAAACTAAGTTTCATAGGTGAAGGAGAACTAAGATCCTTTACAGACAAGCAAATGCTTAGGGAATTCATCACCACCAAGCCTGCCTTGCAAGAGCTCCCGAAGGAGGCACAAAATATGGAAAGGAAAAACCAATACCAGCCACTACAAAAACACACTGAAGTACACAGAGCAGGGACACTATGAAGCAACCACGTAAAAAAAACTTTGAAAAATAACCAACTAGCATCATGATGACAGGAGCAAATTTACACATAACAATACTAATCTAAAATGTAAACGTGCTAACTGCCCTCACTGAAAGGCACAGAATGGCAAGCTGGATAAAGAGCTAAAACCCATCAGTATGCTGTTTTCAAGAGACCCATCTCACATGAAAAGACACACATAGGCTCAAAATAAAGGGATGGAGGAAATTTTACCGCACTAATGGAGAAAAGAAAAAGAGCAGAGGTGGTAATCCTAGTTTCTGACAAAACAGACTATAAACCAACAAAGATAAAAAAGAGATGAAGGGCGTTACTTAATGGTAAAGAGTTTAATTCAACAAGAAGAGCTAACTATTCTAAATATATATGCACCCAATACATAAGCATGCAGATTCATAAAGCAAGTTCTTAGAGACCTGCTAAGGGACTTAAACTCCCACAGAATAATAGTGGGAGACATTAACACCCCACTGACAATATTAGACAGATTATCATGATAGAAAATTAACAAAGAAATTCAAGATCTGAACTCAGCTCTGAATCAAGTGGACTTGATAGGTATCTACAGAACTGTCCACTCAAAAACAACAGAATATACATTCTTCTCATCACCACATGGCACTTACTCTAAAATTGATCACATAATCAGAAGTAAAACACTGCTCAGCAAATGTAAAAAAAAACCAAATCATAACAATCTTTCAGACTACAGCACAATCAAACTAGAATTCAAGATTAAGAAACTCACTTAAAACTTAAAAATTACATGGAAATTGGACAACCTGCTTCTGAAAGACTCTTGGGTAAAAATGAAATAAGGCAGAAATCAAGAAGTTCTTTGAAACTAATGAGAACAAAGAGGCAATGTACTAGAATCTCTGGGTTGCAACTAAAGCAGTATTAAGAGGGAAATTTATAGCACTGAATGTCCATGTCAAAAAGCTAGAAAGATTGTAAGTTAACAACCTAACATCTCAAATAATAGAAGTAGAGAACCAAAAGCAAATAGACCCCAAAGCTAGCAGAAGACAAGAAATAACCAAGATCAGAGCAGAACTGAAGGAGACACAGACATGGAAAAACCTGTTAAAAAAAAATCAACAAATCCAGAAGCTAGTTCTGTGAAAAAAAAGTAATAAAAAGGCTGCTGGCTAGACTAATAAAGATGAAAAGAGAGAAGAATCAAGTAAACAATCAGAAATGAAAAGGGGAATATTACCACTGACCCTACAGAAATACAAACGACTATCAGAGAATACTATAAATATCTCTAGGCACATAAACTAGAAAATCTAGAAGAAATGAATAAATTCCTGGGTGCATACACCCTCCCAAGACTGAACTAGGAAGAAATTGAATCCTTGAATAGACCAATAACAAGTTCTGAAATTGAGGCAGTAATAAATAGCCTACCAACCTAAAAAAGCCCATGACCAGATGGATTCACAGCTAAATTCTACTAGAGGTACAAAGAAGAACTGATACCATTTCTACTGAAACTATTTCAAAAAATTGAAGAGGAGGGACTCCTTCCTAACTCATTCTATGAGGCCAGCATTATCCTGATACCAAAACCTGGCAGAAATAACAACAAAAAAAAGCAAACTTCAGGCCAGTATCCTTGATGAATATTGATGCAAAAATCCTCAATAAAATACTGGCAAACTAAATCCAGCAGCACATCAAGAAGCTTATCCACCATGATCAAGCTGGCTTCATCCCGGGATGCAAGGTTGGTTCAACACATGCAAATCAATAAATGTGATTCATCACATCAGTGGAACTAAAGATAAAAACCTCTTGATATCCCTAATACATTCAGAAAAGACCTTTAATAAAATTCAACATTCCTTCATGTTAAAAACTCTCAATAAACTAGGTATTGAAGGAACATACCTCAAAATAATAAGAACCATATATGACAAACCCACAGTCAATAGCCTACTGAATAAGCAAAAGTTAGAAGCATTCTTCTTGAAAACTGGCACAAGACAGGGATGCCCTCTCTCACCACTCCTATTCAACATAGTATTGGAAGTTCTAGCCAGGGCGATCAGGCAAGAGGAAGAAATAAAGGTTATTCAAATAGGAATAGATGAAGTCAAATTATCTTGGTTTGTAGGTGACATGATCGTATATCTGGAAAACCCCCTCATCTCAGCCCAAAAGTTTTCTAAGCTGATAAGCAACTTCAGCAAAGTCTCAGGATATAAAATCAATCTGCAAAAATTGCTAGCATTCCTATACACCAACAACACGAAAGCAAAGAGCCAAATTATGAATGAACTCCCATTCACAGTTGCTACAAAAAGAATAAAATGCCTAGAAATACAGCCAACAAGGCAAGTGAAGGACCTCTTCAAGGAAAACTACAAACCACTGCTCAAGGAAATCACAGAGGACACAAACAAATGGAAAAACATTCCAGGCTCATGGATAGAAAGAATCAATATCATGAAAATGGTCGGCTCTCTTCTCCTCCTCTTCGACAGACAGCCGCATCTTCTCTTGCATTGCCAGCTGCATCCCTGAGACATCATGGTGAAGGTGAAGGCCAGAGTTGACAGATTTGGTCATGTTGGGCGTCTAGTCACCAGGGCTGCTTTTAACTCTGCTAAAGTGGATATTGTGGCCATCAATGACCCCTTCATTGACCTCAACTACATAGTGTACATGTTCCAGTATGGTTCTACAGATGGCAAATTCTATGGCACTGTCAAGGCTGAAAACAGGAAGCTTGTCTTCACTGGCAATCTCATCACCATCTTCCAGGAGCGAGACCCCTCCAAAATCAAATGGGGTGATGCTGGCACTGAGTACGTTGTGGAATCCACCAGCATCTTCACCAACCATCTGATCTTCAACAAACTTTACAAAAATGAGCAATGGGGAAAGGATTCCCTATTTAATAAATGGTGCTGGGAGTGCTGGCTAGTGATATTCAGAAAAATGAAAATAGATCCCTTCCTTTCACCATATATAGTATTAACTCAAGATGGATTAAAGACTTAAATGTAAAACTCAAAACTATAAAAACTTTAGAAGAAAATCTAGGCAATGCCATTCAGGACATAGGCACAGGCAAAGATTTCATAATGAAAACACCAAAAGCAATTGCAACTAAAGCAAAAATTGACAAATGAGATCTAATTAAAAAGAGCTTCTGTACAGCAAAAGAAACCATCATCAGAGTGAACAAACAACCTACAGATTGGGAGAAAATTCTTGCAATCTATCCATCTGACAAAGGTCTAATATCCAGAGTCTACAAGGAACTTGAACAAATTTATAAGAAACAAACAACCCCATTAAAAAGTGAGCGAAGAACATGAACAGACACTTCTCAAAAGAAGACATACATGTAGCCAACAAACATATGAAAAAAACCTCAACATCACTGATCATTAGAGATATGCAAATCAAAACCACAGGAAGATACCATCTTATGCCAGTGAAAATGGCTACTATTACAAAGTTAAAACAAAACAGATGCTGGTGAGGTTGTGGAGACAAAGGAACACTTTTACATACATAGGTAAATGTATTGGAGGGTTGGGTGGGAGGGTAAATTAGTTCAACCATTGTGGAAGACAGTGTGGCAATTCCTCAAAGACCTAGAGGCAGAAATACCATTTGACCCAGCAATCCCATTATTATATATATACCCAAAGGAATATAAATCATTCTATTATAAAGATACATGCATGTGTATGTTTATTGCAGCACCATTCACAATAGCAAAGACATGGAATCAACCCAAATGCCCATCAATGATAGACTGGATAAAGAAAATGTGGTGCCTATATATACACTATGGAATACTATGCAGCCATAAAAAGGAAAGAGATCATGTCCTTTGCAGGGACACAGATGGAGATGGAAGCCATTATCCTCAGAAAACTAATGCAAGAACAGAAAACCAAACACCACATGCTCTCACTTATAAGTAGGTGCTGAATGATGAGAACACATGGATACATGATGGGAACAACACGCACTGGGGCCTGTGGGGTGGATGGTGAGGGGAGGGAGAGCATCAGGAAGAATAGCTAATGGCTGCTGGGCTTAATACCTAGGTGATGGGATGGTCTGTGCAGCAAACCACCATGGCATACGTTTACCTGTGTAACAAACCTGCACATCCTGCATATGTACTCCTGAACTTGAAGAACAAAATAATAATATGAACATTTGTTGTGTAAAAAAATTTAGATTTCAACATGTGAATTTCTGAGTGACACAAACATTCAGACCATATAGTAGGTTCTAAATAAATATTTATAATAATATTCCTAAGAACTACCATTTTGCATGCTTAATAAGGGCCTGGCATTATGCTAAGCACTTATTTTTAATTTTTGTGTGTACATAGTAGGTGTATATATTTATGGGGTACATGACTTGTTTTGATACAGGCATACAATGTGCAATAGTCACATCAGGGTAAATGAGGTCTCCATCTCCTCAAGCATTTATCCTTTCTTTGTGTTACAAACAATTCAGTTATCCTCTTTCCATTATTTTTAAATATACAAAAAATTATTGTTGACAGTAGTCACCCTGTTGTCCTATCAAATACTAGATCCTATTTATTCTATCTAACTGTATTTTTGTATCCATTAATCATCCCCAATTCCCTGCAACCCCAGTACCCTTCCCAGCCTCTGGTAACCTTCATTCTGTTCTTTATCTCCATGAGTTCGGTTGTGTTAATTTTATGCTCGGCACTCTTAATCCACAGTCCCATTTTGTTCTCACAATAACCTTATGGAGTAGCTACTGTTGTCACCCATTTTACACAGGAAGAAACAAATGCTCAGAGAGTTCAAGTAACCTGCCTCAGGTCACACAGCTAAGGACACAGTAAAGCTGAATGTCTGGGCCCTTAATCATATGCTGAACAACCTCTTCATTGTGTCTTTTACCTAATTCCACCTCCAACTTGAAAATAATTGATATTCGTAATTACCACTTCTGCTTTTTAGTGGCTACTGTCTCTATTGTGAATTATTTAAACAACTAAGTTAGTATTTAGTTTACACTTGGAAAAAATAGTGTAGATGAATATTATGCAAGATGATAAATCTTTAAAAAAGGTTACATATTGCAACCCTTACAAGTGAGTGCACAAAAAGGCAGACAAAAAAGGAACAAAAAGATTTGGTCAACACTCCACAAAAGTAAAAAAATCAAATAGCCAATAAACATATTTAAATAGTGCTGAACATAATCAGTAATCAGAAGAATGCAATTCAAATCACAGTGAGGTGTATATCCATTAGAAGGGTGACATTTTAAAAATCTGACCTTTTAAATATTGGTGAAGATGTACATGGGCAACTCTCATACAGTGCTGGTGGGAAAGGAGAAATAGACACAGCCACTTTGGGAAATAATTTAGTGTTATCTAGTAAACTTCCATGTGTGCCATAATTTAGGGTTTCTGCTCATAGATATATGAGAAATTCATACACATGTGTATCTAGAGACATGGACAAGCCTGTTCAAAGCAGCACTGTTCATAATGGCCAAAATCTAGAAGTGGGAGGAACTCAAACTTTCATTGATGTTAGAATAAATGAATCTATTGGGATGTATGCACACAATGGATCATTATTTGTCAATGCAAGTGATGAACTGGGGCTACATGTGGATGAAAATTACAAGTACAATGTGTAGTAGAAATTGCAAGACCTCAGAATCCAGACAGTATGGTTTCATCCATGTCAAGTTTGTAAACAGACTTCAGGATGTTGTTACAGCCACAGGTGAAGTGGTAAAACTATGAGGAAAAGCAAGACATGATCACCACAGACATCTTGACAGTTGTTTCCTTGAATGGGGAAGGCGGGGTTGAGACCTGGCATCCCTCTGGCTGCCAGTGATCTTCTATTCCCACTCCTCACCTGGGTAACAATTGCATGGATGTTTGCTTTATAATTATGTGTTAAACTGCACAGATAAGTCTTAAGTATTGTATTTTGTAATAAAAATGTTTAAAACTGTATTATAGTAGTTGATTAAGACAAATATGTGAATGAATATGTATAATTTGGTTTGAAATAATGCATTTAAATGGTTTTGGCTGGTTGAGAATATGATGCAAATGAAGAAAAAGTGTATTTTTTGTACTTCTCTCTAATGAATATGTGTCCTTTTATAAGAAAGGAAGTAACTTATTTTAATACTTATGTATCTTGGATGGCTGAGTCTCAATCAGACATCTTAGCCAGATAACTTAGTTTAAACCATAAGCAATAGAAACCAAAGACAGTTTAACTTACTGTTTACTTTCTATTTGTTTATTAGTCATTGTTTCCATTCAGTGGCAACTTCAATCACAAAGTTTTCCATTTATAAAAAAGCAAAAAATTGTACAATTACTATCTAATCAAAGGTAGTCTTATTTAGCCTCCAACTGGAGTTTCAGGGGAAACTTATTTAGCCTTCCAATTCAGCCTTCTTATTTAGCCTTCCAATTGGAGTTTCACTGGAGGGAAACTTAGTAAGAATATTTGCCTTGGTCTAGCGAAGTGGGACATCATAGAGGGATACATACAATGTAGGCTGGGCTCAAAAACAAACCTCCAGCCTCATTCCCCACCCTGCTCTCCCTGACCTGCTGTCCCTTCACCCCTGGTACCTTTGCATGTGATCACTGCCCCCACATCCCTCCAACCCCACTGCTCTGCAGTGCCCTTGCCCTCTTGAAAGTCTCGTATACTTCACGTCTCAGCTCAAACATAACCTTCTTCAGTGAAGGCTTACCTGGCTCCTCCTCCACACTCCCAGAGAGAAATCTTTGCCCAAACCTCTGGGCTGGTGCTTGCTACATTATCTTGTCATTACTTATTTACACGTCCCACTAATTGGTGAATTCCTAGAGCTGAGGATTCTGTCTTTCCACTTTGAAATCTCCAACAGCTAATACCGTATCAAGTACAGTGCAGCCAGCCAATAAATATATGATAAATGAATGAATAAAGGAATGCTTGGGCTCTTTCAAGAAAATGATAGCTCCGAAAATTTTTAAAAAGATGAGGCAGGCTTTCAAGTAAAAGTACAGGATCTAACATGAGGACACTTAATACTAAATAGACCATGTTAGGGATTTTTAAATTTATATGGGGAGAATGTTAGCTTTAAACAGGGCACAATTTTATTGTGCTTTTGAATTAATGTGAAAGTAAATTATTGGGTAGAAAGAGACAAATAATCCAGATCATTTCTTTTATTTTGGCTTAATGCAAACTGCCACAGTGGATAAAATTCAAACATCTACCTGTGTAGTTTTAAAAATGCGAAGTATTTATTACCACTAGCTACTTATTCACATGCTCTCAGTACCTAATAGATCATGCAAAGTCCTGATTCCCCAAGAGAACTGGATTATTTTCTTCCTACAAATCCATCATATTCAGAGCTTTGCTCATTTTGTTTCAAGCAGTATGTGCAGGGATTTCTCATTAATCATTTACAACATGCCTGTTTATTATGTGGGGAGAGAGAGGAACTAGGAAGAAACAAGAAAGATAAAATAAAAAGCTGTTTCAAAATGTCAGGAATTCACCTAATCTCAAGGTTGATTTTATTTTGCACGGGGGAAGAATGTGATTAGTTAGTAATAATAACCAACTCATTTATTTACATATATTTACTGAGTGGGCAATGCTCGTGAAGTGTATTGTCTAATGGGGAATATGGACAGGTGAGAAGGCATTCAACCCATAATGTAGTAAAGCTGTGGCCCCAGAGCATTAGAGCAGCAGGCTGAGGTGTGAAGGTTGTGTTGGAGTGGAGGGAGCAGAGCTAACAGGAGTGATGAAGAGGTAGGAGGCTGCTGCAGAGCTCTCCCTACAGGAGGCATGGCACTGGTGTGAATTACGAAGTTGCAGTGACTATGAAAAAAAAAGACTAGATTTAAGAGAGACACAAGATGTCTATTTCAGAAGATTTGGCATTTTATTGAGCATAAAGGAGAGAGGGAGGAGATGAAGACAAGGTCATTATTTCTGGCTTGGGCAAAAAAGCACATTTACCGAGTTAGGGAAGCTAAGAATGAAAAGAGGTTTTGCTAGGTGACATTGAGTTCAATTTTGGACATACGGAGTGTGATGTGCATGGGAGATATCCAAAGAGAAACATTCGTCTATAGGTTGGAGATTATATAGAGAAATAAGATGTATAATAAGACACATATCTACATATATATGTGTATACACATATATGGAAGACAAATATTAGGAGTTCCATAAAAATAACAGAGAAATCAGAAGAGAGGAAATTATGAAGCAACATGTCAAGAAAATTTCCCAGAACTGCAGAATGAGTTTACAGATTAAAAGGGCCCACTAAGTGTCCAGCATAATGGATACAAAAAGATCCACAGCATGCAATTTTACAATGCTGGGGAAAAGGAGAAGGGACCAAGAGCTTCCCAAGAGATCAAATAGATCACACACAAAAGGCTGAGATTTAGAAAAGCATCAGTAGGCTTATCAATAGCAACCCTGGAAGCTAAAAGAGAAATGCCTTAGCATTTCTGGGGGAAATGACTGCCATGTGCCGTGTTAAAATTCCATACTGAGCCAAGCAACCAATTGGATGGAGAAATCCTCAGCTTTGGAAGCTGTCAGATAATTTACCTCATGTATACCTTCCTCCAGAAACAAAAAAAAAAATGTGTTCTACCAAAGTAAGGAAGCAGACCAAGAAAGAGGAAGGCATAGGAACCTGAAGTAGGAAAAAAGCAAAGGAATTTCCCAGAATGATAATGTGACTCAAATGACAGCCATGCCACAGCCCTGGAAATGACCAGTCTAGAATGAAATGGAGAATTGAGGGCTCCAGGAAGAATGGCTCTGAGAAAACAAAACTACTGACTTTTGTTTTCCCCAGGTTTAATAGCTGCCTTGGTTTTTGTTTGCCCAGTTTTCTATGTATATATTGCTAATTCTCCCACAAGTTCTCCATCAGCATATAACTTTCCTCTCACAATTATGATATGTAAGGTTATACCTAAATGTAGTTTTGTTTACCCAAGGTCTTTATTCAGATTGCCTCTTGGACTGCAGGTGTCAAAGGACTGAAAGCTGGGATGCTGGATGAGTCATGCATTGGGGATTGCCAGTGTCAGGACCCGAGGGTAAAGGGGAAGACCACAACTGGGGGGTGTGAGGGGCAGTAACCATGCTGTAGGAATAGTGTTTGATTATCCAGCAAGAACCTTGGAACCTCAAAGGAAAGGTGCTTTACACACGTGTGGGGCCTAATGTTCTAGTGGGGTATTTGAGAGTTTGAAGGAGACCTACTGACCAGGACATGGTTGGATGTGGAGGAAAAGCACCAGTGGCAACCATTTGAGAAAACTGCTCTGAGAGAGATTGAGGACAAAGGTAGGGGATGGAGGTATTTTACCAAAGGAAGAAGGAGTTCCACATAGTATGGAGGAAGCATCAGAGGGAGAAAGGTTGGGGCCAGGGATGGAAAGGATGTTGGGATTCACTGGCCCCCAGCATTTGAAAACAAATGGCTTAAGCCATTTCCTGGTCTCTTAGTCACTGCCTTCCTGCCCTCTCCCCAACACTCCCACTCTCTTCTAAGCTTTCTCACCCCTGCCCCTTGCTTCTTTCCTTCAAATGGAATCAGACTCTACTTGGATCCATTGTGCTTCTGTGGGCAGGTGAGCAGGCAGGCAGCAGAACTCGTTACTTCTCAGGACTCACTGAGGCCACTGCAGTGTAGTGAAATGCAGGCTAAGTAGGTCCAGAAGTTGCAGGTTCAGCCATGTACTTGTAAATGCAGATATGTTACAAACTCCATACCTTCAGTTGCTTCGTTTGCGAACCAGTAATACCAATAATACCCACAGAGTTTGGACAAGTGTCAGGTGAGGTAACATACACAGAAGCAAGTGCAACCCAGCACCTGGTGTTTATAAATGCTTGTGATAAATATCTCCCCCAAAAGTATAACTTCCATTACAGCTCATACCTCTGTCTTTCACTAGGGCAGTGCCTTATGGGTTATTTGTGCTGAATAATGAATCGATCAGTGAATTTACTGGGCTTGGGGGTGAATTTACAAAGCTTTTACACATATATATATTTCAAAAACCACTTGTTCACTCTTCTATCCTTACCTTTTCATAACAATCTTCGGAATTTATTATCCCTTAGTCTTATCCAGGTAATAATTAGGCTTCTAATGGAGGCCTAATTTTTCTAGGTCTCTATTTGAGTGCAGAAACCTCCCTATTCTCCCTTAAATTCCCAGCTGCAATTTCTGCCTTCATGCATGCAGTACATGGGTGTTGAAATGGAACAAACCTTAAATAGGTTAAAATCCACCTTCCCAATATAGCCCAATATTCAGACTGTTTCTCCTATTAACTCTACTGCCTCAATATCAGATATTCCTCTTAATATTTAAAAAATCATTATTGGCAGCCGAAAACTGATTTCCTTTCCTCTAGTCCTTGCATCTAACTCTCCTGAGTTTGCTTGTGCTCTCGCTCTCTCGCTCTCTCTCTCTCTTTAGTTTATAACTCATCCAGGTTTCTCTTTTATTTGGTATATTCTTATCGAGATAATGTATCTTTTCTTCATTCTATCCAATCCCTACAAATCCTACCTTGAAATGTTCCCATTCAATTCGTCTTACAAATGGCATCAGAATCTATATTTTCTGATTACATCATTCATGTTTTCTATTCACCTCCTTCCAGTTACACTGGAGTGATAATCATCACTTGCATTGTGGCCACCTTTGCCTTTCCCTCTTCTTGCTTTGCTCCATCTGTATCTGCAATCCTCGTGTTCCCTGTGTGGGAGCTGATCTGTGGGGCCAGGGCAGGGTCAGCCCCGTGGCATGTGCTTTCACAGGCATGTGGAAGGAAAACTTTAGATACTTAGGGGATAAAGTCTGTTGCTGTATATATTTCTTTATCCTTTCTGTTTCTTATCTTTTCTTACTTATATTGAGATTTACTTGCAGGAATTTGCAGCCTATTGTATGTAAGATTAAGAGCCTATAAAAATGTTTTGGGTTTTTTTTTTGATGTGCTGATTTCTTTTTATTAAAAGTATATAGCATTCTCTTAAATCTTCTTTTTTCCCATTTAGATGCGCTCATTGAGGATCCTAAATTAGCTATTATCATTTGTTACTTCTTTTTCTTTTTCTTTTTTTTTTTTTGTTTTTGAGATGACAGCCTTGTCCTCAGAGTGAGCCATTATTTTTGTTTATGTTCAGGGACTCAGGGGACTAATGGAGACCAAGCAGTTAGTGACTTTCTGGTGAGTAAAAAGTTTCCTCATTTTTTAAAATCTACAATTGACACATTGAGCCATCACTCTTGATTGGGCAGCTTTAGGGCCAAGTCATGTTCTCATGGCTCCTGTGCAGTTGGTCTTTGTTTTAAGCATTTGTAATAAACAAGTTGTAAGTCACTTTTATGATGTCCGGTTCAGGAATAAAATACACAATGGTGCTTCTGCCAGCTGTTGTCGAAGCCACTGATACTATTGTGGAAGGCCCTTGTCCGCGGGAGAAACTGAGCTTTTACGCTCTTCTTCTCTTTTCTGAGGCGCTCTCTATGGATTGCCAGGCAGCACCCACCCCTGTAGGCTTTTGAGGTGCTTCTTGCTACACTACGGCGAAACAGTCTAAGACCATCTGGGTTTGTAGTGATTGGCATTGGGTGAATATAATCAGTGCCAGTGTTTCAAATTAAACTTAAGGACTTCTCTTCTGAGACCAGGCTGAGGCTGGCATTTCTTTCCCTCCTGCTGCCTTCTTCCTTCCCGGCAAAAGCCCCAGTGCTCTGGGGTTTGTGTACAAACATTCTTTCGTGTAGCTCTGAATCTCCGTATAGATAAGGCACACGAGGAGCAGTCTTGACCAACATATGGCCCCATGAGAGAAGAGCCTGTGCATTTATTGATTAAGGAGCTATTTTCTCTGGCCGGCATTGTATTATTCAGCTCTTGTTTGGTTTCGTGTTAGAGAAACCTAATTCAAACTGCCCTAGGCAACAAGAAAGCAAAAGGGCAGAGGGATTTGGGGCTCACAGAACTGAGAGGTTCCGGAGGTCATGGTGACGTGAGGCATGACTGTCCCCCAGGGGGGACTTCAACCGCAGTGGCAGGAATACATTTTCATCTCCCGGCCCCTCGTTCCCCTCTCTTGGCTCATCCTCAGAAACGCTCTCCCCACATGGGAACAAAGATGATCAGCAGCTGCTCCAGGCCCATATCCTGCCAGCCTGGGCATCTATCAAGTAGAGAATTTTTGTCTAGTAAATCCAGCAAAATTCCCAAGGTAGGGCTGTCATCGTCCCAACTCACATCTTGTTTCATTCTCAAGCCAGGATACTGTGTAACACCAGAGCGGTGCAGAGCTCTGATCCAGCAGGCCTGTGTCGTACGCCCCCTCCAGGCCCTGGTGCATCAGCCCCCTACTCTGACCACATGAAACAAAAGGAGGGAAGGGTTGATTCCCCAAAGGTCAGCAGGGGTGCTGTTCAAAGGAGCTGGCAGGCCTAGTACGTGATGCCCGCTAGCCTTAGCAGCACAGAGTCTGCACTGGGGGAAAGAGATCAGGGAAAGCTGAATAGGGTCTAGGGAAATACTGCTATTCAAGAAGGGTAAAAAAAATAAGGAAAAACTTCATAATTAAGTGTCAGGGACTCCAGGGACTAATAGAGACCAAGCAGTTAGTGAGTTTTGGGGGAGTAAAAAGAGTTTCCTCACTGAGCCATTCAGTTAGACAGGGAAGCTGCAGTACGCTGAATACTGGCCCCCGAATATATCCATGTATATGAATCACCAGAACCTATCAATGTGACCTTATAGGGCAAAAGGGACTTTGCATGAAGTTCAGGATGTTGAGATGGGGAGATTATCCTGGATTACCCAGATAGAGACAATGTCATCATAAGCATCCTTGTAAGAGAGAGGCAGGAGGAATTAGAGAGAAAGACGTGATGCAGGAAGCAGGGATTGGAGTGATTGCTTTCAGGATGGAAGAAGGGGCCACCAGCCAAGGAGTGAAGGAAGCCACGAGAGGCAAACAAGGCAAGGAAATGGACTCTCCCCTGGAGAGTCTAGAAGGCACCAGCCTGGCTGACACCTTGGCTTCAGCTCAGTGAGACTGATTTCAGACTTTTGACCTCCAGAACTGGAAGAGAATAAACTTGTGTTGTCTTAAACTGCTAAGTGATAATTTGTTACAGTGGTAATGGGAAACTAAAACAGAATGAGCTGAAATTGAAGATGACCTGGAGTAGGCCAGGCAGACAAGGGAGAGGCTGAGACACCCAGGGTCACATGGAAACAGCAGGGGCACCTGGCAGAGCACAGGAGATCCTGGAGGATGCTTACCCCACACCATGGAGTTGGGACTTCCTACTGAAGCCCAGGGTAAGCTTTGGAAAGGTTTTAACAGTAAAATCATGGGATCTTGTTAATGGTCTTTCTGGCAGTGCTAAGGAGGGTGAGTTAGGTAAAGATGCAGAGGTTAAGGCACAAGACAGAGAAATTACTGAAGAGAATTTTGTAGCTGTCCCAACAAGAAATGATGAGGACTGAGCTGAAGTACAAAGTGAGAATGAATCCGGGGCCAGACTTAGGAGCTACTGAAGGTCAGAAAGACCTCGTGACTGCTAGAGATGGTGGGATGAGGAAGAAGACTGACTGGTTTCTGGTTTCAGTGACTGGGAGGACAATTGACTAGGAAAGAAAATATAGGACAGAGAATAGGTTTGAGAAGAAGCTAACCAGCTCCATTTGGGGAACAGTGTTTTTTGTCATCAAATAGATAAGCAGTAATGTCTATTTGGCAGCTGAAAACAGGTCTGAATCCCAGGAGAGGTATCTGGGCCCACCTGGATTGGAAATCACAGATGTGGTCATCAGTGCACGTAAGTTGGTGATGTGAGCCTGTTGAGTGGATAAGCTCACTCAGAAGACTGGACAGGAGAAGGCTGAGGCTGCACTGGGGATACCTTGGTCCAGGTCTAAGGAAAGAAGACAGAGTAGCCAAGAAGGCTGAGACAACGGCCAGGGGGAAGTAGGAAAACATGAGACTAAAGACCACACTAGCATTTCTAGACACTCAGAGATCTCACTGAGTGAAATGAAAGCTTACTGTGTATTTAGAAGACATTTAGGCTGAGTCTAGATTTTTAAAAATGGCAAGAAGAACAGAAGGTCTTGATTCATCTCTGTAAATTATCTGTGCTGTCAAGAATTCCCAGACCATGCAAGAGTTCTCCAGGTAGTCTTGTGTTCCTATGGTAAGTTTTGCCAGCAAAGGGAGGGTAAAACTTTCTATTTGAGTTATTCCTATAGGATTGCTTGGACTAGACTTATCTCTCCTTATCCTTTTATGGATCAGACAGATTATTTTCATTAGTGGTTTGGTTTCTCTCCTTTTCTTTTTGCTTATTATTATACAAGTAATGTGTGATGATTACAAAATATGGAACTAATGCAGAAGCATATTAAAATAAAAAGTAAAAGCTCCTAAATCCTACTGATGAGAAGTAACCACTATTAAAAGTTTGGTGCCTATCTTTCAGATATTTTTACTTATTTGTAAGCATATATATATGAATATACGGCATTTGTGTTATAAAAATGGGATAATTCCATGCATGCTGTTCAACTAGCTTTTTAATTTATCATGGGCAGTTTTCCATGCCAGTACAATATAGAGCTGTGACATCCTTTTTAATGGCTGCATAGTACTCCCTGGTTTGAATATGCCACAGTTCATTTAACTTATGTTATATATGTTATAATTTATGTTTTTGCATACTTGTAGAAGTGTTTCAAAGAGAGATTTATAGAAGTGGAATTGCAGGGTCAAAACTATCAATATTTGCATTTTTGATAAAATTCAAATTGTACTCCATGAAAGCTGAATGGAAAACACTGAAAGGCTAAATAAATAATTGTATTTCGTTTTCCTTTAAGCACAAAACATTAGGTTTAGTTCAGATTTGGGGACTTTAACATTTCCCTTCTCAGCTTTCAGGAGTCTCAGTGTCTTTCCATATTTGTTGATACCTAAAATCAAAGCCAAGTGAAGGAACAGAATGGGGAGCTTAGCCATATAGTGGGTACTCTGAGAGGTACCCATGACTTCAGCAGAGTGCAGTGGCTGGGCTTTCCAGACCTGGAAGTTCCAGCCCTCTGTGAGCCCTGAAATGCCTGGGCAGACCTCCTGGAAAGAAGCCCGGAGGAGAGCAGGGGTTGGAGGGGCACATGCTGAGGGGCCACCCTATCTGGGTCAAAGTTTGTGTTCTAGTGGGGACGGCAGACACTAAGCAAACAGGTGAGGATAGAATAGATTGTTGGGCAGTGACAAATGCTGTGAGGAAGAATGAAGCGGGTAAAGAGGAAACTGGCAGGTGGTGAGAGGGCCACAGTAGCTGGAGCACCAGGCATGGTGAGGAGACCTTGCTGTGCTGAGACCTCCTGAATGGATGGATGAGCCATGCTTAAGGGCTAGAGGAAGAATATTCTGTGCAGAGGAACTCAAGCCACAGGAAGACGCATGGCATGTTTGGGGCCCAACAAGGCTGGCATTGTGGCTGGCAGATGTGGGCAGGGACAGTGACAGCAGTATGTCTGTGAGGTCATCTAGGGCTACACTATCTGATATGGTGGCAGATATCAATTAATTAAATCATTGCTTAATTAAATGAATCCATTAAATGATTGAGACTTCAGTGTCTGTAGGGCATGGGGCATGTTGGAAGAGCTGTTCTCAGACACTGTTTGTTGGGAATATGAATTAGTGGATCCTTTTGTTGACAATTGGACTGTACATAGCAATACTGCAGAAGAGCAGACTCAATCCAGCAAAAGCAATTCTGTGCATTTGTTCTCTGAAGATCCTGGTCTGTGTGTACAAAGAAACAAGTAGAAGAGTGTTTATTATAGCACGTGAAGCTGTTTCAGTGGCTAAACTTGTAACAGTCTAAATGCTCATCCATAAGACGATGGTGAACTGAATTACAGTATGTCTTTGTCCATTTGTATGATGTGGCTTTTTTTTTTTTTTTTTTTTTTTTTTTGAGACAGAGTATCGCTCTGTCGCCCAGGCTGGAGTGCAGTGGCATGATCTCGGCTCACTGCAAGCTCTGTCTCCTGGGTTCACGCCATTCTCCTGCCTCAGCCTCCCATGTAGCTGGGACTACAGGCGCCTGCCACCACGCCTGGCTAATTTTTTGTATTTTTTAGTAGAGACAGGGTTTCACCGTGTTAGCCAGGATGGTCTCGATCTCCTGACCTTGTGATCTGCCCACCTCGGCCTCCCAAAGTGCTAGGATTACAGGCATGAGCCACGGCGCCTGGCCTGATGTGGCTCTTTTTTAAAAATCTGTAAATACACTGATAAGAAAAAGATCTCCAAAAATGTGCGTTGGTAAAAAGAAACTGCAATGTTTATTTCATATATTTAACTAATAGCTGTATTTGTATATGTGTGTATATTTATAAATACCTAGGAAAAAATCTGGGAGAATAAACACAAAATTGCTGGTAGCAGTTACCTCTGGAAAGAAGAGTGAGGTCTCAGGGTTTGGGGGTGAGCATGGGGGTGACATTCATGGTCTGCATCTAAGGAACAACAGCAAGCTTTGTTTTTGAAATGACCTAACAGTGTGCTGAAGCCAAGGCAGGTTTGGGTTAATCTAGGTCTGTGTGATTTTGCTAATCTCCCATCCACTGCTCTTTGACTTTCTGACAAAGGTGATGTGAAGGTGAGCGCTGTGCCCAGCACACAAAGGAGAAGCTGCACTGTGCCCTGGGTATCGCTGGACACAATGTCAGGAGCATCCACATGCTTTTGCTGGGCGAGCTCTGGCAGCAAGTTCCACGAAGGCTCAGCTGCAGCCAAGAGAGCTAAAAGGCTCTCTAGGTCACCTCTGTGGACCTGCTGCATGGAAATTAATTAGAGTCGGACCATGTCCCCCGTGGCTTGGCTCCGGGTGATGCCAAAGTCATTAGCAGCTATGTGCAGCTACAACGTCCTTCCCCGTCTTCTGAAAATTTGTTTCGGCAGAGAAAGGCAGGCAGACTAAGTTGGTGGCTGAGGACAGTAAAATTTTAATTCCCAGATAGTTTGGTCAGGGTCATTGGGGTGGCAGTGACCTTCAGAGAAGGGGGCGTTTTTCATCAAATCAGAGACAGCAGTGTCCTTACTTCTCCCCTGACCACTCAAAACTAAATTCCCTTTCCTATAAAAAAGTGTGTCATTCCTCAAGCACAGGGGGTGGTGACCATAGCAGCAAATCAAATATTTGCTCAAACAAATATTTGCTCAAACAAAATATTTCCTTTGTTGATCTGTTTGACTTTTGTGAAGCCACCTTTTCCACAATGTATGTTGCCATTTCAATTTTAAGTTGCTTACTTTCTTTCTATTTCTTTTCCAACTATACATAGGAACAAAGAAAGATGCTCAGAAAGATCAAGATACAAATAAACCTGCTGTTTCATCTCCTAAGAGAGTAGCAGCTTCAACCACCAAGCTTCATTCACCAGGTATGTAAGAAATATGATGTGTTACTTGGGGAGATGACTTGAACTTGGAATTTATCCCATTCAGATGTCATTAATGGAACAATGCCAACCCATGTGATTTACATAATTGTTCCAGAGCTTGACATACATATGCTGATGTTTTCTGACTCTACATGAAATGAGCCAGCTGTTCACATCATTTTATCTTAAAAAACAAGATGTTATGCTACGTTTAAGTGGGAGAATCTTCTCTGTGTAGGGGTGTCTGCTATTCCAATAGCATGTAGAAATAATTTACAATTGAAAACACTTTAAAGATCTAACCTTAAGAAATAATATTGTCTAAAAGGAAGAAGAACAGAGATAATGGGTATCAAATGATTTGTTAGTGTGTCAGTGAGGAAACCATTTATTTGCATTCAGATATGAATAAACTACATGAGTTTGCTTGAAAGTCAAAAATTGTTTATTATGCATATTCCTGGCCAGGCGTGGTGGCTCACGCCTGTAATCCCAGCACTTTGGGAGGCCAAGGCAGGTGGATCACTTGAGGTCAGGAGTTCCAGACCAGCCTAGCCAATGTAGCGAAACCCTGTCTCTACTAAAAATACAAAAATTAGCCGGGTACGGTGGCTTTTGCCTGTAGTCCCAGCTACTTGGGAGGCTGAGGCAGGAGAATTACTGGAACTCGAGAGGTGGAGGTTGCAGTGAGCCAAGATCATGCCACTGCACTCCAGCCTGGGTGACAGAGTGAGACTGTGTCTCAAAAAAAAAAAAAAAGAAGAAGAAGGAGGAGGGGGAGGGAGAGGAATCCTACTGTAAGATATTCATGCCATTGTTCAACAGTATGTAACACAACCTCAAAACATTTTCTTTAAGCCCAAAAACGGTGGCCATAATAGCAGTGAATGTTTGAGCTCTAACTGCATGCCAGGTACTGTCCTGTGCTCTTTCAGTATCTTAATTGATTTAATATCCACAATAACTCTGTGAGACAGGTTGTATTATCGCCCCTCTCTTTACATGTGAGGAAAGTGAGGCACAGACATTTCATTAATTTGCCCAAAGTCACAGGTAATAAGTAGTAGAGCTTTCGTTTTAACCTAAGCAATCTGTATTCCAAACTTGCATTCTTAGTTGCTACACTTTTGACCCAACAGCATGGAGAATAGAAAACTTATTAAAATTGCTGATTAATTTAAAATTTATGGAAAATAGGTCAAAGCCATAAATGTGAAGGACAGGAGACAAAGCCTGGTAATTGGGTGAGAGATCAGATCTGAGGACCCAGCATAAATCTGGAATTTCTAAAGGGTAACACCTTGGCCAGATGCACAAGGAAGGAAGAGAAAACTCACCCTGCGGGAGACTGGCCGATTGCAGCTCCAGCTCTGAGGGAAGCCGAGGATGGGGAGCAAGCCCTCCCCAGGAACCTTTGACCACAGGCCAGCCCCACTGCAGTTTAAGAGCTGGAGTCTATGCTGCCACTGTGCTCTGAAAATCCAATTTAAAATGCTGAAGTGCTTATGGCTACTTAGTCGACCAAAATGTGAAATCACACACACAAGGAAACAAGCCATCATAAATAAGGTCCTTATATTCTAGAGAAAGAGTAAAAATAATATGTAATTTTAGACTTAACAATGTTAAAATATTTGTTAAAATTTCTAAGATGATCAATAAAATACATATATATTGTTCTGAACCATAGATGGGAAAATATTGGAATGAGGAGTTAAAAAAATTCAATCAACATAAAGGAAGGAAAAAGAGGGAAAGAAGGAAGGCCAAGAGGGAGATGGGAGAAATTGAAAGAATAAAATATTAGAAATGAACTCAAATATGTCATCATGACTTATATGAACTATACTCTCTAAAGTAACTCAAAGATTTAGATTACCAGAGCCAGGCGCGGTGGCTCGTGCCTGTAATCCCAGCACTTTGGGAGGCTGAGGCGGGTGGATTACCTGAGGTCAGGAGTTCGACACCAGCCTGACCAACATGGTGAAACGCCGTCTCTACTAAAAATACAAAAATTAGCCAGGTGTGGTGGTGCGTGCCTGTAGTCCCAGCTACTCAGGAAGCTGAGGCAGGAGTATCACTTCAACCTGGAAGGCAGAGGTTGCAGTGAGCCAAGATCACGCCACTACACTCCAGCCTTGGCAACAGACTGAGATTCCTTCTCAAAAAAAGAAATAAAATAAAATAAAATAAAAATTTAAAAAATAAGTTACTAGACTGTTCATTTATTAAACAGTCAAAAGGTATGTGTCAAGTGTATTTTTATGCTGTAAAATCTAGCTTTAGATCGTTTCCAAAGTATACTCCTAAAATATAAAAATATTAAAAATGTATAAGTAAAAGGATGGAAAATTAATATTTATACCAAAAAAAAACTAAACTGAAGAAAGTTTGTGGCATTATAGTTGTAAAACGTATCTATTATGGAATAATGAACAAATACTAAACTATCCTATGCTTAAAGTATAGAACTTGGTTAGTTTTGCCATGTGTACACAACTGTGAAGCCATCATCCCATGCAAGGTAACACACATGCCCACCAACCTTCAGAGTTTCCTGGGACCCTTTTGTCATACCACCTGCCTACCGTTCTACACCCCCACCCCAAACCCCAGACAACCACTGATCTGTTCTGTCACTAGAGATTAGTTTGTATTTTTTAAAGTTTTATGTAAATGGAATCATTTAATATGTATGCTACTTTTACTGGCTTCTTTCAACATAATTTAGATTCATCCATCTGATAATAACCAATTCCATTTTACTGTTGCATAGAATTCTATTATACAGATATCACTATTTATTGTTGATGGAAATTGGGGCTTTCCCCCCAGAATTTGGCTATGATAAGTAAAGCCAAATCTTTGTACAAATGTACAAGATGTGTGCAAATCTTGGTATGAACATCTGCTTCCATTTCTCTTGGGTAAATATCTAAGAATGAAGTGGCTGGGTAATATGGTAGCTACATGTTTAACTTCTTAAAAATGCCAAACTGTTTTCCAAAGTGGTTGTACCATTTTACATTTTCAACAGTAGTATAGTTCCAGTTTCTCCACATTCTTGCCAACCCTTGATATAATCAGTCTTTTTTTATAGACATTCTAATAGGTGTGTCATGATACCTCATTGTGGTTTTAATTTGCCTTTTCCTAATAACTAATGATGTTATAATGTTGAGTATCTTTCTATGTGTTTGACAGCTGTATATGTTCTTTGATAAAATATCTATCCAAATATTTTTCCATTTTTTAAATTGGGTTGTTTTCTTATTGAATTTTGAGAGTTTTATATTCTGGATATAATTCTTTCTTATGTTATAAATTACTATAAATTTTATTAATTGACAAAATAGTATTCATTTTCCACATATGAAAATACATTTGATAATAGAAAAATCCAAATTCTGTCAAAATATGTTTAAAGAGGTACATTTCGAGCCAGTATGAGTGACCGTGGCCCAGGCCACACAATCTGAAGAAGTCCTGATAAAGTGTGCCTGAAGCAGCCAGATTACAGCTTGATTTTATACATCTCAGGGAGACAGGAATTGCAAGAAAATTGTAAATCAACATGAGGAAGGTATACATTAGTTTGGCCTTAAAAAGGCCAGACCTCTCAAAGCAGAGGGCTGGGGAGATCATAGGTGAGTTTTAGGGATTCTTTAGTTGACAGTTGGTTGGGAGAGTTAAGCTAATGTCTAAAACTTGAAATCAGTAGAAAGGAATGTTTGAGTTAAGCTAAGGGGGTTGTGGAGACCAAGGTTCTTAGTATGTAAATGAAGCCTCATATGTGGCAGCCCTCAGAGAGAATAGATGGAAAATGTCTCTTTGCAGATTTCAAAGCTCTCAGGCTCTCAGTTAATCTCTCCATATCTGAGAAAGCCTAGAAAGGGAGAGGTCTGACTACATTAATGGAACATTAACCTGATGCAAATTATTCCCACAAAATACAGTTTTGCAGGGTCATTTTAGTCTGATGATCCTGTGGCAGCCATTTCAAAACATGTTAAAGAAATATATTGTGGGATAAAATCTTTTTTCTTTCAGCATCTGCTGTCATGTTATACTGTATACCAGAGTCAGGTGGAAAGCAAGCTACATTATACAGGGTTCATAAAACCTGTCTGATGAGATTTTATGGTTTGTAGGGCATGACTCCCCCAGGTCCCTTAGATAGGAATTTGGGCAAGAGAAAAAGAAGGTCATAGTCCTCACATTTAAAAACTATTATTTTATGTTGCATACAGTGTATTATATTTGTAAGTGGTAGATAATTATAGATTTCTATTATAATATTTTAATATACTTTTTTTAAAATTATACTTTAAGTTCTGGGATACATGTAGAGAATGTGCAGGTTTGTTACATAGGTGTACACGTGCCATGGTGGTTTGTTGCACCCATGAACCCGTCACCTACATGAGGTATTTCTCCTAATGCTATCCCTCCCCTAGCCCCCCACCCCCTGACAGGCCCCGGTTTGTGATGTTCCCCTCCCTGTGCTCCCTGTGTCCATGCATTCTCATTATTCAACTCCCACTTACCAGTGAGAACATGCGGTATTTGGGTTTCTGTTCCTGTGTAAGTATGCTGAGAATGATGGTTTCCAGCTCCATCCATGGCCTGCAAAGAACATGAACTCATCCTTTTTTATGGCTGCATAGTATTCCACGGTGTATATGTCCCACATTTTCTTTATCCAGTCTATCATTGATGGGCATTTGAGTTGATTCCAAGTCTTTGGTATTGTGAGTAGCACTGCAATAAACATACATGTGCATGTGTCTTTTTTTTTTTTTTGAGATGAAGTCTCACTCTGTCACCAGACTGGAGTGCAGTGGCGTGATCTCGGCTCACTGCAACCTCTGCCTCCTGGGTTCAAGTGATTCTCCTGCCTCAGCCTCCTGAGTAGCTAGGACTCCAGGTCTGTGCCACCACACCTGGATAATTTTTTTATTTTTAGTAGAGATGGGGTTTCACCATGTTGGCCAGGCTGATCTCAAACTCCTGACCTCAGGTGATCCACCCATCTCAGCCTCCCACAGTGCTGGGATTACAGGTGTGAGCCACCGCGCCTAGCCACATGTGTCTTTATAATAGAATTATTCGTAATTCTTTGGGTGTATATCCAGTAATGGAATTGCTGGGTCAAATGGTATTTCTGGTTCTAGATCCTTGAGGAATCGCCACATTGTCTTCCACAATGATTGAACTAGTTTACACTCCCACCAACAGTATAAAAGCATTCCTATTTCTCCACATCCTCTCCAGCATCTGTTGTTTTCTGAATTTTTAATGATCGCCATTCTAACTGTTGTGAGATGATATCTCATTGTGATTTTGATTTGCATTTCGCTAATGACCAGCTTTTTTTCATGTGTTTGTCGGCCACATAAATGTCTTCTTTTGAGAAGTGTCTGTTAATTTCCTTCGCCCACTTTTTGATGGAGTTGTTTGCTTTCTTCTTGTAAATTTGTTTAAGTTCCTTGTAGATTCTCGATATTAGCCTTTTGTGAGATGGATAGATTGCAAAAATTTTCTCCCATTCTGTTGGTTGCCTGTTCACTCTGATGCTAGTTTCTTTTGCTGTGTAGAAGCTCTTTAGTTTAATTAGATCCCATTTGTCAATTTTGGCTTTTGTTGCCATAGCTTTTGGTGTTTTAGTCATGAAGTTTGCCCATGTCTAGGTCCTGAATAGTATTGCCTGGGTTTTCTTTTAGGGTTTTTATGAGTTTAGGTCTTATGTTTAAGTCTTTAATTCATCTTGAGTTAATATTTTTGTAAGATGTAAGGAAGGGGTCCAGTTTTAGTTTTCTGCATGTGGTGAGCCAGTTTTCCCAGCACCATTTATTAAATAGGAAATCCTTTCCACATTGCTTGTTTTTGTCAGGGTTGTCAAAGATCAGATGGTTGTAGATGTGTGGCATTATTTCTTAGGCCTCTGTTCAGTTCCACTGGTCTATATGTCTGTTTTGATACCAGTACCATGCTGTTTTGGTTACTGTAGCCTTGTAGTATAGTTTGAAGTCAGTGGTGTGATGCCTCCAGCTTTGTTCTTTTGGGTTAGGATTGACTTAGCAATGAGGGCTCGTTTTTGGTTCCATATGAACTTTAAAAAGTAGTTTTTTTCTAATTCTGTGAAGAAAGTCAATGGTAGCTTGATGGGGGATAGCACTGAATCTGTGAATCACTTTGGGCAATATGGCTATTTTCACAATATTGATTCTTCCTATCCATGAGCATGGAATGTTTTTCCATTTGTTTGTGTCCTCTCTTATTTCATTGAGCAGTGGTTTGCAGTTCTCCTTGAAGAGGTCCTTCACATCCCTTGCAAGTTGTCTTCCTAGGTATTTTTTTCTGTTTGTAGCAATTGTGAATGGGAGTTCACTCATTATTTGTCTGTCTAGTATTGGTGTATAGGAATGCTTGTGATTTTTGCACATTGATTGTGTATCCTGAGACTTCGGTGAAGTTGCTTATCAGCTTAAGGATATTTGGGACTGAGACAATGGGATTTTCTAAATATACAATCATGTAATCTGCAGAGACAATTTGATTCCCTCTCTTCCTGTTTGAATATCCTTTATTTCTTTCTCTTGCCTGATTGCCCTGGTTAGAGCAATACTTCCAAATTTCATATGGAACCAAAAAAGAGCCATATAGCCAAGACAATCCTAAGCAAAAAGAACAAAGCTGGAGACATCATGCTACCTGACTTGAAACTATACTACAAGGCTACAGTAACCTTCCAATACTATGTTGAATAGGAGTGGTGAGAGAGGGGATCCTTGTCTTGTGCGGGTTTTCAAAGGGAATGCTTCCAGCTTTTGCCCATTCAGTGTGGTATTGGTTGTGGGTTTATCATAAATAGCTCATAGTATTTTGAGATATGTTCCATAAATACCTAGTTTATTGAGAGTTTTTAGCATGAAGCGCTGTTGAGTCTTATCACAGGCCTTTTCTGCATTTATTGAGATAATCATGTGGTTTTTGTCATTGGTTCTGTTTATGTGATGGATTAGGTTTATTGATTTGCATATGTTGAACCAGCCTCGCATCCCAGGGATAAAGCCGAGTTGATTATGGTGGATAAGCTTTTTGATGTTCTGCAGGGTTCAGTTTGCCAGTATTTTATTGAGGATTTTCTCGTTAATGTTCATCAGGGATATCGGCCTGAAATTTTCTTTTTTTGTTGTGTCTCTGCCAGGTTTTGGTATCAGGATGCTGCTGGCCTCATAAAATGAGTTAGGGAGGAGTCCTTCTTTTTCTGTTGTTTGGAATAGTTTCAGAAGGAATGGTACCAACTCCTCTTTGTACCTCAGGTAGAGTTCGGCTATGAATCCATCCAGTCCTGGGCCTTTTATCATTGGTAGGCTATTAATTACTACCTCAATTTCAGAACTTGTTATTGGCCTATTCAGGGATTCGACTTCTTCCTGGTTTAGTATTGGAAGGGTGTATGTGCCCAGGTATTTATCCATTTCTTCTAGATTTTCAAGTTTATTTGCGTAGAGGTGTTTATAGTATTCTTGGATGGTAGTTTGTATTTCTGTGGGATCAGTGGTGATATCCCCTTTAGCATTTTTTATTGCATCTATTTGATTCTTCTTTCTTTTCTTCTTTATTAGTCTGGCTAGTGGTCTATCTAATTTGTTAATCTATTCAAAAAACAAGCTCCTGGATTCATTGATTTTTTTTGAAGGGTTTTTCTTATCTCTGTCTCCTTCAGTTCTGCTCTGATCTTAGTTATTTTTTGTCTTCTGCTAGCTTTTGAATTTGTTTGCTCTTGCTTCTCTAATTCTTTTTTTTTTGGAGATGGAGTCTCACTCAGTCACCCAGGCTGGAGTGCAGTGGTGCAATCTCGGCTAACTGCAAGCTCTGCCTCCTGGGTTCACGCCATTCTCCTGCCTTGGCCTCCCAAGTAGCTGGGACTACAGGCGCCTGACACTACACCCGGCTAATTTTTTGTATTTTTAGTAGAGATGGGGTTTCACCATGTTAGCCAGGATGGTCTCAATCTCCCGACCTTGTGATCTGCCTGTCTCGGCCTCCCAAAGTGCTGGGATTACAGGTGTGAGCCACCGCACCCGGCCTTCTCTAGTTCTTTTAATTGTGATGATAGGGTGTCGATTTTAGATCTTTCCCGCTTTCTCCTATGGGCATTTAGTGCTATAAATTTCACTCTAAACACTGCTTTAGCTGTGTCCCAGAGATTCTGGTACATTGTGTCTTTGTTCTCATTGGTTTCAAAGAACTTATTTATTTTTGCCTTAATTTCATTCCTTACCCAGTAGTCATTCAGGAGCAGGTTGTTCAATTTTTCTGCAGTTGTGTGGTTTTGAGTGAGTTTTCTTTTCTTTTCTTTTCTTTTTTTTGAGATAGAGTATCGCTGTTGTTGCCCAGGCGGGATTGCAATGGCATGGTCTCAGCTCACTGTAACTTCCACCTCCTGGGTTCAAGTGATTCTCCTGCCTCAGCCTCCCAAGTAGTGGGGATTATAGGCATGCACCACCATGCCCAGTTAATTTTGTATTTTTAGTAGAGATGGGGTTTCTCCATGTTGGTCAGGCTGGTCTCGAACACCCTACTTCAGGTGATCCGCATGCCTCAGCCTCCCAAAGTGCTGGGATTACAGGCTTGAGCCACTGCACCCGGCCTTGAGTGAGTTTCATAATCCTGAGTTCTAATTTGATTGCACTGTGGTCTGAGAGACAGTTTGTTAGGATTTACATTCTTTTGCATTTTCTGAGGAGTGTTTTACTTCCAATTATGTGGTCAATTATAGAATAAGTGTGATGTGGTGCTGAGAAGAATGTACATTCTGTTGATTTGGGGTGGAGAGTTCTGTAGGTGACTATTAGGTCCGTTTGGTCCAGAGCTGAGTTCAAGTCCTGAATATCCGTGTTAATTTTCTGTCTCATTGATCTGCCTAATATTGACAATGGGGTGTCAAAGTCTCCCACTATTATTGTGTGGGAGTCTAAGTCTTTTTGTAGGTCTCTAAGAACTTACTTTATGAAGCTGAGTGCTCCTGTATTGGGTGCATATGTATTTAGAATGGTTAGATCTTCTTGTTGCATTGATCCCGTTACCATTATATAATGCCCTTCTTTGCCTTTTTTGATCTTTGTTGGTTTAAAGTTTGTTTTATCAGAGACTAGGATTGCATCCCCTGTTTTTTTGGTTTTGTTTTGTTTTGTTGCTTTCCATTTGCTTGGTAAATATTCCTCCATCCCTTTTGTTTTGAGCCTATGTGTGTCTTTGCACGTGAGATGGGTCTCCTGAATACAGGACATCAGTGAGTCTTGACTCTTTATCTAATTTGCCAGTCTGTGTCTTTTAATTGGGGCATTTAGCACGTTTACATTTAAGGTTAATATTGTTAAGTGTGAATTTGATCCTGTCATTATGATGCTAGCTGGTTATTCTGCCAGTTGATGCAGTTTCTTCATGGTGTCAATGGTCTTTACAATTTGGTATGTTTTTGCAGTGGCTGGTACCGGTTGTTCCTTTCCATGTTTAATGCTTCCTTCAGGAGCTCTTATAAGGCAGGCCTGGTGGTGACAAAATCTCTCAGCATTTGCTTGTCTGTGAAGGATTTTATTTCTCCTTCACTTTTGAAGCTTAGTTTGGCTGGATATGAAATTCTGGAAAATATTTTCTTTAAGCATGTTGAATATTGGCCCCCACTCTCTTCTGGCTGGTAGTGTTTCTGCAGAGAGATCTGCTGTTAGTCTGATGGGCTTCCCTTTGTGGGTAACCTGACTTTTGTCTGCGGCTGCCATTAACATTTTTTCCTTCATTTCAACCTTGATGAATCTGCTAATTATATGTCTTAGGGGTGCTCTTCTCGAGGAGTATCTTAGTGGTGTTCTGTATACTTTCTGAATTTGAATGTTGGCCTGTGTTGCGGGAAGTCAGGGACCCCGATCAGAGGGACTGGCTGAAGCCATGGCAGAAGAACATAAATTGTGAAGATTTCATGGACATTTATTAGTTCCCCAAATTAATACTTTTATAATTTCTTACGCCTGTCTTTACTGCAGTCTCTGAACATAAATTGTGAAGATTTCATGGATATTTATCACCTCACCAGTCAATACTCTTGTGATTTCCTATGCCTGTCTTTACTTTAAGCTCTTAATCCTGTCATTTTCATAAGCTTAGGAGGATGTACATTGCCTCAGGACCCTGTGATGATTGCATTAACTGCTCAAATTGTTTGTAGAGCATGTGTGTTTGAACAATATCAAATCTGGGCACCTTAAGAACAGGATAACAGCGATGTTCAGGGAACAAGGGAGATAACCTTAAAGTCTGGCTGCCTGTGGGCCAGGTGGAACAGAGCCATATTTCTCTTCTTTCAAAAGCAAATAGGAGAAATATCGCTGAATTCTTTTTCTCAGCAAGGAACATTCCTGAGAAAGAGAATGCGTCCCTAAGGAGAGGCCTCTGAAATGGCTGCTTTGGAGACAGCTATCTTTTACAGTCGTAGATAAGGGATGAAATAAGCCCTGGTCTCCTGTAGTGCTCCCAGGCTTATTAGGATGAGGAAATTCCCACCTAATAAATTTTGGTCAGACCGGTTGTCTGCTCTCAAACCCTGTCTCCTGATAAGATGTTATCAATGACAATGTGTGCCCGAAACTTCATTAGCAATTTTAATTTCACCCCGGTCCTGTGATCTCGCCCTGCCTCCATTTGCCTTGTGGTATTTTATTACCTTGTGAAGTATGTGATCTCTGTGACCCACACCCTATTTGTACACTCCCTCCCCTTTTGAAAATCACTAATAAAAACTTGCTGGTTTTGCGGCTTAGGGGGCATCACGGAACCTGCCAACATGTGATATCTTCCCCGGACACCCAGCTTTAAAAGTTCTCCTTTTGTACTCTTTCCCTGTATTTCTCAGACCAGCCAACACTTAGGGAAAATAGAAAAGAACCTACATAAATTATCGGGGGTGGGTTCCCCCGATAGGCCTGTCTTGCTAGGTTGAGGAAGTTCTGCTAGATAATATCCTGAAGAGTGTTTTCCAACTTGGTTCCTTTCTCACCATCACTTTCAGGTACAATCAAACATAGGTTTGGTCTTTTCACATAGTCCCATATTTCTTGGCGGCCTTGTTCATTCCTTTTCATTCTTTTTTCTCTAATCTTTTCTTCACCCTCTACTTCATTAAGTTGATCTTCAATCTCTGATATCCTTTTTCCCGCTTGATCGATTTGGCTACTGAAGCTTGTGTGTTTCACGAAGTTCTTGTGCTGTATTTTTCAGCTCCATCCGGTCATTTATGTTCTTCTCTAAACTGGTTACTCCAGTTAGCAATTCTTCTAACCCTTATTCAAGGTTCTTAGATTCCTTACCTTGCCTTCTGAAGCCTACTTCTGTCAGTTCATCAAACTCATTCTCCATCCAGTTTTGTTCCCTTGCTGGCCAGGAGTTGTGATCCTTTGGAGGAGAAAAGGCATTCTGGTTTTCGGAACTTTCAGCCTTTTTGCACTGGTTTTTCCTCATCTTCATAGATTTATCTACCTTTGGTCTTTGATGTTGGTGACCTTCCGATGGGGTTTTTGTGTGGACGTCCTTTTTGTTGATGTTATGCTATTTCTTTCTGTTGCTAGTTTTCCTTCTAACATTCAGGCCCCTCTGCTGCAGGTCCGCTAGAGTTTGCTGGAGGTCCACTCCAGACTCTGCTTGCCTGGGTATCATGAGTGGAGGCTGCAGAACAGCAAAAATTGCTGCCTTTTCCCTCCTCTGGAAGCTTTGTCCCAGAAAGGCACCTGCCAGATGCCAGCCAGAGCTCTCCTGTATGAGATGTTTGTCCACCCCTGCTGGGAGGTATCTCCCAGTACAGGAGGCATGGGGGTCAGGGACCCACTTGAGGAGGCAGTCTGTTCCTTAGCAGAGCTCCAGCGCTGTGCCAGGAAATCCACTGCTCTCTTCAGAGCTGGCAGGCAGGAACAACATTTAAGTCTGCTGAAGCTGCACCCACAGCTGCCCCTTTCCCCAGATGCCCTGTTTCAAGGAGATGGGAATTCTATCTATAAGCCCCTGATTGTGATCGCTGCCTTTCTTTCAGAATGCCCTGCCCAGAGAGGAAGAATCTAGAGAGGCAGTCTGGCTACAGCAGCTTTGCAGCACTGAGGTGGGCTCCACCCAGTTCAAACCTCCCAGCAGCTTTGTTTACACTGTGAGGGGAAAACCACCTACTCAAGCCTCAGTCATGGCAGATGCCCCTTCCCCCACCAAGCTCGAGGGTCCCAGGTTGACTTCAGAGTGCTGTGTTGGCAGTGAGAATTTCAAGCCAGTGGATCTTAGCTTGGGCTCTGTGGGGGTGGGTTCTGCTGAGCTAGACCACTTGGCCCTCTGGCTTCAGCCCCCTTTCCAGGGGGGTGAACAGTTCTCTCTCACTGGTGATCCAGACACCACTGGCATATGAAAAAAAAAACTCCTGCAACTAGCTCTGTGTCTACCCAAATGGCCACCCAGTTTTGTGCTTGAAACCCATGCCCCTGGTAGTGTAGGCACCCAAGGAAATCTCCTGGTCTGTGGGTTGTGAAGACCATGGGAAAAGCGCAGTATCTGGGCCGAATGCAACATTCCTCATGGTACAGTCCCTCATGGCTTCTGTTGACTAGGGGAGGGAGTTCTTAGACCCCTAGTGCTTCCCAGAAGAGGCAGTGCCCCACCCTGCTTCCTCTCACCCTCCGTGGGCCGCACCCACTGTCTAACCAGTCCCAATGAGATGAGCCATGTATCTCAGTTGGAAATGCAGAAATCACCTGCCTTCTGTGTTGATCTCACTGGGAGCTGCAGACCAGAGCTGTTTTATTTATTTTTTATTTTTATTTTTTGAGATGGGGTCTCACTCAGTCACCTAGACTGGAGTGCAGTGGCACAATCTTGGCTCACTGCAATCTCTGCCTCCAAGGTTCAAGTGATTGTCCTGCCTGAGCCTCCTGAGTAGCTAGACTACAGATGCCTGCCACCACCCCTGGCTAATTTTTGTTTTTTGTTTTTTTTTTTTGAGATGGAGTCTCCCTCTGTCGCCTGGGCTGGAGTACAGTGGCACAATCTCGGCTCACTGCAACCTCTGCCTCCCGGGTTCAAGCAATTCTCCTGCCTCAGCCTCTCAAGTAGCTGGGACTACAGGTGTGTGCCACTATGTCCCGCTAATTTTTTTTTTTTTTTTTTTTTTTTAGTAGAGACAGGGTTTCACCATGTTGGTTGGTGAAGATGGTCTCGATCTCTTGACCTCATGATTTGCCCACCTCAGCCTCCCAAAGTGCTGGGATTACAGGCGTGAGCCACTGTGCCTGGCCATGACCGGACCATCTTGCCAGCCACCCTACCTTTTCTTTCTGTAATTCTTATATGAGTTAAATGATATGCCGTTTTCCGCCATAGTCTAGGGCTTGTTTCACATTCTCTTAACAGTACATTTTGAAGAGGTTATGTTCTTAATTTTAACTAAGTTTAACTCATGATTCTTTTCTTTTGTACACTGTTTTTGGTATTATCTAAAAAATACTTGCAGCCAGAGGTGGTGGCTCACACCTGTAATCCTGGCACTTTGGGAGGCCCAGGCAGATGGATTGCCTGAACTCAGGAATTCAAGACCAGCCTGGGCAACATGGTGAAACCCAGTCTCTATTAAAATACAAAAAAAAATTAGCTGGGCGTGGCGGCATGAGCCTGTAATCCCAGTTACTTGGGAGGCTGAGGCAGGAGAATCACTTGAACCAGGGAGGCGGAGGTTACAGTGAGCGGAGATAATGCCATTGCACTCCAGCCTGGGCAACAGAGCAAGACTCCATCTCAAAAAACAAACAAAAAAACAAACAAACTTGTATAACCCAAAGTCACAAAAATGTAGGTTTTACATTTAAGTCTATGATCCACTTGAGTTAGTTTTTGTATATAGTGTGAGGTGTGGCTTGAATTTTTCTTTTCTTGCTTAAGGATTTGCAACTGATTTCTATTATTATTATTTTTTTTTTTTGAGGAGCATCTGATTTTATTAGACTGAGGCCATGCGTGCTTAGCTGCCTGGAGCCCCATGTCCTCTCCCGCAGTCTTCCCAGGGACGACAATTGTGTGGGGACCTCCATGCAAAACCACAGCAAAACAGTTCATGGATATGTTACCTCTGAATTCTATCAAATAATTTTCACATTCAACTCCATTCTCCTTAAAATAAGCATGTGCTTCCACTGGCCTGTATTTTAAGATGCCTTCTTTTTTTTAATTTTTTTATTATTATTTTATTATTATTATTATTATACTTTAAGTTTTAGGGTACATGTGCACAATGTGCAGGTTTGTTACATATGTATCTATGTGCCATGTTGGTGTGCTGCACCCATTAACTCGTCATTTAGCATTAGGTATATCTCCTAATGCTGTCCCTCCCCCCTCCCCCCACCCCACAACAGTCCCTGGAGTGTGATGTTCCCCTTCCTGTGTCCATGTGTTCTCATTGTTCAATTCCCACCTATGAGTGAGAACATGCAGTGTTTGGTTTTTTGTTCTTGCGATAGGTTACTGAGAATGATGGTTTCCAGTTTCATCCATGTCCCTACAAAGGACATGAACTCATCATGTTTTATGGCTGCATAGTATTCCATGGTGTATATGTGCCACATTTTCTTAATCCAGCTATCGTCGTTGGACATTTGGGTTGGTTCCAAGTCTTTGCTATTGTGAATAGTGCCGCAATAAACATACGTGTGCATGTGTCTTTATAGCAGCATGATTTATAGTCCTTTGGGTATATACCCAGTAATGGGATGGCTGGGTCAAATGGTATTTCTAGTTCTAGATCCCTAAGGAATTGCCACACTGACTTCCACAATGGTTGAACTAGTTTACAGTCCCACCAACAGTGTAAAAGTATTCCTGTTTCTCCACATCCTCTCCAGCACCTGTTGTTTCCTGACTTTTTAATGATGACCATTCTAACTGGTGTGAGATGGTATCTCATTGTGGTTTTGATTTGCATTTCTCTGATGGCCAGTGATGATGAGCATTTTTTCATGTGTTTTTTGGCTGCATAAATGTCTTCTTTTGAGAAGTGTTATTTTTTTAATAAACACACTATTATTTAAAAGAACAAATATTTAACTATATAAACTGTGAAAATGGAGGATATGCCTGTCTCCTGTTCCCGGGGAGAAGGCAGAAGTGGGTAGGCAGGGGAAAGGTAAGGGTTTTGAGAGCAACACGGTCTCTTCAGTGTGGGCTCTGCAGGCTAAGGAGAGGCGGGGCTGGGGCTTGCAGAATGCTCAGGTGAAGCAGTGGGAAGTGCCCTGGTGGGGTCAGTGGCTCCTGTGGGGGTAAAACAAGGGTCAATAGGATGAGGCAGTGTGGAAGCTCAGGAGAAGGTGGCAGGGCCCTGACTCTAAGCTGGGCTGCAAGGGGTGTGCGCAGACGTACATGGTCCTCCCAGGGCGGCTCCTTGGGGTGTAGGAAGGCCCAAGACAGACATTGTTGCACCTACTCCTAGAGCTCCCGAGGTGGCTCTTCAACTGGGCTGTGGCCTGCCTACTTCCTGCAGTAGGGCAGGTGGCAGGCTGAGGGGAGGCTGCTTCTCCTGGAAGACACTGCTGTTGGAGAGTGGAGGCTTCTGAGCGGCCCAGGCCTGGGCACAAAGGCGGGGACCTCTCCATGTCTCCTGATGGGCTTGAAAGCTGATAGCCTGGGTGACGGGCTCTGCTTGCTACACTTGGTGTCTGGGACCTCAAACCAGAGTGGCTCGTCGAATTTCCTTTTTCCCTTGCTGCACTGGCTGAGGGCCTACACACGGTCTCCCTGGCACAGGGATCTGGGGCCTGGGGGGAGGTGACGCTTATACAGGCTCCCCTCTGTGCTCTGGCGGGGCGATTTTCACTGTCACCAGGCTTCGGACGGGCCGGGGGTGCCGGGCCTTCCAAAGCCACTGCTTCATGTAGGCCGGGTGAGCCTCAGAAAAGTCCGGCCCAGTGATGCCCAGGAGCGGTGGCCTGTTGGGAAAGCGCCTCCAGCCCTCAGGGACCATCTCTCTGGATGCGGGCATAGTCCCAGTTGGGAGGAGCGGTGTGGAGGGGCCGGGTGCGGACCCAGCGCTTCCCATTGACATAGAAAACTTTGCAGCCACCCTTGACCTGGGAGCGGAGAAGGGGCGTGGACCGCAGGGCCAGGTGTTTCTGGGATTGGGGCGGCACCCTGGCCCGGGGCCGCACTATGGTCCGGGGCCAGCCCACGTACCAGCTCAGATAGCTGCCCATGACAATGCAGTAGTTGGGACGTTCCCTTAGAAATTCAGCTTCCAGAAGTTTCCGAAGTCTGCCAAGTGTGCTGAGCTTGGTGACCCTTGGAATCAGGACGCCACAAAGCACGCAAAGCATCGCGAGCTGGCACCCTCTGGCCGTAGGGTTCCGCACGGGCCAGGCTGGTGCCTCGCGGAATCGGGGACATCACCAGGCGCAGCTGCAGCGGGGGAGGGCAGCACCCAGATGATCTGGGGGACCAGGGAAGCTCAAGCCTCCCTCCTTCCCACTGATGGTCCCAGTCACTTGGCTGTGGGCAGAGGGGCCTAGCAGCTGCCTCTGCTTTTGTGCCTGACCTTTAAAGGTGGAAGATAGAATTTCTGCCAGGTCCTGAAAACTGCAGATGCCTGTTGACAGAAGGGTGCTGTCTTTGATCAGTGTGAAAATGAACACAATACACTTGGATACTCTTTTCAAGGAGAAACAAATCATTTACGCAGTAAAGGTGATATGTGTTTTATTCTTCTAGGATGGATGTTAATGTCACTTTTTGCAGTTTTGCTCTTAAGAAAATGGAGTCATCAGGTTTTGTTTTAGCACAGGCAATGTTGATTTTATGTGGATTTCCTATAATTTCCAGCCTTCATACATTCATGAATAGATTGTCTGTCTCTGAACACTAATGTCATTTCTCTTTTTTTGCTTTTATTTTTTAAAATTATTTCAGTAGTTTTTGGGGAAAAGGTGATGTTTGGTTATATGTATAAGTTCTTTAGTGGTGATTTCTGAGGTCTTGGTGCACCCATTACTCCAGCAGTGTACGTTGCATGCAATGTGTGGTTTTTCATCCCTCACTCTCCTCCCACTCATTTCCCCAAGTCCCCAAAGTGCATTGAATCATTCTTATGCCTTTGCATCCTCATAGCTGAGCTCCCACTTAGGAGTGAGAACATACAATGTTTAGTTTTCCATTCCTGAGTTACTTCACTTAGAATAATGGTTTCCACCTTCATCTAGGTTGCTGTGAATGCCATTATTTCTTTTCTTTTTTAAGGCTGATTAGTATTTCATAGTACGTTTGTACCACATTTTCTTTATCCACTCGTTAATTGATGGGAATTTGGGCTGATTCCATATTTTTGCAGTTGTGAATTCTGCTGCTCTACACATGTGTGTGCAAGTATCTTTTTTGTAAAATGATTTCTTTTCCTCTGGGTAGATACCCAGTAGTAGGATTGCTGGATTAAATGGTAGTTCTGTTTTTAGTTCTTTAAGGAGTCTCCACACTGTTTTCCATAGTGATTTGTAGTAGTTTACATTCCCACCAGCAGTATACAAGTGTTCCCTTTTCACAACATCCCCACCAACATCTATTGTTTTTAGATTTTTTGATTATAGCCATTCTTGCAGGAGTAAGGTGGTTGTCACATTATGGCTTTGATTTGCATCTCCCTGATTGATTAATGATGATGAGCATTTTTTCATGTTTGTTGGCAATTTGTATAATTGAGAATTGTCTATTCATGTCTTTAGCCCACTTTTTGATGGGATTATTTGTTTTTTTCTTGCTGATTTGTTTGAGTTTCTCATAGATTCTGGATGTTAGTCCTTTGTCAGATGCATAGTTTGCAAAGATTTTCTCCCACTCTGAGGGATGTCTGTTCACTCTGCTGATTATTGCATTTACTGTGCAGAAGCTTTTTAGTTGAATTAAGTCCCAGCTATTTATCTCTGGTTTTATTGCATTTGCTTTTGGGTTCGTGGTCATAAAATCCTTGCCAAAGCCAGTGTCTACAAGGGTTTTTCTGATGTTATCTTCTAAAATTTTTATGGTTTCTTTAATTTTTGTAGATTTAAATCTTTGATCCATCTTGAGTTGATTTTCTTGTATAAGGTGAGAGATGAGGATCCAGTTTCATTCTTCTGCATGCAGCTTGCCAATTACCTCAGCACTATTTGTTTCTGCACTTTATGTTTTTGTTTGTGTTGTTGAAAATCAGTTGACTGTAGGTATTAGGCTTTATTTCTGGGTTCTGTATTCTGTTCCATTGGTCTATGAGCTTATTTTCATATGAGTACCATGCTGTTTTGGTGACTGTATCCTTAAAGTATAGTTTGAAGTCAGGTGATGTGATGACTCCATATTTGTTCTTTTTGTTTAGCCTTGCTTTGGCTATGCGGACTCTTTTTTGGTTCTATATGAATTTTAGAATTGTTTTTTTCTAGTTCTGTGAAGAATGATGGTGGTATTTTGATGGGAATTGCATTGAATTTGTAGATTGCTTTTGGCAGTGTGGTCATTTTCAGAATTTTGATTCTATCCATCCATGAGTATGGCATGGGTTTCCATTTGTTTGTGTCATCTATGATTTTTTTCAGCAGTGTTTTGTAGTTTTCTTTGTAGAGGTCTTTCACTCCTTAGTTAGGTGTAATGTATTTTTAAGTGTTTTTTTGTTTGTTTGTTTTGCAGCTATTGTAAAAGGGGTTGAGTTCTTGATTTGATTGTCAGCTTGGTTGCTGTTGTTGTATAACAGTGCTACTGATTTGTGTATATTGATTTTGTGTCCTGAAATATTGCTGAATTCATTTATCAGTTCTAGGAGCTTTTAGGATGAGGCTTTAGGGTTTTCTAGGTATACCATTATATCATTGGTGAACAGCGACAGTTTGACTTTCTCTTTACTGATTTGGATGCCGTTTATTTCTTTCTCTTGTCTGATTACTCTGGCTAGGACTTCTAAGTACTATGTTGAATAGAAGTGGTGAAAGTGGGCATCCTTGACTTGTTCCAGTTCTCAGAGGGAATGCTTTCAGCTTTCCCCCATTCAGTATAATGCTGGCTGTGGGGTTGTCATAGATGGCTTTTATTACCTTAAAGTATGTCCTTTCTATGCTTATTTTGCTGAGGGTTTTAATCATAAAGGGATGGTGGATTTTGTCAAATGCTTTTTCTGTGTCTGTTGAGATGATCATGTTATTTTTGTTTTTAATTCTGTTTATATGGTGTATCACATTTATTGACTTGCATATGTTAAACCATCCCTGCATCTGTAGTATGAAACCCACTTGATCATGGTGGATTACCTTTTTTATATGCTGTGGGATTCCATTAGCTAGTATTTTGTTGAGGATTTTTGCATCTATGTTCGTCAGGGAGATTGGTCTGTAATTTTCTTTTTTTGTGATGCTCTTTCCTGGTTTTAGTATTAGGGTGATACTGGCTTCATAGAATGATTTAGGGAGAATTCCCTCTTTGTCTATCTTTTGAATTAGTGTCAATAGGATTGGTACCAGTTCTTCTTTGAATTTTTCATAAAATTCAACTGTGAACTCGTCTGGTCCTGGACTTTTTCTTCTTGACAATTTTTTATTATCATTTCAATCTTGCTGCTTATTACTGGTCTGTTTGGAGTTTTAATTTCTTCCTGGTTTAATCTAGGAAGGTTGTATATTTCCAGGAATTTATCCATCTCCTCTAAGTTTTCTACTATGTGCATGTAAAGGTGTTCATAGTAGCCTGGAATGATCTTTTGTGTTTCTGTGGTATCAGTTATAGTATCTCCTGTTTTGTTTCTAATCAAGTTTATTTGGATCTTCCCTCTTCTTTTCTTGGTTCATCTTGCTAATGGTCTATCAATTTTGTTTATCTTTTCAAAGAACCACCTGTTTCATTTATCTTTTGTATTATTTTGTCTTTCAATTTTATTTAGTTCTGCTCTGATCTTTTTTATTTCTTTTTTTCTGCTGGGTTTCAGTTTGGTTTGTTTTTGTTTCTCCAGTTTCTCGAGGTATGACCTTAGATTGTCTGTTTGTCCTCTTTCAGCTTTTTGATGCAGGCATTTAATGCTCCAAACTTTCTTTCCTTGTAGCACTGCTTTTGTTGCATCCCAAAGGTTTTAATATGTTGTATCACTGTTATCATTTGGTTTAAAGAATTTTTTAATTTCTATCTTGATTTCATTGTTGACCCAACGATCATTCAAGAGTAGGTTATTTAATTTCCATGTATTTGCATGCTTTTGAGGCTTCCTTTTGGAGTTGAGTTCCAGTTTTGTTCAACTGTGGTTTGAGAGAGTACTTGATGTAATTTCAATTTTCTGAAATTCATTGAGACTTCTTTTGTGGCCTATCATGTGGTCTCTCTTGTAGAATGTTCCATGTGCTGATGAATGTACATTTTGCAGTTGTTGGGTAGAATGTTCTGTAAATATCTGTTAAGTACATTTTTTCTAGGATATAGTTTAAGTCCATTGTGCCTTTGTTGACTTTCTGTCTTGATGACCTGTCTAGTGCTGTCAGTGGGGTACTGAAGTCTCCCACTATTATTGTGTTGCCATCTATCTCATTTTTTTTAGGTCTAATAGTAAATGTTTTATAAATTTGGGAGCTCCAGTGTTAGGTGTATATACATTTAGCGTTGTGATATTTTCCTGTTGGACTAGTCCTTTTATCATTACATAATGTTCCTCTTTGTCTTTTTTAACATTTTGCTTTAAAGTCTGTTTTGTCTGATATAACAATAGCTACTCCTGCTCATTTTTGGTGTCCATTTGCATGGAATATCTTTTTCCACCCCTCTACCTTAAGTTTATGTGAGTCCTTATGTGTTGTTAGATGAGTCTCTTGAAGAGAGCAGATACTTGGTTGATGAATTCTTATCCATTCTGCCATTCTGTATCTTTTAAGTGGAACATTTAGGCCATTTACATTCAATGTCAATATTGAGATGTGAGGTACTATTCTACTCATCATGCAAGTTGTTGCCTGAATACCTTGTTGTTGTTGTTTTTGTCATTGTGTTATTGTTTTATACATCCTGTGAGATTTATGCTTTAAGGTGGTTCTATTTTGATGTATTTTGAGAATTTGTTTCAAGATTTACAACTCCCTTTAGCAATCTTGTAGTTCTGGCTTGGTAGTGGCAAATTCTCTCAACATTTGTTTGTCTGAAAAAAGACTGTGTCTTTCATTTATGAAGCATAGTTTCATTGGATACAAATCTCATGGCTGACAATTGTTTTGTTTAAGGAGGCTAAAGGTAGGACCCCAATCCCTTCTGGCTTGTAGGGTTTCTGCTGAAAAATTCGCTGTTAATCTGACAGATTTTCGTTTATAAATCACTTGATACTTTTTCCTGACAACTTTTAAGATTCTTTCCTTTGTCTTCACTTTAGATAACCTGATGACTAGGTGCCTAGGCAATGATCTTTTTGTGATACATTTCCTGGGTGTTCTTTGAGCTTCTTGTATTTGGCTATCTAGATCTCTAGCAAGGCCAGAAGTTTTCCTTGATTATTCCCTCTAATATGTTTTCCAAACTTCCAGATTTCTTTCATTTCTCAGAAACACCAATTATTGTTAGATTTGGTCATTTAACATAATCCCAAACTTCTTGGAGGCTTTGTTCTTTTTTTAAAATTCTTTTTTCTTTGTCTTTGTTGGATTGGGTTAATTCAAAAGTCTTGCCTTTGAGCTCTGAATTCCTTTCTTCTGCTTGTTTGATTCTGTTGGTGACACTTTCCAGTGTATTTTGCACTTATCTAAGTGTGTACTTGATTTTCAGAAGTTGTGATTTTTTTAAATTTATTTATGCTATCTATTTCTCAGGAGATTTTTTCATCCATGTCCTGTAACTTTTTTTTTAAGTTGGTATTCACCTTTCTCTGGTGCCTCCATGTATGGCTTCATACTCAAACTTCTGAATTATTTTTCTGGCAATTCAGAGATTTCTTCTTGGTTTGGCTCAATTGCTAGTGAGCTAGTGTGATCTCTTGGGGATGTTAAAGAATCTTGTTTTGTCATATTACTGGAATTGTTTTCTGGTTCCTTCTCATTTGGGTAGCTTATGTCAGAGGGAAGATTTGGGGCTCAAGGGCTATTGTTCAGATTCTTTTGTCCCACAGGGTGCTCTCTTGATGTGGTGTTCTCCTCCCTTCCCCTAGGGATGGGGCTTCCTGAGAGCCGAACTGTAGGTGTTGTTATATTTTTTTCTGGGTCTAGCTACCCAGCTGAGCTACCAGGCTCCAGGCTGGTACTGGGGAGTTTCTGCAAAGAGTCCTCTGATGTCATCGGTCTTCAGGTCTGTCAGCCGTGAGTACGAGCACCTGCTCCAGTGGAGATATCAGGAGAGTGAAATGGACTCTCTGAGAGAGTCCTTGGTTGTAGTTTTTAGTGCACTGGCTTAGTGTCGGTTGGCCTCCAACCAGGAGGTGGCGCTTTCAAGAGAGCCTCAGCTGCAGTAGTGTAGGGAGGATACAAGCTAGCCCTAATGTCACCTGGATGGTAAGTATTTGGTTTCTTAGGTGGTGGGCAGGGCCCTAGAGCTCCCAAGAGATTGTGTTCTTTGTCTTCAGCTACCAGGGTGGGTAGAGAAAGACCATCAGGTGGGGGCAGATTTAGGCATGTCTGGGCTCAGACTCTCCTTGGTAGAGGGGGCTTCCTGTGGCTGTTGTGGAGGATGGGGGTGTGGTTTTAGGCCAATGGAGTTACGTTCCCAGAGGGACTATGGCTGCCTCTGCTGGGTCATGCAGGTTGCCAGGGGACTGGGGGAAAGCTGGCAGTGACAGGCCTTACCCAATTCCCATACAGCCAGCAAGGCCAGTCTCACTCCCACCGTGTACCCCAAACAGCACGAGAGGGACATGCCCCAGCCTACAAGCCTCCCTGCTGAGAAAGCAAGTGGGACCTTCAGGTTTCACGCCTCCCCACCTGCAGCAGCTTCTGTGCGCCTGTCTGTACTCCCGGATCACCTCCTCTCCAGACTCCAGGAAACTGCACAAATTGTTTCAAAGTTCAGCTGGAAGTTTCCTTCTCTCTGTGATCTTTCCCCAATTCCACTGGCACCCCTCCCCAAGAATGCCTGAGAGACAAAGGCAGAAATGGCTTCCCTGGGGTCCGAAAATGCCCACAGGACTCTTCCCACTGCTTCCCCTACCCCTAAATTTTGCCCAGCTCTCTGAATTTGTCTTAGCTCCCGATAAGGTCAAATCCTTCTCCCGTGATCTGGTTCTTCAGGCTCCCCAGTGAGGATGTGTGTTTGGAGGCAGTCGTTCCCCTTTCACACTTTGGACACTCATAGTTTGTCAGCCTGTCATGGAGCCTGCAGCAACAAGCCATCTCTTTCAAAGGGTCTGTGGATTCTCTTAGCTCTCTTGGTGTGTTCTTCAGTAGTTCTTGGAGCAAAAGTTCACAGTGTGTCTCCACAAGCTGCTCTGTCCATCTGAGTGGGAGCCACAAGTTAGTCCTGCCTCCTGTCAGCCATTTTCCCTCACTTTCTGATTTCTATTCTTTTTACTTTTCTTCTGCTTATACTGGGTTTGATTAGTTGGTGTCATTGGTTGGAGGTCTTTCTTCCATTGTGTATGTGTTTCCTACATAAATTTCTCTGTATATGTTGTAGTTATAGTCCACAAATTTTGACACATTGGGTTTTCATCTTCATTGAGTTCGAAATATTTTCAGATTTCCCTTTTTGATTTCTTCTTTGGTCCATGATTATTTGGAAGTGTATTGTTTAGTTTGCACGTATTTGGGGACCTCTCAAGGATCTTTCTGTTATTGATCTCTAATTTGTACTTCTAATTTGGTTGGAGAACATACTTTGGATGATTTAAAAAAAAAAAACCTATTCCTCTCCTCACAGCACCTCTGACACCACATGTGTGGGGCTTCCACACCAAGCAAATTCTCCACTTCTCTGTGGACAACACCTGGGTATAATGCAATTTGATTCAAGTATAACACTAATTACCCAGAGTTAGCACAGGCCACACAGGTTAAGGGCTTAATCTCACGAGACTGCCCCTCACTTTAGGTGCCAACTGCAAGTAGTAGGTGTGTATGTGTCCCACTTCTGTCTGACTTGGCTACAAAGTGGAGGTTCTCACAATCTTCTCCTTAAGTTGAATAATTTATTATAACAGCTCACAGAACTGAGGGAAACATCTTACTTACATTTACCAGTTTATTATAAAAGATATGATAAAGGATACAGATGAACAGTTGGATGAGGAAGTACACAGAGTCAGGTCCAGAGGGGTCCCAAGTGCAGGAGCTTGTCTCTCCACAGAGAGAGGTTGCTCCACCCTGTTGATACCTGGATGCATTCACCAACCTAGAAGCCCTCTGAATCCTATACTTTAGGGATTTTTATAAGGCTTCATCACATAGGCATGACTGATTCTTAACTCAATCTCCAGCCCCAGAGGAAGGGGAGAGAGGGAGTTGAAAGTTCCAAGCTTCTAATCACGGCTTCATCTTTTTGGTGACTAGCCCCTATCCTGAAACTATCCAGGGGCCACCAAGAGAGTCTATTAGGGCAAATGATGCTTCTGTTACCCAGGAAATTCCAAGGGATTTAGGAGCTCTGTGACAGGAACTGGGATCAAAACCAAATGTTAGAACAGGAGATTCTTCTAGCACTCATATCACTCAGCAAAGTACAAGGGTTTTAGGAGCTCTGTGTCAGAAATTGGGGACAGAGACCAAATATATATTTCTTATTATGTCGCAGATGACTTGAATCCTTTTAAATTTATCGAGCCTTGTTTTAAGACCCACAACAAGGTCTACCTTGGTAAACATTTCATGCATACTTAAAAACAGTGTCTACTCTGCTGTTTCTATGTGGAGTGTTCTACAAATGTCATAGGTCAAGTTGGTTGATAGCATTGTCAAGTATTCTATACCCGTACTGATTTTCTCTCTACATGTTCTATCAGTAGCTGAGAGAGGGTTTGAAATCTCAGACTATAATTGCAGACTTGTCTGTTTCCTTTGTCAATTTTATCAGCCTTTCCTCCATATATTCTGCAGCTCTATAAGGTATATAAAGTTTTAGTTTATCATTTTGATGAATGGGCCACTTTATCATTATGAAATGAACTTCTTTATCCCTCGTAATACTTTTTTCCTTGAAATCTACTTTTTTCATTGTTAATAGAGCCACTTCAGCTTTCTCTTAGTTTCAGCATGGTATAATCTTTCCATACTAACCTTTTCATCTATTTTTCTATTTATTTTTAAGTAGGTTTCTTATAGGCCACATGTAATTAGATCTTACATTTTTATCCAATCTGAAGTCTCTGGCTTTCATATGCATTTGATGTTATTACTGATTCATTGAGATTAAATCTACCATCTTGCCATATTTTCTATTTAACCCATATGTTCTTTCTTTTCTTTTCCCTCTTTTACTGCCTTCTTTTGGCTTTGGATAGTTTTTTATGATTCCATTTATCTCCTTTGTTCAGGTATTAGCTATCTGTCTCTTATTTTTGTGTTCTCAGTGGTTGTTTTAGGGTTCATAATATATGTCATTAGCTTTTAACATTCTAGCTTCAAGTGACATTATATCACTTTGTACATGGCGTAGGAATCTTACAACAGCATATTTCCATCTCTCTCCTGGCATTTGTGCTATTGTGATTAGATATTTTACTTCTACATATATTATGAACCTATGCTACGTTGTTAATATTATTGATTATCAACACTCAATTTTCTTTTAAAGAAATTTAAATAAGAAAAAGTCTTTTGAAGATCAATTTCCAGAAGGTTTATTCTGTATAAACTACATGTTAGTCTTCAGTAGAGTATCTTTTTTTTCTTTTTTTTTTTTTTTAATTTTGGTTGTTTGATGTGCAATATGTTTTTGTATGCAGGTAGTAAATAAACTTTGATCTTCCATTTGCCAAAAAGAAAGTCTTTTGAGTTACTCATTTAACTGCCATTTTTAATATTTTTTATTTCTTTGTGTAGATCCGCATTTCTATCTGGTATCATTTTTCTTCTGCCTGAAGGACTTCCTTTAACATTTATTGTAGTGGAGGTTTGCTGGTGGTGAATTCATTTGGTTTTTGTTCACCTATACTTTTGATAAATATTTTTGCTTTGTTCAGAATCCAACTCGGCATTTTTTTCTTTAAATATTGAAAGATGCCGTTTTAATGATTTCTAGCTTGAATGATTTCTAGTGGAAAGTCTGCTGTTATTCTTATCTTTAGGTCTTTGTACATAATGTGTCGTTTTTCTCTGGCTGCTTTAAAGATGTTCTCTTTTTCATTGGTTTTGAGCAGTTTTATTACAATATGCCTTGATATTGTTTTCTTCCTGTTTTTGTGCTTGAAGTTTGTTGAAATTTTAGATCTGTTTTTATACAGTTTTCATCAAATTTGGGGTGTTTTGCCCATTGTTTCTTCAAATATTTTCAGTCCTAATTCTTCGTCTTCAGGGACTCTAATTTATTAGGCCTCTTCAAGTTGCCCCACAGCTCCTGTTCAAGGTGATACTGTGTTCATTTCTTTGAGTATTTCTTCTCTCTGTGTTTCATTCTGGATAGTTTCTCTTCCTATATCTTCACTACTTTTCCTTTCTCTTTCTTTTTCTTAAAATAACATTTATTTACTAACTTACAGTTCTGTATGTTAGACATCCAGAAGTGGCTTAACTTGAATTCTCTGCTCAAATTATCACGAGGCTGATATGAAGAAATCAGCTAGGCTGATTTCTTGACTGGAGGCTCTGGAGAAATACTTGCTTTTAAAGTCATTTAGGTTGTTGGTAGAGTCTATCTCATGTGCTTGTAGTACTAGAGTCCTTGTTTCCTTGCTGGCCATCAGTCAGGGACCACCTTCAGCTCATAGGGCCACATTCCTTGCTATGTAACCCCCTTTATCTTCAAAGCAGTAATGGTGTGTTGAATCCTTCTCAGACTTCAAATCTCTGACATGCTCCTCTATGACCAGTTGGAGAAAACTCTGCTTTTAGTAAACTTACTTGATTAGGCCAGAGTCACCCAAGATTATCTTCCTCTTAATACGTAATATAAGATAGTCACGAGAGTGGTATCTCATCGTGTTCATGGTTGTTATGCAGTTGTTTTAGTCCGCTTGGGCTGCTATAACAAATACCATAGATTGGGTGACTTAAACAACAGAATTATTTTCTCATGATTCTAGAGGCTGAGAAATCCAAGATCAAGGCGCTGGCTGATTTGGATTCTGTTGAGGGCCCTCTTCCCTGTTTTTAGATGGATACATTTTTGCTAGCTTTACATGTGGGAGAGATAGATTTTTGCTCTCATATTTCTTCTTATAAGAGCACTAATCCCATTCATGAGGGCCCCACTCTCAGGACCTAATCACCTCCCAAAGGCCCCACTTACAGATGTCATCACATTGGGAATTAGGGCTTCCATATATATATATATATATGTCTTGAGAGGACACAAACATTCAGTTCATAGCAGCAGGGTATGTACATGAAGGGGCAATCACTGAGGGCAAGTGTAGGGTCTTGCCATTGCAGGTGGAGGTGGATTTCAAGTCCTAAAGAATGGCAATCTGGAAATGCTACATAACCATGGTGGAGAGATCTGAGAGGCACAGTTTTTCTTTTTCTAAGATCTTCATTTCTTTTTGATGGTGATGCTTCTTTTTTCTGATTACTGAATATCAAAGAAAATCAGCTGAAATGGTTAGTGCCTCCATCAGGCCTTTGGGCCTTCAAATGACATCTGGCCTAGGAGAAGCTTTCTGGGTGGCTCATTTAAGGAGGGTTTCTCTCAACTGCTGGGCTGTAAATTGAATCATGGCAGGAACTGTATTTTCTGTTATCTCTCCTGTCCCCAAAACAAAACAAGCCATAACAACAAACATCCCCTGACCCTTATGTTTCTGACACATCTTTCTCCCCATCTGGACACCCAGGCTTGAGAAAGAATTGTTTATGTTCCCCATTCTGGTCCCTGTGCTTACCTGCTGCCATCTAGACACCCCACTATTCTACTACAAAGGCCACTCCTGATTTCTTGGTTAGTAAGTTTTTTTATTTTTTATTTTTTTGAGCCAGGGTCTTGCTGTGTCACCCAGGCTGGAGTGCAGTATGTGATGTCAGCTCATTTCAGCCTTGACTTCCAAGGCTCAAGCAATCGTCCCACCTCAGCCTTCCAAGTGGCTGGGACTATAGGCGTGCACCACCATACCTGGCTAATTTTGTTTATTTTTTTCTGTAAAGATGAGATCTCTCTGTGTTGCCCAGGCTGGTCTCGAACACCTGAGCTCAAGCCATTGTCCCGCCTTGGCCTCTCAAAGTGCTGGGATCACAGGCATGAGTGAGCCACTGTGCCTGGCCTTAGTAATTCTTAATAGATGTGTCCTGTTCCTTAGCACTGGCATTTGACATTATTGATTACTCCTTTCTTTCTGAAACTTGTTCCTTCCTTTGCTTCTTTGAACAACCCCATCTGCTTCTTCTCTTCTTGCATGCATCTGCAAGTGTTGGTTCTTACTTGCCTTCACTAGAAACCCTTCCCCTGTATTTTCTAAATCTTGCCAGGTGATATTAGTAGAAAATAGACTGAACTGAGTTAAATCCTGATTTGGTGAATCATGTGTGACCTTGCGGAAATTATACAACTTCTCTGAGCCTCAGTTTCTTCTTCTGTGAAATGGAAATTTTCCCCATGCTGCAGAGTTATGGTGAAGGTGAGTGATGATGCATGTAAAGCACCAACACATCAGAGCTCTCGGTCTTCCGTAGCTCCAGCCTTCCTGATAGCAGAGACCATATTTTAAAGATAGGACATTCTGATGCAGCTGTTTTGATGCCAGCATTTTGAGAAAATGGCAGCCAAATATCCCCATGTCCAAATGGGCCTATCAAAATATCCTTATTGAGTGTTTTTTATTAGTTGAGCTATAATTCACATACTGTAAAATTTGCCCTTTTCAAGTGTACATTTCAGTGATCCCTGGCAACCACTAGTCTACTTTTTTGTTTCATGGATTTAATCTACTCTGGAAGTTTCATATAAATGGAACCATATGCTTTGGGGCTTTTTGTGTCTGTTTCTTTCACTTAATATAATGTTTTTAATGTTCATCCATGAATCAGTATTTTATTTCTTTTGATGGCTGAATAATATTCTGTCATATGGATATAAAACAATTTGTTTATGCATGCGTTAGTTGACGGACATTTTGGTCATTTCCACTTTTTGCCTAGTATCATTAATGCTGCTAAGAAAATTTGTGTCACTAATCTTTTCTTTTGCAGTATCTAATCTACTCTTCATCTTTTCAGTGTATTTTTCATCTCAGACATTGGCATTTTTTTCTCTACAGTTCTTATTTAGGTCTTTTTTGTCTTCCTTGTCTTACTTGACATGTTAAGTTATTCCTCTAGCTTCTTAAACATATTAAATATATTTACAGTAACTGTTTAACTGTCCCTATCTAGTAATTCTGTTATCTGTGTCACTTTTTGGTCAGCTTCAATTGATTGCATCTTGTCATTATGGGTTGTATAACCCTGCTTGTTTACATGCCAGGGGATGTTTTTTAAATGACAAGCATTTTGAATTTTTCCTTTATGAGTATTGGATATATTTTTATTGTCATAGTATTTTTTTTTAGACAGGGTCTCACTCTGTTGCCCATTGCTGCAGTGGCAAGATAATGTCTCACTTCAGCCTCAACTTCCCTGGCTCAACCGATCCTCCCACATCAGTCTCCCAAGTAACTGGGACTACAGGCACGTGCCACCACACCTGGCTAATTTTTTAAGGATTTTGTACAGACAAGGTCTTACTATATTGCCCAGGGTTGTCAACCTTGGCTCAAGCAATCTTCCTGCCTCAGCCTCCCAAAGTGCTGGGATTACAGACGCACACCACCGCACACAGCTGATTTTTGTATTTTTTATACAGGTGGGGTCTTGCTGTGTTGCCCAGACTGGTCTCTAACTCGTAGGCTCAAGCGATCCACTCTCCTCAGCCTCCCAAAGTGCTGGGATTACAGGCATGAGCCACCACGCCTAGCCCCCATAGTATTCTTCAGCTTTTTTCTGGAGTTAAGTTATGTCACTTGGAAGGAGGCTGATCATTCTGGGTTTTGCTTTTCAGCCTTATTAGGCAGGTGCTGATCAGCAGTTCTTCCCGGCTAATTTTTCTACACTACTGAGCAAAACCCTTCTGAGTGCTTTACCTGATGCCCCATGAATTATGAGGTGTTCTATGCTAGCTGCTGGGAACAGGAACTATTTGTGGCCTTTGGTGGACTCAAGTATTGTCCCACTAATCCTTGGCAGAGTTCTGTCCCCATCCTGAGATCCTCTCTCCACAGGCAAGTATGCACTGATCAGAACCTGGCTGAAAATTGGAGGTCACTCCTCAGATCTTCAGAATTCTCTCTGTGGAGCTCAATCCTCTCTGGTACCCTACCTTGTACGTGCTAACTCCTGACCTCCCTGAGCCCCTAGATCCACTTTCTCAACTCAGAGAAACCTCCAGGCTCCACCTGAGTCCCCCAATTCCCTGCATCACAGTTTGAAAAGTCACATGGGCAAGAGCTTAAGCAACTATAGACTCACCTTGTTTGTTTTCCGTCTCTCAGGGATCACTGTGCTTCATTGCCTACAGTTTAGTGTCTTGAAAACCATTGTCTTGTATATTTTGGGCTTTTTTTTTCTTTTTTTTTTTTTGCTGGTTTCAAATGAGAGGGTAAGTCTAATACCACTTACTTTATCTTGGCCAGAAGTAGCTATATTTGAATGTAAAAATTTGGCAATTGTCATAATACTATTAAGCCACTATTTTTCACCCTTGGAGAAAAAAAGGGATTCGGATTTACCTTGATAAATAGCACCTGTACTTCTTGTAAATAACAATAAGTTTCCTAAAGTTGAAAATATTGTATGCCACGTTTTATCTTGTCTAGAGAGTGGGTTATATGAACAAAGTGTTTATTGTTAGATCTGGAAACCCTGATTGTAGCTTCCTGTTTTTCCGGTTCTTCTGTACATCAAAATACAAAAGAATCTGCTCCTACCTTGGGAGTACCTTGCTCCTATAGGGCGTACTTATGGGATGACCTGGTGCTGCCCAAATTTGTAATTCCTGCCCCCACCTGTACTTAGGACTGGCTGGAAGGAAATCCCTACCCACATGCCATCTGCTCAGCCTCTCCCCACCACCAGCTCACCCCAGCCAAGCCATTGTCAGTACTAAGTAGGAAAATAGTGGGCCACTGGGCAAAATTTTCTGAAATAAATTTCGATTGGTTTGATAAAAATAAAGCCTGTCCAAGTCCAGGAAGAACTCAGCGCAGGGACTCCCTAGAGTGTCCTGCTCTCTGTCACGATGCTGACCAAACCCGTGAAGTGCTTTGTCTTTAAGTGGGAAGCTATCAAAGTTCTGTCCTATAATTATTTGCCTTCTTGTCTATGGTGTGAAGGTCACGGGCCATCTCTGATGTTATAAATATCGAGGTTCTCATGCTGCACTATTTGCTATTGTGTCAGTTAAGCTTTCCAGCTTTAAAATTAAACCAAGCTTTTTCATCCATTACAATCCTCTGGATAGGGACTGGATGGCTGCCGATGAATTTTTAATATTTTCTTTCCATTTTCAAGGGCCGTGTCCTCTCCAGTGCTCAGCCTTTGCACGCAATGCCTAGCCTTTGCACGCAAACTGTTTGCGTCCACCTTTGTACTGTAGAAGGTCACCAGCTTCTCCCTGGAGGCCTCACAGTTGCCAGCCGCCACTGAGATCAGCATGGATTCTATCTTCTCCTAACCAGAGTTATGTAGCCAGTAGGATGGCTACAAAGAAATTATGGTTGGGGTAACATTTAGATGGCAGGAGGGTTTTCTAGATTAAGAGTATGCTCCCAAACCAGGGAGATCTGTTGGAGATGTTGCAGAGTGGTTCAGCAATGTGCTTAATTGGTAAGAGCCCTGGGCAAGGCGGTCAGAAGACCAACAGCCAGGCCTGGCCAGGCTCCTACAGGACAATGGATTGCCTGAGGGCGAGGACTGGCTTTATTTCTTTTCATTTCCCACTGTGCCTTGCACAGTCTCATTCACAGAGTAAGTGCCGAATAGAAGATGTCAAATGTTTTTGTGGCCAAAAACCACATGACATGAAGCATGCATGTGAAATCAGCTTTGTGTGTAGGTCATGACAAAACACTAATCTAGGTATTTCTGCTTGTATATTTCACACAGAAAAGGAAGTACATTGGAGATAAGGCTCATTAACAGTTGGGAAGTGTACTAGGGCCAGTCAGTAAGAAATTGGCAATTCTACTCTATTTTCCCTTCATTTAAAGATTCTGAATCCATTGATTAGCCCTGTGTTGAAGGCCTCTATTCACTAATATCCATTTCCTAGTTCAGCTGGGTGGAAATCAGAAAGACATTGTAGGAGGCCAGAGCATTGCTTCTTTGGAAAGAGTCTTAGGTAGGTTCTGGCTGTCTGCATAGTGAGGTCAGTGGCATGCCTGCCTGCTTTGCTGCTTTGAACCTTAGACCACCCCAGAAGCAAAAGAAATACTGCAAGGAGCAGGGAAGGAGGTGATAACAAAACACTCCTACATCTAAAAGTGTCATGGGGGAACATGACATGCCACTCCTTTAAAGCCTGCATGGTGCCTCTTCCTTAGAAATATGATGGGGAAGAGGTCGGGAGTGGGTCACCACCACACCAACACCAGTTCTCATCCCAGGCCCACCATGTGCCCTGTGAGCTGCCTGTGACCACCACCCTCCAGAAGTTGGCCATCTAATTATCCCACAAACCTGGTACTTCCTAAGCAGATGTGCATTCTAGCTTCACTGTTTGCTGGCTTTTGAGAGAAAAATGAGAAGCAAACACCTGTTCTGAAACAGCTGAAGCTGGCTGTGTCAGTGATCTTCGTTCAACATAAGCTCTCTGTCCCCAAGGTGGCAGTGAACCTGAACTGCAATCTTTATGCACCACCCTGGGGACGGTCTGACATGTGGGTGGACAGGAAAGGAGGTGACAGACAGTACATCAGGGAATCAGCTATAGAAGTAGTAACAAAGATCGACAGCACGAGAAAGAATACTGTTTTTAGTGAAGACAAAAGACTGCCAGTGACAGTACAATGGTTATTAGTCCTAGGCAAAGTCACGCTGGATATGTTTAGAGAATGGCAGGACCCTTTTCAACTTAAAGCAATAGAGAACTCTACAACCAACTTTGTTTCTCAGCTTCTTCTTCCTCAAGTCTTAGCACTGGTGCCGGAGCCTTGAATCTATGCTCTGACAGTGATTGAGTGCCACTGTCCTGAACCAGGATTGGTTTCACAAGGTAGTTTGGTTTCACAAAGCAGCTAAACTTTCACTTGGTGTGTTGATCCCAAAAGTGGGTGTTGTCAGGGGAGCCTCTGTCTTAGCTCAGAACGCAGGTTGTTCACTGGCCCCAGAAGAAGAGGTGAGCTTTTTGCACCGTTGTTCAGTAGAACACTGGAATTTTGAATAGGTGAGTAAAAGCAATATAATAATGACACCAATATCAAAGTAAGTGCCAAGAATAGAATTTCACTGAATCCTTTTATATTGTCCATTTACCATTGAGTATAATTTCTAACATAAGGATGATGATGATGATGATATTATTATTATTATTAAAGGTGGTAGTTCTTAGGAGCTATCCTACCCAGAAATAAATCTAACAGCCAAAAATGCATGACAGTGTGAGTGCCTGCTAACGTCCACAAGCTCAAGAGGTGACTCTCTGTACCATAGGTTACAATTAGCTCTAATTCACTGAGCTGGAAATTGTTTTATTATTTCCTTTAGATTTCTAAAAGAAGTGCCTTCTATTGTAACAGTGTCAGGCACCTGGTACCTCAACAAATGAATTAAAGCACTGAAGTGTTTTAGAAAATCACCAGCCATAGCAATAAAATGGAAAACAGTAATTGTGGGAAAAAAATATCTGTCTTTGGTCTTAGGCTGTGTCTTGGAGTTTAATGCAGGCAATAAAATCTCTCACCTTTTCTTGATGATGTTTAGTTAGTAGTCATATTTGTTTTGTTTTCAGCACTGAGAATCTTGAGATAAAGTACATATTCAGGTTGATTTGCCTACAACAAGCGAGTTTTCTGGAATATTATGTATTCTGCTGTCATAAATTTTCTGTGAAGCAGTGATTTCACATTCTGCTATTCCTTTAAGTCAGAATAATTTAAGATATGCCATGGCAATCTCTGATGACTTTTTAAGAGGAGAAGGAATTAATTAAAATTAGCGTGGTTCCCCTTAAATTAACCACTAGAAGCATTTAGATCAATTAACCACTTTCCCCTTAAAAGATGAGGCCACTTGCACATTCACAAACCCATTACTCTGCGCTGTCTCAGTACACCAGGTCCTGAAGGGGCTACCATTTTCTGGTTTGTTTTATATGTTGCTCCCTGGTATCTTGGAGAGGAAACAAGAAGAGGAAGAAAACCTTTGAAATATTAGTGGATTTATGATTGTGCTGGTCAGTGTCTGTGTCATGTCCTCTAGGAGTGTGATCTACTGGAGCGAAGTGTCTTTGAGATGTAAGCCCATTGTCAATGGCAGGGGTTCTCCGACTGCCTGCGGGTCCCAGGTCTGCGTGCGCCTCCCACAGAGGGACCAGAGGAAGACACCTGCCCACCCACAGGTCTTGGACTGTGGTGGAGTGCTTTCCTCTGTGCTACATAGGGGGACCTTGCCTTTTCTTTTTTTGAGCTTCAACCTAAAAATCACTTCTCCTTAATGCCCAAAAACCCTGTCCTCAACCCCAGGCAGAGCTCCTTGCCCCTTCTTCTGTGGCCCCACAGCCCCTCACATTCACCTGGCAGGAGCCAAGTTGCAGAGGGCTTTGCAGGCCATGGTAAGGTGTGTGGACTTTCTTTTTACTGCGAGAGAAAGTGAGCAGAGGGGTCCACACAGGTCATGACCTGCCTCACGTGTGCAAAGGTCATTCTGGCTGTGGTGTAGTAAAGGAAGAGAGGAAGCAGGGCTTCCCATCAGAGAGTGAGAGGGGATGGTGGCTCAGACTGCACCTTTAGCCATGGAGGAAGCGTCAAGTCACATTGGAGGGATATGTTGCAGGAAACCTCACAATACATTGGTGCCGCAGGAATTTAAAGTCAGGAGTCGCTAGAGCAGAGGTAGCCAGGGCTGTGACTTGGACGTGACATTGAAGAAAAGGGTCACTAGAGCAGCCTCTAAGGCGAAGAAAGGGGCATCAAGGTGTTATTCTCTGGTGCCCAATTAAAAGGTTGCTAGACGATTATAAGTCTGACTTCTATCTGGATTGATTGATTAATTTCCCATTAGACATTGTCCAAGAGTAATCTCCTTTAAGAAAAAAAAAAAAAAGCTTCTCTCTCTCCAAGCAAGCCTAGAAGAAGTGTCAGAAGCTGGGAGGAATTTGGCAATTTTGTCTATTATCCTTTTTCCAAGCATGAAACCTTGCACTTACAACCATATTAATGGAACAATAATTTTAGTCCCTGACTGTTTTTTCTTTTCATTCCTTAAAAATGACAAACTGTGGGCAATTTCTTCTCTACCACTTGAAGACCTCCTTGTGTAATAAGAAGCTGTTGTCACATGTGTGCTCAGTGTTTTTTCACAGGTGACTGGGGTTTGGTTTTCTTTCTCACAGGATACCCAAAGCAGAGGACTGCGGCAGCTCGAAATGGGTTTCCGCCCAAGCCGGACCCGCAGGCCCGTGAGGCTGAGCGGCAGCTGGTGCAGCGGCTGAAGGAGCGGTGTGAGCGGCAGACCAGACAGCTGGGCGTCGCGCAAGGGGAGCTCAAGAGGGCCATCTGTGGCTTTGATGCCCTGGCCGTGGCCACGCAGCATTTCTTTAGAAAGGTGAGGCCCCATTTCGTGAAGGTCCGAGGGCATTTTGGTTGGAGGAGAGTGTGGTGATGGTGATGGCTGTTTGTGTGTGTTGCTGTTTTGGGTTTCAGTTTTGGTCAGAGTGGAGTTTGGATTTTCAGGAGTTCAAGCAGAATCTCCTGAGGCATCCCATCATCTTTGGGGAGCTACATTTATCCTTAGGTGTGAAAGAAATACGTCTGGGAAGAATCATTAATAATCTTCATTCCAAAAGAGGAAATTATGTAAAAAATGAAAGGAAAGGATATACAGGAACATTTCTGAAGGTGGGATCTTTGCAGCAAATGGAGCATGTGGTTGTTTGCATTTTCAAGGGGTGATGGTCACTTTTCGACATTTCTGCTCACATCACATCAAAGGGAGACAGGGCCCCAGTACCATCCACGTTTCCTGTTGATGGGCAATGGAATGTGCTTGGCCTGGGACTCTTCTCAAGGCCATGCTCATAGTTCCCAGAGCAGCATGGGGTGAGGTTCGGATTCTCCCTGTACCCTCAATTTTTCTGAAAACGCAGGGAGGTTGGTTTCTCCTTTGCAAATGTCTGGTCTGTGTGTGTATACTGAATCTGTTATTAACCTTGGAGCAGTTAAGCCTCCCAGCCTTTCCCCAGGGAACAGAGGTGGGAACCTAGTGTCCCACTGCGTTTGTGCTCCACCTTGAAGTCACCAAGGTGTGCTTGGGAGAGAAAAAGCATAAACATAAATGCACATTTTTGAGGTTCACATATGGACCTCCTGGTATCTATACATGGGAGGAAGTAAAAGTGCTGTATAAATGCTTTCCAAATAAGAAAGTGAATTAACAAAATATCTGGTCAATTTGAAAAGAAAAGCAGAAGAGTGTGAAGTGGCTCCATGTCCCCTGGCAACTTCCTTTTTGGCCTTTTATGACATCCTTCACCTTCCCCTCTACTCCAGTATAGAAGCCTGAGCTGCTCTTTTTTGTTGTTATTTTTGTTTGTTTAAAGCTTTCAACAGAAAGAGCCATTTATCAATCTGTTGTGGTGATAAATGACAAGATGAGTAGACAGCCCTGAAATTTCCATTTTACCAATAGTTTCAGCCTCCTCCCCAACCAGAATTTTAACCCCAGCAGAAAATGGCCAATGTGAATTTCATACCTTCCTTTCTGGTCTAGTCATGATGCATGATGTGATCTGGTAAGCTTGCATAAAATAGCCGAACACCCACCCCTGTAAGAATTAAAGTTACAATCACATCTTCAAGGAGCCCAAGAGGCCTGACTGGCCATGGTCAAGATGAGCATTTTTGTAATTAGGGAAGGTGATTCGTCTTATTTCCCACTGACTGTCAAGTTGTACCTAAAGAGGAAAACAGGGCTGTTCCTTGAAGTTCAGTGATCCTGTTTTAGTCACGCTGCCTGCTCTGGGACTCTGCCTTCCAGACATCATCCAAAGAGTCAGAACAAGCCCTTGATAAAGGTTTCATATGATGGACAAAGCAATAGATATTGACATAATATATTGATAATATGTTCTGTGTTTTAGAAGTTGGAGCTTTTAGGCCCCACTTTTGGGATCATGGCAGGGGAGAGAGTAACTGTGCCAAAATTAGGGGTCAGTTCCCTGTAGTTATGCACTTCCATGTTCCAGGAAAATTCCTCATTGGCCTGCAGACCGGGAGTTTTGCTTCTCTGCAGCATGCACATGGCTCTCAAACCAGAGACCAACAGCGGCTGGCAGGTAATTTGCAGGCATCTCCACTGGACCTCCCTGCTACTACAGCTACACTTGGCATGACATTTCAGCAAGATGGATGGTGGACATGAATTTCATTTTCTTTTCAGTAAATCACAACCAGTAACTCCAAATGGGCTTCAAAAATGACCGTGGCATTTCACCTCCCACACAATGTATTTTTTCCTCTGTCTTTCTGATCTCTACGCTCTCTCTCTCTCTCTCCAGATAAATGCCAGAAGAAAACACAGAAGATAAAATGTTTTTTTTAAAAAAAGTTAAAGTCCTAATTGAACATAATCAGTGGCTTTTATGCAGGCCGTCATGCATGCCATGTAGTTTAAGGTGATGGATTTGAGAATTTGCTAGTAATACTGAATTAGACCAGGAGGTGTGACATGGGGTGGAGAATCTGGGAAAAAAGAGGCAAAGCAGCCCTGGAACCTTCAACAATGGAGCCCTTTGAAGTTACCAGGTCAGGAGAACCCAAGATACGCCATGTCACACTTGTGAGAAACCCATGCACTATTATTGTGAATGAGATATAGTCTGAGCTGAGCATGCCAGCTTTGAGGAAGCATGACCTGTATAGCCTGAAAATGCACAATCTCTTTGCTCTACTGGTTAGAAGGCCCTGCCAGAATTCCATCCTGTAAGGAATGCATGTGTATCTTTTGCACATTGTAGCGTATTCATCTGCAAAGCATGCTCTGGTGGAGAGAGGACACAGTGCTAACCCAGAGTCAGTTCCTTCTCTGCCCCGATCCAGTGGTGAGACCTTGAGCAAGTTCCTGTCTCTGTGCACTTCGTCGTCATCACTGTAGGAATAACATCCCTGTCCTTGCTCTCTTTCCCCCTGGCTGAGTCATTAACTTGGAATCTCAGTTTTCTCCATTTAAAATAGAATTCATAATAACTCTTCACAAAGTCATTGTGAGAATGTGGTGAATTAATGTGCAAAGATGCTTTATAGAGATGGGTCTCACTATGTTTCCTAGGCTGGTCTCAAACTCCTGGCCTCAAGTGATCCTCCTGCCTCAGCCTCCTAAAGCACTGGGATTACAGGCATGAGCCACCATGCCCAGTTGGCAAAGGCACTTTTTGAACAAATATTCAATCGAACATTCTTTTCTGAGTACAAAGAAATCTGTCAAGATCTACCTCAAGGATTTTACTCAAGTGGGAGAAGGTGAAAACACAGTCAAAGCCCCTGAAGAGCTTGGCCTGGAATGTACTTTAAAAATAATTTTAAAAAATAATTTTCAGTGGCTAGGCTCAACCAGCCTGGCCAACATGGTGAAACCCTGTCTCTACCAAAAATTAAAAAAAAAAATTAAAAAAAATTAGCCGAGTGTGGTGGCACGTGCCTGTGATCCCAGCTACTTGGGAGGCTGAGGCAGGAGTATTGCTTGAACCCAGGAAGCAGAGGTTTCAGTGAGCTGAGATTGCGCCACTGCACTCCAGCCTTGGTGACGGAGGGAGACTCCATCTCAAAATACATTTTTAAAATAAAAGTGAAAATAATTTTCCAGTATAGCGCTTCAGTTGCTGCTATAAATTTTTACCTGAATATGCCGATGCCATTAATTTAAATATATGTTGGAAGTAAGCCTCACCACTAGAGAAAAAGAATTAGAAGCCCAGATAAGAATCTCCGTTCTCTGTCCCATGCTTTATAGCTCCTGGCAGAGTAGCTGTGAAAGTTGTCAGCTCTAACACAGCCTCAGCCCAGCGTCCAGGGATTCTAAGATGCCACACTTAGGTGCCGACAGCAGCCTCACACTTGTGCTGGTTGCAGGCAGCTCTGCCCCTGCAGCAAGGCATGCTCCTCACCACAGCCCAAACAGATCTGCTATATCCATGCTCCCAGACCCCCAAGTGGTGTAGTAATGAGTGTGACTCTCAGGGACTCGTGCTTCTTAGGGTCAGGTTGAATGGTGTGATGGTGCTCTTGCTGTGTGGTTCCCTGGAATGCTACTCTTTAGCATCCCCTGGTGGCTCATCCATGAAACAGGCCACAGGATGGTCCTCACCCTGCAGCATGGAGTTTTATACGCATTACCTGAGGGTACATGGATTTTCATGTTACTTTTAATAAGATTTATTATACTTATTCAGTATTTTTCATATCTATTCTTGTCTTCTTTGTTAACTTAATGAATGTGATTGTAGATTATGGTTTTGAATTTTTTTACATGTTATTAAATAGTTTAGGCATAAAAGTCCTCAAAATGAATATGTCAAGCATTTTTGGACTCTCTAAGCTTACTAAAAAATTAATAATTCACCAGCCTCCTTCTTCTCAAAGTGTGTATATATTTTATGGCTTTTATTATTTGACCTTTTATCACAAAAAAAAATTCATATAGAATAGTGGAAAGCATAAAACCCAAATACCCCATAATCCATATTTATTAACATTCTGCCATATTTGCTTTATCTATGTCTTGTTGTTAGTTAGGGGTATGTATTTTTTTATATATTTTGTATATTTGAACTTCAACCTTTCACCTTCAGTTCACATATATTAGCAGACAATCTTTAGCAACTCTACCTCTACCATATGGGGTGGATAGGTAGGGAGGATTCAAAAAAGTAAGATGTAGAACTTTAACAATAGAGCTCTTATTTATTGACCATCTGCTATGTCCTGGGCACTTAACAGACATTATTTTAACCCTCACAACAACCATAGCTGTTGTAGATGTCATCCTCATATGATACTTGGGGAAACTGAGGCTTGGGGAGATTGCATAGTCCTCTGAAGACAACATAATTAGAAAGTGATGGAGCCAAGATACAAATACAGGCCAGGCCACACCCAACACCCAAGTTTTTCCACTATGTTATGATGCTACTGCTCCCTCTCCTCACAATCATCAAGGTGCTTTTGATGTATTAAGGGGGGAAACGCACAATTGCAAAACAGGTGAAACAATCTAAAAGTTAAACACACAGAAAATGACCTAATGGTTTAAGCTGTTGCCATAAAAAAAAAAAAATGCTATGTGCTCAAGTGGAAGCCTCATCATTGATAATAGGAAGGAGTCTTGGAAGAGCAGGATGGAGAGAGGAGCAGAATGTGGGGTGAGCAAAGAGGAAGGAAGAGCGTATTGGGACGAGAACACCTGACACCTGCTGTCTGCAGAGTGCCCCCCGCTCCCTGCATATCTTTAAGCCCTTGGTAAATTAGTTAATGCCTTCTGAATAGAGATTTAGGCCCTGGGGAACTGTTTTTAAAAATGCAGTGATTGCTCTAGCATGGATTGCAAACTCCTCATAGTGAAGCTGGCCCCAGCTCACCTTGAGTGCTCCATAACACCTGGTTGGTTCGTGGGTCAGGGCAGGGTGTATGTTAAAGGGGAGGAGAGAAGAGACAGCAGTAGAACCCCTTTGGAAAATAAAGGCTTGCTAGCTTTATCTGTTTAATGCATTCAGATTTTAAATTCAGGGATTCATCAGGATGAATGTTGCCCTTGAGCTCCTAAAGCAGTAGAGAAGCTATTACGTCCACCAGCCAAAGGACTTCACATTTCAGAGATTTTCCCACTGACTGGAACTCTCAGAGCAGTAATTATACCTGATCAGACTTGAAAACATTACGCTCTTTGTTGCTTCCTAAATCCAAAACATGGTCATTTAAACATAGTGTTTTGTGCCTCTCCCACTTATAAACGATGCTCTGCGATTATCTTCTCTTCCCTTAATTTTATCGTGAATAACTAAAGGCTTAAAGAAAATGTGAGCACTTATGGTGGCATTTCTGACAGTTATTCAGCACATAACACAGTAGAGAGTGCTAGTGAAGTGGTAAATTCAAGGTAAATCAATGGTTCCTATGGTTGTTGTTCTGAAAGAATATTATGTGTCACAAAAATAAGTGCCCCCACAGTGCTTTGCTAAAAGAACCATGAGCATCTGTATGCTTTTACTCGTAGGACTTCAGCTAAAGGAAGTTTTTAGCACAACCCCCAAACATCAAAATATTCCCAGTATCAAGGAACAGAATCCCCCAGCTATGCCAAGCAGCTCTTTGAAGTAATAAGAACCCTTGGCCTATGGTGTCAGTCATGCAAAACATCATGGTCAGTGGAAAATGAAATTCAGAATAGTGAAGTCTTCTCAACATTCATGGAAGATCCTTGATACTGAGGCGTGATAAAACCCACCTCTATTGATGATAATATACATTTCACAATAAGGTGCAATAAGATGAGAATAGATACCTGACCAAAGTGAAAACTAATTGCCTCATTCAGCTCATCTCACTTATGCTTTGTCATCAATGCGTTTTTTTGTTTGGGTTTGTCTGTGTGTGTGTGTAATTAAATGTCACTCTTTTGAAGGCAGATAGGTGCCATGGGAGAAGAAAGGTGAATTTCAGCTGCTCCTTTGCAGAAGAGGCCTGAGGCTTTCCCCAGATCCTGGTGGGCAGTTGGTTAAACCCGGTCTGTAGTAAAAGTGCGTGCCTTTAAGATATTCTGGGATACAGAATTCAGCGTAGCCTTCCTGCAGCCAGAGAGGCCGCAGAGCAGATGAGGTATGGAGTGTCACCTGGCCATCCCATTCAACCTTTCTAGACCCATGGCCTCTGGCAGATACCAGAGTCTTCACTTAAATGTCACTGGCGACTTATTTGAAAATAAATGCTGTATACTCCCCTCCAACTAAACACAAGTCAAAGGAAAGAGAATATTCAAAAATCATGACTCTCTAACAAGAGGAGATATGGTTATCTCAGCCCCAGAACCTCTTTCCTGTGAGAGATGAGTTTATTAACTTTCCTAGACCTCAGCTTTTCTATAAAATGGAGTTACTAAGGGTCCAGTTTCAAGGACAAGACTAGAATGAAAGGGCTGTCAGGCCCAAGCTCTGTGATTTAATTCAGTGCCTCTGACTCTGTGGGGTGTTCTATTAGTCCGTTTTCATACTGCTGATAAAGACATACTTGATACTGGGCAATTTACAAAAGAAAGAGGTTTAATGAACTCACAGTTCCACGTGGCTGGGAAGGCCTCACAATCATGGCAGAAGGTGAAAGGCACATCTCACATGGTGGCAAAGAAGAGAAGAGAACTTGTGCGGGGAAACTCCCCTTTATAAAACCATCAGATCTTGTGAGACTTACTGTCACAAGAATGGCATGGGAAAGACCCACCCCCATGATTCAGTTACCTCCCACTAGGTCCCTCCCATAACACGTGGGAATTGTGGAAGCTACAATTCAAGATGAGATTTGGGTGGGGACACAGCCAAACCATATCAAGCGTTATCATTTAAATACCAGAAAATCGTCGCCCTCTATCTCAGTTGGTAGAAAATGACACTTAAGCACCAGAAAGTGCTCTGCCCTTCCTCAGGGGGTAGAGTATGCCTGTTGATCCCTGTGGCCCACTCTAAGCATACCTGGTATGGGACCATCACGGTTTTGAAAATATAAGTTAGATTATTCTCTTTGGGAAAAATCATTTAAATAACAAACCTCTGTGGAGCATCTGAATCATGAGTCTGTTTCTATCATATTATTCCTTGGGGACATCACCAAGTGCAAAGAGAGATGGGGAGAGAGATAGCCCTCCAGTAGTTGCCTGTCAAGGCTGAGCCCTCTCCTTGGTTCCTTTGGCATCTGGTTTCTAGCAGGAGTTAAAGAGACCTGGTGGCTTTTGGAGTACCTTCTTATGTGGGCCTAAAACCGGCAACTCATCGCCTGTAGTGGGTTATGATGCGAGCCTCCTTCCCTGTTTCTGCATCCCTCCACCTCCTCCTCAATACACACACTCTGAATCATCTCCAATTCCAAAGATAGGGAATGGTCCATCCTAGTCATTCTGTCTATGGTCCATCCACTTGGTAAATGGATGACTTGAAAACCATATCTCAGCCCCTGAGTTCCAATTCTGGGAAGAGATGCTCACTGAAATCCATGGGCGACAGAGTGGACTGTGAAGCCTGTCAGGCAGGCAGGGTACCTGGGGTAGGGGCGCCTTGAGAGAGGAATGTGGCCTGTGAAATGGGCCAAGGATCACACAGGAGGACCTCAGCAGGCAAAGGTGGAGGAATTGGGCCTTGCGGGGCAGCAGGAAGAACTTGAGCAGAGAGCGGTGCAGCATGGGGAGAGGGCAGGACCACTCTGTGTAAGGTGAAGAGTCTAATTTGCCTAAAGCTTTGGTGATGATGATGGTGGGGAATGAGGCTGAAGAGCTCAGGGCCTTGAATTGCAAATAAAAGAGAGGAGGCCCTCGTGGAGGCAGGCGGGAGGCCCTGAGTTTTGGACAGCAGCTGCAGCGCTGTGTTTTAGGCTGTGTTTTAGGAAGATTAACGCGGTTTGAAATGGATGGCAGCAAGAAAAACCCAGGTAGGGAAAGCACATCTCTGCCAGCGGAATAAAAATCCAGGCAAGAGGTGAGAAGGGTCAGGGGGACCTGGGGTCCCGATGGAAAGGAGAGGGCAGATACAGAGCCTGAGGCTGTGAACCTGACAACTAAGTGGATTCAAGATGCCCAGATGATAAAGGATGAACCCACCCCACCCCAGCCCCAACAACACCCACACAGAAATCACAAACTGCTGAGAACTTAGGAATTATGTGCATATACAGCTCAGAAATGTTTAAAGGGGTCATGGGTTCCTTTGAAGAAATCTGCTCTGGAACTGTACATTTTATGCATCAGTGAGCCCTCAAGTCCAGGGAAAAATAAAGCAATGCCAAGGGACCTGTAGCTTTTCTTTCTTTTCCTCCCAGAATCTACTTCTTTTTTTTTTTTTTCTTTGAGATGGAGTCTCGCTCTTTTGCCCAGGCTGGACTGCAGTGGTGCTATCTCGACTCACTGCAAGCTCCACGTCCTGGGTTCACGCTGTTCTCCTGCCTCAGCCTCCCGAGTAGCTGGGACTACAGGCGCCTGCCACCACGCCCGGCTAATTTTTTGTATTTTTAGTAGAGATGGGGTTTCACTGTGTTAGCCAAGATGGTCTTGATCTCCTGACCTCATGATCCGCCCGCCTCGGCCTCCCAAAGTGCTGGGATTACAGGCGTGAGCCACTGCGCCCAGCCCCAGAATCTACTTCTAACCCATGTATCACCTGCCCCACCTCCTGGGAGTACCCTGTATCCCACCCATCCTCTCCAGGAGTTGGCAAGGTGGCTCTGAATTGCTGCTGCTTTTACATTAATTTAGTTAATGCTTAAGGTTAGATAGAAAGAATCAGTTCTAATGTTTGATAGCATAGTAGGGTGACTGTAGTTAACAACAATATGTTGTTATATTTCAAAATAGCCAGAAGAGAAGATTTGAAACATTTCCAACACAAAGAAATGATAGATATTTGAGGTGATGAATATCCTAAATTCTCCGATTTGATCATTAAACATTCAATGCATGTAACAAAATATCAAATACACCCCACACATAGGTACAAATATGTATCCATAAAAAATAATTCAAAAAATTAATGCACTTTATGCTTCCTACCATCCTGCATCCCTCCAGAGCTGGTACAGCCCCCTGTGTTGATTTCCGGGACTCTTTCTGTTTGGTAATGCTAAGATCTCCATGAGGAAATTAAGCAGAGGTGTAGATGTCAGGAGAGAAAAGGGAGGCTCTAGAGAAGCAAGCTCGGGGTGGTTTACCTACAGTGATGTGAAAGGGATGAGATTCACAGGAGGATGTATGCAGAGGAGGGAAGCTGACCTGGGACAGCATCTTGGGAAATGTCTGTGCGTCCTTTATGGGGCCAGGTGAGGAGCAGTAGGCCTGGCAAGGAGAGAGAGAAGCTGGTGAGAGGGGTTGCAGGAAAGGGGAGAATCCCACCTCTTAGAAGCCAAACGGAGGGGGCATCTCTGACAGGTGAGAGTGATTTACAATACCAGGTACCAGGCAGCAGAAGAAAAGGTTACAGATACCAGGTACCAGGCAGCGGGAAAAAAAAGGTTACAGAATGAGGAAGTACCTTGGAGTTTGGCAGTTTGGAAAGAGTATCTGTAAAGAGGTAAAGACAACCAGCTTTTCCTGGTTCCTCTATTATCAAATGGTTTATTTAACAAAGTTCTGCCTGGTTTCAGCCCATAGAGAAGCCAGTTCTTCTACCCTGTGAGGAGTGGCAATGGCACCATCTACAGGACATTGTCTAGAAATGAAAATCTGTGCCCGGAGAAAAGAACTCATGCCAAGTATTACCTTAAATTCCAGAGAGTTTTACAGAAAGCAAATGCTGCTCTCCTCCCTTTTGCTCCCTAAAGTGTCAGCTACAGTCCTGCCTATTCCACAAACCTGATTGAAACGAAGTTTGAAATTAAGAACACACAGCTCAGCTCCTTTCATTTTTCATTTTATTCCTGACCATCAAATCACTAAAACAGCAAGAATAAGATTTATGCGGTACACTGCAAGCAGTTTGCCTATGAGATAATTCATAAAAGCAATTATATATGGCACAAACCTAACAGTGAAAGTGATCTATACCTGTGATCCAGTCCCTGGAGAGAGTAAAAACACATCACTTCTGCCCTCCCAGGAAAAGAAAGAAAAACATTTAAAATCCCAAAATAGTGAAACTCTATTACATGACAGTATTCTCTTGAGAACAAAGATTTATCATAAGTATTATGCTGACAAAATAGATATGAGGTGATATTATTTCTCAAATTCTTCTTCAATAATATTTCCCCAATGTTTGTTTCAGGGTGAAACTCAGGGTCAGAATCCTGTATTTATTTTAAAAGCATGAAGGAGGAAGAAAAAGAAAGGAAAAAAGAAACAAGTGCAATAAATAGAAAATAATTACAAAGATGGTCAATAGTAATTCAAAGATATCCATAATTACTTTCAATGTGAATGGTCTAAACAGCCCCAGTTAAAAGATAGAGATTTGGCTAGGCACCGTGGCTCATGCCTATAATCCCAGCACTTTGGGAGGCCAAGGTGGGTGGATTGCTTGAGCCCAGGAATTTGAGACCAGCCTGGGCAACATGGCAAAACCTCATCTCTAAAAGAGAGAGAGAAGATGGTTTTTTAAAAAAACGTGCTATGCTTTGAATGTGTCCCCTAAAAGTTCATGTATTGGAAACTTAATTGCCATTGTAACAGCATTAGGAGGTAGGGCCTTTAAGATGTGATTCAGCTGAGTGTGGTGGTGTGCACCTGTAGTCACAGCTACTCAGGAGGCTGAGGCAGGAGGATCACTTGAGCCCAGGAATTCAAGGCTATAGTGCTCTATGATTGCACCCGTGAATAGCCTCTGCACTCCAGCCTGGGCAACATAGCTGGAGACCCTGTCTCTTGAAAAAAAGAAAGAAGTGATTAGGCTACACCCTCATTAAGGGATTAATGGCATTATCCTGGAGTGGACTCTTGATAGAGGATATATTTGGCTCCTATCTTGTCCCTCTGTGTCATGCATTCACTTTTGCCTTCCATCCTCCCTTCTGCTATGGAATGAGCTACACCAGATGCCAGTGCCATGCTCTTGGACTTCCCAGCCTCCAGACTGTGAAAAAAATAAAATTCCTTCCTTTATGGGTTACCCAGTCTGTGGTATTCTGTTATAGAATCAGAAAATGGACTAAGATAACACCCAATTATATATTGTCCACCAAAAAAAAAAAACCCAACTTGAGTATATAGCTCAAATTAGAAGTAAAGGGATGGAGAAACATACACCATGCTAACACTAATCAAAGGATAATTGGAATAGCTCCATTAATTTCAGACAAGGCAGACTGTAGAACAAGATTACCACAGATAAAGAGGGACACATAATGATAAAGGAGTCTGTTCTTCAAGAAAACGTAAGAAACATGAAGGTAACTATTGATATTTTAGGCTGATTCTATTGGGTTCCAGTGACTTGTGTGCTCAGGTGATGTTCAATTATTGCAGTTCTGAGAGTCCTGCTTCTTCAACCTCAGAAATCTACTGAAAAGCTTCCAGGATTTAGAGGAAAAACTAATTGTAAACACGTGATGTATTCTGAGCACTGATATGCTTTTTATTTTTTAATGCATATTATTTCATTTAATATCTTCACATTAACCCTCCCCCCTTTTTTTTTTGAGATGGAGTCTTGCTCTCTTGCCCAGGCTGGAGTACAGTGGTCTGATCTTAGCTCACTGAAACCTCTGCCTCCTGGGTTCAAGTGATTCTCTTGCCTGAGCCTCCCGAGTAGCTGGGATTACAGGCACCCGCCACCATGCCCGACTAATTTTTGTATTTTTAGTAGAGATGGGGTTTCACCATGTTGGCCAGGCTGGTCTCAAACTCCTGACCTCAGGCAATCTGCCTGCCTCGGCCTCTCAAAGTGCTGGGATTACAGGCATGAGCCGCTGTGCCTGGCCTCTTCACATTAACCATTTGATGTAGGTATTTTGGTACCCATGTTATAGATAACTCAGGTGGCCTTAATCAAATAATGTTTTGTTTATTATTTTATTAATAAAATGTTTCTCAAAAACCTGGTAGTTCTCCAAATAACAGAATGGATATGACATAGGACTTCCCTTTAAGAAAATTGCAATCAAATATCCCACCTAATTGTTTCAAAACACCTCATTTGATCTTCTCAGCACTGCCAAAAGATAGGCAGGAGAACTCTTAGTATTCCTGTTTTCCAGGTAAAGAAGCAGAGGAAGAGAAGTTGTTCCTTGCCAGAGGTCTCATGATCAATAAGCTGTAGAATCGAGACTTTGTGCAGATAAGTTCTGGAGGCCTAATGTTCAGCCTGGTGATTATAGTTAATAATTCTGTATTAGATACATGAAATTTGCTAAGAGAGTAGATCTTAAGTGTCTTCAACCCCTTGCCCCCACCACACACACACAAGCACAAAAGGTAACTCTGAGGTGATGGGTGTGTTAATTAGCTTGATTGTGGTAATCATTTCACAGTGTATATGTGTATCAAAATAGCACTTTGTACACCTTAAATTTATAGAAATTTTATTCATCAATTGTACCTCAATAAAGCTGGCTGGGGAAAGACTTCACAAGGATCTCCTGCCTCCAAATCTAGTGTGCACCTTCCACTATTCTCGCTTTGGTATTCTATTGACAAAGACATGAAATTGATTTATCACATCTAGCAGCACCAACAGACCGAAATATCAACGCAAAATAGCATCCTGACCTCATGCTGAGATGTCTGACTTCTGACAATGAAGAACAGCATTCAGTGTCTGCAATGATAAGCCAAGCTCCATCGAACAATTTGACACCATGAGTGAAGGGGCGTGGGCTAGTACCTTGTTGATTTCTTGCTGCTCTAAATTACCAGCTGCTAGGTAACAATTATTATATGTTAAGATTAACTATAAGGTTGGCCAGAAGCTCAACACTCTACCCTACACCTGGGGACAAACACCCATCCACAGAAGACCATCCACCATGCCCAGATAAAGCCATGAAAGAGATTCAGGTGTTATAGCAGGTGGCTATTGAGAGCCACAAGCTGCTATGTTTCCCTCAAAAGTGAAGGCCAAAGCTAGTTTTCATACCTAAGATAACTCGAATTATTTTTCTTCCTTATACGGTCCGGATTTTTTTTCTTCTTCAGATCCATATGTATGTTATCATCAATAGCAGCTCCTCAGAATGACCATTACTTATATGAAGACCCAACACACAAACCAAGCAAGGGATCCAAAAGATCTCAGTTGAATTCCAGTTGAGGGTAAGAGGGAGGAAGCACACTCCACCCTGCTTCTCCCACTGAATGCAGCTACCAACAACTGGACCGAATGCATCAAGCAGCTATTTGAGAACTTAAAAGGATATGCAGTGGGCAGATTGAAAGAAGAGCTGAATTGAAAGTATTATAAAATTAGTGGTGAACGTACAAGTTTTTCTGTCCAGTATTCTCTGACCTGAAGTCAGTTCAACTTGACACCTGGAAGTAGGCACTTGGACCTGGAAAGAAAGAGCTCCAGGAGAAACTTTTTAGGTCTGACTCGAGAAGTGGGAAAGGGAACTCCTAGAACTCAGAGACAGCTAATGAAGTCTCATTTTTCGTCTTCATTTCCCCATACCCTAATCTATGTGCAGCCTTGCAGTGGTGGTAGCACGAACCTGCCAGAGGGAAACTGTAAGGGAAGGGAACTTTCCCGTCTGCTTGCAGGAGCTGTAGTCCCTGTTTTTATTATCTCTGTGTACACATACCATCTGTCCACAAACAGGAGCACAGCTGTGAAAAGTGCATAGAGCAGGGTAACTAAAGGCCCAGCTTTTTGGCTCGAGGACTAAGAACGGGGACACCCAGGGAACTGGAAAGGATAGCAGATATTGAGGCAAAGGAGGAATGTGGGAAAGTGACCCCTTAAATTGTTTTTGAACCCCTGGGCTCACCTCTGAGCTGTATGTGAAGCTCATCCTAACAGCATACACAGACTTTGAGAATTGAACTACAGAGCCAACCATCACCAGAGTGCTAGACTGGCCATTGTGGGAGGCACATGAGGTATGGATCCTAATAGCACTTCAAAAGCTTTGAAAACGGAGTTAACTTTGGAAGCACAGCTTACAGAAGGCTGGATGGAACTGATAACCTGAACTCTACCTCACTGACTGCCTGCTGCTGATTATTCATTAGATTTAAGTAAAGCCCAGAGGAGTCTTATGATGTAATATTCAAAATGCTTAGAACACAATTTAAAACTATTTAGCATACGAAGAATCAGGAAAACCTCAGCTTATATGGGAAAAGCTAGTCAACAAACAATAAAACCAGGATGACACAGATGTTGCATTTATTTGACAAAAAATGTTAAAATTAGCTATTGCAAAATGCTTCAGGAAGTACAAGCAGTTACCTTTGAAATTTTTCAAAGAAAGATGTGTCAAAGGAAGAAAAGATACACAGAAGAAACAAATGGAAATTTTAGACCTAAAAAATACAATAACCAAAATAAGAAACTCACTGGATGGAAATGACAGAGAAAAAAGTCAGTGAACTTGAAGATAGATCAGTAGAAACTGTCCAATCTGAGCAATAAAAAGAAAATAATTTTTAAAGAACAGAGCCTCAGAAACCTAACAGACAATTTTAAAAAGGTCTAATATTTTTGTAATAGGCATTCTAGAGAAAAGAAAGAATGTGGTGCAGAGAAAACATGTGAAGAAATAATGGCTGAAAACTTCCCAAATTTGTTGAAAGAAATAAACCTACACATTCAAGAAGCTCAGTGAACCACAAACAGGATAAGCCCAAGGAAATTCATATCTAGATATATTCTAATTAAACTGCTAAAAACTAAAGACAAAAAATACTGTAAACAGTCAAAGAAAAATTACACATTACCTATTGGGGAACAACAATTCAAATGACTGCAGATTTCTCATCATGAATTATGAAGGCCTGAAGACAGTGGCACATTTTCAAAGTAGTGAAACAAACATCAACCCACAATGCTATATCCAGTGAAAATATACTTTAAAAGTGAAGATGAAATAGGCCGGGCATGGTGGCTCACGCCTGTAATCCCAGCACTTTGGGAGGCCAAGGTGGGTGGATCACCTGAGGTCAGGAGTTTGAGACAGAGCAGCCTGGCCAACATAGGAAACCCCATCTCTACTAAAAATACAAAAATTAGCCAGGCCTGGTGGTGCACACCTGTAATCCCAGCTACTCGGGAGGCTCACCTATAATCCCAGCTACTTGGGAGACTGAGGCTGAGGCAGGAGAATCGCTTGAACCCGGGAGGAGGAGGTTGCAGTGAGCTGAGATCACACCATTACACTCCAGCCTGGGTGACAAGAGCGAAACTCTGTCTCAAAAAAAAAAAAGAAGTAGATGATGAAATAAAGACATTCTCACATGAAGAAAAGCTAAGAGAATTCACTGTCTGCAACCCTGATCTAAAAGAACTGTTAAAGAAATTGCAGAGATATGGAACCAACCTAAATGCTTATCACCCGATGAGTGGATAAAGAAAATGTGGTTTTAGATTGGTGCAAAAGTAAATGTGGTTTTTGCCATTACTTTTAATAAGAAACTCACTGGATGGAAATGACAGAGAAAAAAAGTCAGTGAACTTGAAGATAGAGCAGTAGAAACTGTCCAATCTGAACAACAGAAAGAAAATGATTTTTAAAGAACAGAGCCTCAGGAACCTAACAGACAATTTAAAAAGGGTCTAATATTTTTGTAATAGGAGTTCCAGAGAGAAGAAAGCCATTATTTTTGCAGTTTTAATGGCAAAAGTAATGGCAAAAACCGCAATTACTTTTGCACCAACCTACTATATATATATATATATATAATACACACACCATTAAATACCACTCAGATATGAAAAAGAATAAAATAATGTCTTTTGCAGCAACTTGGACAGAGCTGGAGGCCATTATTCTAAGGGGAGTTACTCAGGAATGGAAACCAAATACCATATGTTCTCACTTATAAGTGGAGCTAAGCTATGGGTATGCCAAGGCATACAGAGTGGTATAATGGACATTGGAGACTCAGAAGTGAAGAGCGTGGGAAAGGCATGAGGGATAAAATACTACATTTTGGGTACAATGTACACTACTCAGGTGATGGGTGCACCAAAATCTCAGACTTCACCACATCCATTCATGTAACCAAAAACCACTAATACCCCACAAGCTATTTAAACATATATATGTGTGTGTGTGTGTGTCTATATATATATATATGTATGTGTGTGTGTATATATATATGTATGTGTGTGTATATATGTATATATTTAATGGGAAATGATACCAGAAGAAAACTTAGAATAACAAGAGTGAAGCAATAGAAATAGTAAATAACCGAGTAAATATAATAGACTCTTCTTTCCCTATTGAGTTCTTTAAAGTATATTCAAAGTTAAAAGCCAAAATTATAACATTGTCTGATGGAGGTTGCACATAGATATGATTCAGAAGATAATGACTACATGTGGAGAGGGTAGAGGGATCCAGATGGTTCCAAGGTTTCTACATTCACTTGTGGTGGTCAGATATTGACTTTAACTAGACTGTGAGAAGTTTGCCTATCATAGTTCCCAGACCAACAACTAAAACGTTATTTGAGATGTACTCAAAAATACAATAAAGCACTTAAGATGGAATACTAAAAAATGTGCAAATAACCCAAAGGAAGGCAGGAAAGGGGAGACAGAGGAACATAAACAGAGAGAATAGAAAATAATAAAATGGTAGGTCTGAGTTCAAACAAATCAATAATTACATTAAATGTAATGATTTCAACCAGGGTTGACACGTTTTTCAATAAAAATACAAATTTATTTTTGTAAGTAGAGTTTTATTGCAACCCAGCCACATTCATTACTTTGCTTATTATCTGTAGCTGCTTTCTCATGACAACAGCAGAGTTGAGTTTTGCAACAGATTATATAGTCCACAAAGCCCAATGTTGTCTGTCGCTTTCAGAAAAAGGTTGCCAACATTATCTAAACAAGCCAATTAAAAGATCAAGATTGTCATGGTATGTGTGGCAATAATGACTATAAAAGCATGATCTATGTATATGTTGTCAACAAGAAACTGGCTTCAAATATAATGATATACATAAGTTCAAAGCAAAAGGATGGAAAAGGATATAACATGAAACCACAAATGAAAAATAAACTGGAGTATCTATATTCATAGAAGAAATAGATTTCAGAACTAAAAAATTACCAGAGATAAAGAGAAACACTACATAACGATGAAAGGGTCCACTCACCAAGCAGATGTAACAGTCCTAAATGTGTTTGCATCTAACTACAGACCTTTAAAGCACATCAAGCAAAAACTGAGAGAACTGAATAGCAAAATAGGTGAATCCAAATTCTGCTTTGAGATTTCAACACCCCTGGCTCAGTAGTAAACAGAAGTTGTAGGCAGAAAATTACCAAGGATATGGAAGAACTGAGTAATACTGTTAACCAACAGGATCATATTGATGTTTATAAGATACTCTACCCAACAACAGCAGAATACACATTCCTTTCAAGTGCACGTGGAACATTTGGCAAGAGAGACCACATTCTGTGTCCTAAAACTAACAAATTTAAAAGAATTAAAATTGTACAAAGTATGTTCTCTGACATACTTTGTTGTACAAAGAAGATTTTGTCTCATTGATTTGTGAAGTTAAACACAAATCAATAAGACAATAATAGGAAAATCTTTAAACACTTGGATGTTAAATTACACACTTCTAAGTAAATCATGGGTCAAAGAGGAACTTTGAGGAAAATTAGAAAATATTTTGAACTGATGGAAAATTAAAATACAACATATCAAAATGTGTGGCATATGGCTAAAGTAGTGCCTAGAAAGGTATTTATGGCATTACATGCACATAATGAAAAAGAAGAAAGACTCAAATCAATAAGCTTCTGCTTGAATGAAGCAGAAAGAGGAAAGCAAAACAAACCCAAAGCAACTAAAGGAAAGGAAATAAAGACAGGAGGAGAAATTAATGAAATGGAAAACATAAAAATCATAGAGAAAATCAATGAAACTAAAAGCTGGTTCTTTGAAATGGTCAATGAAACTGATAAACCTATAGTAAGACTGACAAAGAAAGAAAAAGACAAAATTGTCAGCATCGGGAATGGAAGAGAGGCTATCCCTGCAGACTAACAAAGAATGAGCTATTGGTATACAGAACAACTTGGATGATTCTCAGAACATGCTGAGTGAAAGAAGCTGGTCTCGAAAGGTTACACACTGTCTGGTTTCATTTATATAAGATTTTACAAAAGAAGAAACTATAGTGACAGAGAACAGATTAGTGGTTGCTGGAGGTTAGAGATGGGGGAGTGTGTGCAAAGGGAGGTTTTGGAATAGTGAAGCTGTTCAGTATTCTGATTTTGGTGGTATTTATATGCATCTGTATGTGTTTAAATTTATAGCCCTATACACAAAAAAGTCAATTGCACACAAAGCACAAAGTCAGTGTTATTGTATGTTAATTTTTATAATAAATTTAAAAAAGAAAAAAGCGGTAATTCATATGGTTGTTTTCTTATTGTCCTTTGGGTGTTATTGGCTTGAAATTTACAGGAACAATAAACATATTTGTGCTCGGTGGGATGAGGATCTCACTTGTTTGTGGGAACTGATTGTGTCCATAGCGGGCTAGTTTGCAGTGCTGATTTGAAGTGAATAACTTTCAGAGCACTCTCTGCCGTGCTCCTGCCCCCTCTGACTTGGCCAGCAGGCACACTGGCACCTCCCCATTAAGATGGCCCAGGGCTCGGCAAAAACTCCTGTTCTCAGCTTCACCCTGAAAAGGCTGCAAGAAAAAGATTTGAAAAAAACAGTGAACCTGCGCAGAAATTAGTCTTAAGTCTCCCATTCACCTTCAGTTAGATGGAAATGATCCATGCTAGGAAAGGGAATCTCAAGAGTTCAACATTAGTCCATTTTGCACCTCCTGCCTCAGGCTGAGTCGAACCCCCATAATTTGGGAGATTCCAGAGTGGTGAGGACCCATGCCTTGCTCACTTCATGCTATGGTCTAGCTCTGTGTCCCCACCCAAATCTCATCTTGAATTATATTCGGAATTGTAATCCCCATGTGTTGGTGGAGGGACCGCATTGGAGGTGATTAGATCATGGGGGTGGTCCCCCATGCTGTTCTCATGATGGCAAATGAGTTCTCACAAGATCTGATGGTTTTATAAAGAGCTTTTCTCCACTTTGCTCTGCACTTCTTCTTACTGCCGCCACGTGAAGAAGGACGTGTTTGCTTCCCCCTCCATCATCATTGTAAGTGTCCTGAGGCCTCCCCAGCCCTGTGGAACTGTAAGTCAATTAAACCTCTTACCTTTATAAATTACCCAGTCTCAGGTATTCACAGCAGCATGAGAACGGACTAATACACTTCACTTGGACTGTTGGTGATTACGGACTTCACTGACTTTTGGTCATAAGCCACAATGGGAGAGTGGCAGAGCCAAGGCTGCTGGAGTGGAGAGGTAGCATGAGTCTCCTGGAAGACTCAGAGGGGATGGAGAGCTACACTGGTACCATCGTCATGCCTGGAGAAGGGGCTGGGGGAGCCATTAGACCTATAGAAGAGTGGGTCAGAACAAGATGGGACAGGGGACCTACATGGACCTGACAACCAAAGGCCACCTACAGGATGCTGCAAGAACACAGCCAAGGACCACGATCCCCACAGCCTGCCTGTGCATTGTGGCCATGGTGTAAAAGGCAACTCCTCTGGGTCCCTCCAGATGAGCAAAATGCAAAGGCTGGCAGCCCCAGGAGTGTGGTGGAAAGAGTCCCCTAATACCAGAAGGGAACAAGTGCCTGCTCTTACCATCATCATACATGAGTCCTCTCGAGCAAGGAATCCACTCAGGGTGGAGAAGGAGAGAAGAAAAAACTCAGGAGAGAGCTTTCAAACTGAAAAGTGGCTGGCTTATGTAAGCCTGAATTGAGAAATTATGGCATTTTATTCTATCTAAAAGCAGAAAGATCACGTTTCCCAATACTGAGGAGAAACAGACATAAGGGTAGAGATTAAGGGTAGTCAAAGAAAAATAAAATTATACCTTTGAAGTTATGAAGTTCATACATGTCATATGCCTTTTAAAGAAATGTAACTGAAAATAGAAGAAACTGGTGGCATGAGTGTTTTTTGACTGGTAATGCATTCTAGCCTCCAGATGAGGCCCCAGGGCTGTAACATTAACTGTATGTGAGACAGTCTTGCAGATGGAAGTTGGAGCTCATTGCACAGCTGATGAGTGGCAGCGCCAGAACTGGAAGGTGGCTGACTCTCACCCTGTGCTCCTTCTCCCTCTGTTCCACACTGCTTCTCACACCAAGAAGGAACAACGAGGGTGGTCCAGTCACTCAGCTCTCAGGGCACCCCTGCTCCATGGCAGGCAGGTAGAGACACCTTTCATTGGGGAACGCTGGCTGAGAACAGCCAACACTGACCCTTACGCCAGACAGTCGTGAATCTCAGTGACATTAGAGAATAGTTTCAGACCGTAAACTCCCTTGTGCTACTGTGAGTTTTGTTATTTGAAGCAACATACGTAAACACTTGCTTCATCTTTAAAGACAAATAGTTTGAAGTGGGGAGTTCCCAAGAAGAAGAGGATTCCTCTGCCCTACTCATTTCTCTGGGGTTTTGACTTGGCATAAGCAGTGAGTTGTGACGTGTTGATTGTCTCACTAACTTCCATTTCTAATACATTGAATTGTTCAGCTAGAAGGAGGAACACACGAGAGGAGATGGGTTCATGGGTCGGTCCCTTTATCAGTGAAGATAAAAGACATCAGCTTTGGCTGCTGACTCCCATGCTGGAGGGCAGCTGCGATCGTCGGCCTGTGCACACCCCTCTAGGAAAATCTACATTGATTTTAGGAGGATGATGCTGTAGCAAGGGAAGAAAGAGGTAGAACAACCCAAATGAGACTTGCAGCTGCCTAGGATCCTTTCTGCAGCTGGGAACCTGCAGCTGGGCTCTCAGGGGCATGTATCTGGGCTTCTGCCCAGATACAGGTGCTGGTATTAAGGAGGAGAGAGGAAGCTCTGTGCCAGGAAAAAACTTAGGACAGATAAAGTAGACTGGACAGAGTGAGAAGAAAGTTTGCAACTGTGGCAAGCAAAGGAGGAAAATGCCTAAAATTCCCAACACAATAAAGCAAGGTTTGATATTGTGTAAAATCAGAGGCTACAGTGCTTATCGCATATAGCGTAGTTACAGTATAGAAAATAACCTGTCAAAATATAAGAATTACTTATAGGTATTGGAACTAAGAGGAACTCATATACTGTTTATTCATTATTTTTATTTGCTAACATTTACATGTGTTTACTATGTGGCAAGCACTGGAGTAAGGCTAACTGTACATTTCCATATTTAATTCTCATGACAGCCTTGTGTGGGCACTGCCATTAGCTTAGAGAAATGAATTACTTTGCCTAAAGTCACACTATTAAATTGGAACAGGGCTGGGATATGAAGCAAGGTCACTCCAACGCCAAAGCCCACGTTCATCATGATGTTCTGCTGCCTCCTAGTCGTTTAGGTTTGGAGTGACGCGATCAAGTGAGAAAACACAATGTAGAGGAAGCACAGAAACTTGTCTCAACTCTGACCCTCATCCTCACAGACCCTTTCTCTGTTTCATGGAGCCTGGAAAAATGTACAGAACCTCTCCCTATTTTGATTCCTCATGAGTAAAGTGAGAATATAATGAGGGTGACTTGAGATAATAGACGTGAAAGTTGTAAATACTCTATCACCTTGTGCTGATGACCATCATTCAAGAAATAATCATTGCGTGTCCCCTGGGCTGGAAACTCTGCTCAAGACGGGGAATACAACAGAGAGCAGAACACGCATGCTCTGTGCCCTCACAGAGCTGGAGGTGTGTTGGAAGAATCGATCAAGTCACCATGAACATAAATATAAAAGGCAGTATCAGGGACTGTGACCCAGTCCAGGAGGTCAGGAAACAATATCGCCAGCAGGTTGGGTGAAGGGAATGGGAGGGACTATTCTGGGGAGATGGTTGACAGGTCAGGCCTTGCAGCACCTCCTAAGCAGTGGTGGAGACCTTGGCCCTTATCTAAGAGCAAAAGTGGATCCTCTTTGTGGAGGGTGATCTGAGAAGACTCACACTTGGGGGACAGATAGGCAGGGAGACTGAAGAGCAGACCACGCAGTAGTCCACATGGGGGAGATTGATGGGGGCCTGGACCAGCATGGTGGAGATGGGGTGAAGTCAATGGGTGGTGGAAGGGATAATTGGGAGGTAAGTTGCCTAGGAGTGGTGGTATGTTGGAGTAAGTAGGGAGTAGAGAAAAGGTAGCTACAAAGGATGAGGTCTAGGTTTTTGGCCCGAAAGAGTAGAATCCACAGAAGTTTATGAACTGGGCTCTTAGACTGTACAGTTTGAAGTGCCTTTGAAACATCAAGTGAAGGTGTTAAGTAGGCCAAATAAAACTGGTGCTCTTAAAACCACTGGCCAGCACATCATGTCAACATTTGCTTTAGGAAGTCACTGAGCACCTGCTGTGAGCCTTTGTACACTGGGTCTGAAAAGATTGTGCCTTAGTGTAAGACACAGCACTTTCCCTTACGGAGTTGGCCTCGTTCGTGAGATTAAATGAACACATGACACAATGGGAAGATTTAAGTCAGTGTGTGATTAATTACCAAAGATCACAGTGCTCTGGAAATGAGTGGAGAGGCTTCCTGAAAAAAAACAAAATAGGCTCAAATGAGAGAAACCTGGCTGACTGAGGGACAGAGGAGAGGGGAGGCAACGATACAGCAACACAAGCAAGAGAACAGAGTTGGAATAAACACTAAGCCATGTGGGGAGGCAGTGAGGTTGTAGATTGAGCGTAGATTGCAGTGCACCTATTTGATAATATTGGGCCACAGAGTCTAGCCACTTAACACAGACATGTATTTAATGATGGATATATATTCTTTGTATTTTTGGCTGTTTCCTTGGCTCTTCTAGTCTTGTTAAATGACATACAAGTCATGGCAAATGGCAAACACAAGTTTAAATGACATGAAAATTTAGTGTGTATATATATATATATATATTTTTTTTTTTTTTTCTCATGCAGGTCTTTAGGCAGTGTAATGCCTACCAGCCATCTTAGTAAAAATCGTATTTTAAAATAGATGTGAAGACTAAAGGAAAAGGAAAAATATGAGGTCTATTTTAAGTTCATGGTCATCTCAAGTATGGGGGGTAGCAAGGTGACCCAGTGAGCTCCTCTGGAGGCCCTGCAGCAGAGGGAATAAATACTGTGCCTAGCGAAGGCAGGGACGTGTTTCTAAGGCAAGGATGACTAGGTGACTCTTTTCAAATTTTGTTTCACTGGAAAATGTCTTCTGATTTGAGTAAAAAGTGTGTCTGTGTAGGGAAGATTTCTCATCCTGGGGCTTTCAGCTTTGCATTCCTGCCACACCAGGCCTGCCACCTTCCCTCCCTTTTGCGGGGCAGAACCAGCTCCTAGCATGTTAGGTCCCATCAGAAGGTGCACACAGAAGCCTGGCGAGAAGGAATCTCTCTCTGCCAAGAGCACGGACTGTGCCAAGGGATGGGCAGGCCATTCAAATCTGCTGGAAAAGGAGATGTGGCACCTGGAGACGCAGCATCTTCCAGTTCCATCTGCTTATTACTGTCCTAGATAACCATCCACAGGCCACTTACATAGAGGAAACATTTGTCTTTAGCTTCTAACTGTCCACTTTTTCTCAGTAATAGGAAAACTTACTCATGCAAAACATATAAAGTAGTTCAGGGACAGCCACTTTGGGGCCATTTAAAATAAGTTGACCTATATCGTATATAATTAAACCTGGAGTGGGGTTGCATTTTGAAAAATACCTTTAAGCTAATGAGTGCTTTTTCAGTGCACCCAGCAAAATCCCCAAAGGGAGACAAAAAAAAATCTGTAGGTATTTATAAAATACTCTATTTCTGTAAATATATCTGGAGAAAGGTAGACAATAAGGGGAAATATTACAGCCAAAAGAATAGTCTTCTATGGGAAGAAACTTTTTCGTAGTGCAACAAAGTAATGATGAGTTCCATTTACTTATCCAAGCCCAGGGGAAATCCTGTGTCCATTAGATTTCCCATATCATCTGAACTTTCTGTTATAATTATTTATGACCCTTAATTAAAAATACCAGCTTTTTGTAATCCATTCTGTTACATTCTGTTCAGAAGAAAATAGCCTCGGAAGCAGGACTTTACCTGGTGAACGCATTCATGATCTGGATGCTGTTTCAGCATATAGAGAGGAAACCCAAACAGGCCGTGAGAGGAGCTCACGCCAAGCTGGATTCTGAATTCCCATGTCTGTTAGCGAAGTCTGGGTCTTTCAAGAGCTAAAGGATTAAGATAAAGGCCCCTGCTACTCGTGATTACCAAGGACCGTGTTCCGTGTCGTTTGTTCCTCTTATCTGCAGTCCTGACAACAGCTTGGGTACATGAGACCTGTCTGCACAGCTGCTGACATCTCCCCAGGGTACACACTGCCGACATCCAATGCTTTAACGAGACACAGGCTTGCCTGCCAGCCTGGATATCATTCAAACATGGCAGCCTCCAGCCTGGGACTCCAGCCAACAATGCCCCTAGCCTGTCTTAGTTTAAACTGCTTACCTTTAACAGTTATTTCTAGCTGAAAACAGACCACAGCTCCTGTTCAAGCTATGCTGGTGGCCTAAAAACACCTAGCTATGCTTTGAAAAGTACAGTTGTTTGGCTGCATACATGTCTTCTTTTGAGAAGTATCTGTTCATGTCCTTTGCCCACCTTTTGATGGGGTTGTTTGTTTTTTTCTTGTAAATTTGTTTGAGTTCATTGTAGATTCTGGATATTAGCCCTTTGTCAGATGAGTAGGTTGCAAAAATTTTCTCCCATTCTGTAGGTTGCCTGTTCACTCTGATGGTAGTTTCTTTTGCTGTGCAGAAGCTCTTTAGTTTAATTAGATCCCATTTGTCAATTTTGGCTTTTGTTGCCATTGCTTTTGGTGTTTTAGACATGAAGTCCTTGCCCACGCCTATGTCCTGAATGGTATTGCCTAGGTTTTCTTGTAGGATTTTAATGGTTTTAGGTCTAACATTTAAGTCTTTAATCCATTTTGAATTAATTTTTGTATAAGGTGTAAGGAAGGGATCCAGTTTCAGCTTTCTAAACACATGAAGAAATGCTCATCATCACTGGCCATCAGAGAAATGCAAATCAAAACCACAGTGAGATACCATCTCACACCAGTTAGAATGGCCATCATTAAAAAAACAGGAAACAACAGGTGCTGGAGAGGATGTGGAGAAATAGGAACACTTTTACACTGTTGGTGGGACTGTAAACTAGTTCAACCATTGTGGAAGTCAGTGTGGCGATTCCTCAGGGATCTAGAACTAGAAATACCATTTGACCCAGCCATCCCATTACTGGGTATATACCCAAAGGACTATAAATCATGCTGCTATAAAGACACATGCACACGTATGTTTATTGCGGCACTATTCACAATAGCAAAGAGTTGGAACCAACCCAAATGTCCAACAACGATAGACTGGATTAAGAAAATGTGGCACATATACACCATGGAATACTATGCAGCCATAAAAAATGATGAGTTTGTGTCCTTTGTAGGGACATGGATGAAACTGGAAAACATCATTCTCAGTAAACTATCGCAAGGACAAAAAACCAAACAGCGCATGTTCTCACTCATAGGTGGGAATTGAACAATGAGAACTCATGGACACAGGAAGGGGAACATCACATTCCAGGGACTGTTGTGGGGTGGGGGGAGGGGGGAGGGACAGCATTAGGAGATATACCTAATGCTAAATGACGAGTTAATGGGTGCAGGAAATCAACATGGCACATGGATACATATGTAACAAACCTGCACATTGTGCACATGTACCCTAAAACCTAAAGTATAATAATAAAAAAAAAAAAAAAGAAAAGTACAGTTGTGAGGACTGCTATATCGGTTTGTAATGCTAGTGTTGGGATGCAGTTTTAATCCCCATCCCATTCACATTTGTCCATTCATTACGTGTGTCTTGAGGGTCCAGGGTGGACCAGCCAGTCTGCTGGGCTCCAGAGTTCAGCAGGGAGCAAGACCAACACAGGCTTCCAGGCTCCAGTTGTTGGTACAAGATAAAGTCTCAGAAGCATCATGAGTGAGCCGAGATGGCATCACTGCACTCCAGCCTGGGTGACAGGGCCAGACTCCATCTCAAAAAAAAAAAAAAAAAAAGAAAATATGTATTAGGGTCCCTGTTGGGCCGAAATCGGTGTCGGTTTAGGAACAGAACAATTGCAGATAGTCCCACCAGATGATGATGATGATGATGATGATGATGATGATGATGATGATGATTGAGACGGAGTGTCGCTCTGTCGCCCAGTCTGGAGTACAGTGATACGACTTCGGCTCACTGCAACCTCCACTTCCCAGGTTCAAGCAATTCTCCTGGCTAAGCCTCTGGAGTAGCTGGGACTACAGGCGCACACCACCACACCCAGCTAATTATTGTATTTTTAGTAGAGACGGGGTTTCACCATATTGGTCAGGCTGGTCTCGAACTCCTGACCTGCACACCTGCCTCGGCCTCCCAAAGTGCTGGGATTACAGGCATGAGCCCCCGCTCCCATCCCAGATTGTTATTATTGTTGTTATTATTTTGAGACAGAGTCTCGCTCTGTCACCCAGGCTGGAGTGCAGTGGCGTGATCTCGGCTCACTGCAACCTCCATGTCTCGGGTTCAAGTGATTCTCGTGCCTCAGCCTCCCAAGTAGCTGGGATTATAGGCACACACCACCACGCTCAGCTAATTTTTGTATTTTTAGTAGAGACGGGGTTTCACCATGTTGGCCAGGCTGCACACCAGATGACTTTTGAGAACTATCTGAGGGGCTGTTTATGTTTACAGTGCGCTTCAGGCTCAGTGGACCCCTGAAGACTCCGGTTACAACTGTAGTGGATGTTCACCGTGTAAATGGTACCATCTTCCCCAGGGCATTGCAGTGCCTGATGGGAATTCCACTGGAGTAAGGAGCTGCATGTAATGCCCAGAAGGAGAAGTCAAATAGGTCTGATTCCTTACTCCACATGGCTTCAGGGGCAATATCTCAGAATGGTGATGCTCTTGAGAGATTTAGGGAATCTTCCTTTCTCACACTCTTGGTCTTTCCTTGGTCTTTGTTTGCTTTTTTAAGATGTATTTTTTTTTCAGTTTTAATTGTGGCAAAATATAAATATAGTAAATAAATGATAAAACAAGTAAATAAAAACTAAACATAAATGTACAACAAAAGCTACGATTAAAAGTTACGATTTTAATCATTTTAGGTGTCCAATTCAGTGGCATTTCATACATTCATATTGTTGTACAGTTGTCACCATCATCCATCTTCAGAACTTTGTCACCTTTGGCCGGGTGCAGTGGCTCACACCTATAATAGCACTTTGGGAGGCAGAGGCAGGCAGATCACCTGAGGTCAGGAATTTGAGACCAGCCTGGCCAACATGATGAAACCCGTCTCTACTAAAAATTAAAAAATTAGCCAGGTGTGGTGGCACGGCCTGTAATCTCAGCTACTCGGGAGGCTGAGGCAGGAGAATCACTTGAACCCAGGAGGTGGAGGTTGCAGTGAGCCGAGGTCACGCCACTGCACCCCAGCCTGGGCGACAGAGCAAGACTCTGTCTCAAAAAAAAAAAAAAAAAAAAAAAACAAAAGAAAAAGAAAAAGAACTTGTTATCTTTCCAAACTGAAACTTTGTACCTATTGAATAATAACTCCCCATTCTCCTCTTCCCACAGCCCCTGGCCACCACCATTCTATTTTCTGTCTCTAGGAATTTAACCTTCTCTGGTGCCTGGGTTCCTCATAGAAGTGGAATGACAGTGTTTGTCCACCTGTGACTGGCTTATTTCACCCAGCATAATGCCTTCAAGGTTTGTTCAGCTGCAGCATGTGCACTCTCAGCCTTTGGGATCTGTGCAGAGTGCAGGCAAAACAGAACTGAACTCCCGACGCACAGGACCCACAGCTGAGGAGACATCTCCTCTTACGCCCTCTCTGGACGGCTCTTGCCCTGGGGAAATTAAGGAATGAATTTGTTTAAAGTCAGGCATATTGAGGAATTGTTTACCTACAGTAAAATTCACACTTTGTGGTGTATATTTATATGAGTTTTGAGATAGTGATGTTTTTAAATGCTCCTAGCTCAGCAACTGGTGCAACTGATAAGTGGACATAGGGAGGTCCCTAGAGTAGTCAGATTTATAGAGAGAGAAAGAACAAGGGTGATTACCAGGGGTTGCAAGGAGGGAAAAATGTCCAGGTTCAATCTGGGATAATAAAAAAGTTCTGGAGATGGATGGTGGTGATATCACACAGCAGTGGGGATGTAAAAATGCTGCTGAAGTGTACTTAAAAATGTTTACAATGGTAAATTTCATCGTATATGTATTTTACCACAATAAAAAATTAACTTAAAAAACCGATAAGTGGAATCTACACAATGATATCTGAAACTTGGAAATTCAGAATGATTTTAACCAAAAGAAGAAAAGACATCTATTTAATTTAGTAAACTGAACTAAAGAAATCCATACATGAGACTGTCCCAGCACTCCCCCAGGAAGCAGGAATAAAGGTAGCATCTCTCAGTACTGTGCCAGGGCCAGCTGTGAGCAAAGCAGTGACGAAGACAGAATAAGCGGCTTGCAGT